>NC_135237.1:22908870-23220802 GCF_051348905.1 Ranitomeya variabilis
AGGTGAGGAGCTGCTGAGCTGCAATGCCGGTCACGACCACGTGCACAGGTGAGGAGCTGCGATACCGGTCACAACCACGTGCACAGGTGAGGAGCTGCTATACTGGTCACGACCACGTGCACAGGTGAGGAGCTGCTGAGCTGCAATGCCGGTCACGACCACGTGCACAGGTGAGGAGCTGCGATACCGGTCACGACCACGTGCACAGGTGAGGAGCTGCTGAGCTGCGATACCGGTCACGACCACGTGCACAGGTGAGGAGCTGCGATACCGGTCACAACCACGTGCACAGGTGAGGAGCTGCTGAGCTGCGATGCCGGTCACGACCACGTGCACAGGTGAGGAGCTGCTGAGCTGCAATGCCGGTCACGACCACGTGCACAGGTGAGGTGCTGCTGAGCTGCAATACCAGTAACGACCACGCAGCCATGTTATTCCAATGCTGGACAATCCCTTTAAAATGGATATTTCTAAAATGTAAAGTTATGCAGAGAATAGCTCACTAATCGCTGGGCTGGGGGTCCAATTGCTGGGAACCCCTCTGCAGAGGCATGCTCGACCTCCGTCCCCTTCATTTTCTCCAGGGGTCCCATAGGTCTGATCATCGGTGAGGGGGTCCTGCCCCAGTGGCGGTCACAAATGTGCGCTGACACTCCATTAAAGCCTATGCGAGTGCCGACAATAGCTGAGCGCTGGACTTATTAGTGGGGGGTCCCAGCAGTCAGACCCTCGCTGATCTAGCCTTGTCAAAGGCGAGAAAAAAAAAAAAAAAAAAGATTTGTAGGAGCCTGGATTTGTGGCCCTGTCGGTAGTCAGGGGCCACCAGACCTGAGACCAGTGAACCTCCTCCTACCTGCCGGGTGATGAGAGGAGATGGCAGCAGGTGGGAGGAGGGGGGCCGCTGGTCTCAGGTCTGGGGGCCACAAATCCAGGGTGCTGTGAACCTTCGGGGCCATCTCTAGTGGTAACGTGAGGGTTAATGGTCCTCTATGAGCGCATCCCCCTCTATTTGATAAAGACCACTTGGAGTAGCTCCAGGATCCAAAAATGGCCCCCTTAAAAAAATAAAATAAAAGGAAGAAGAAACAGCTAAAAAAACACAACTAAAGAAAATAAGAGATAAAAAAAAAGAAAAAGAAAAACAAAGATTAAATAATGAAAAATGAAAAAACCTAAGGAAAATAAAAAAAAACCTTTAGAAACTAAAATAAAGGAGCAAAAAAAAACAATAACTTTCATTCCCAGACTCGTCATCCAAGATGTGGGAATGTCAGGCGACGGCTTTAAAGGGCTCAAAGACAGGTAAAAAATAAGGATCAGTCAAAAATAATGTAAACAAAAAAAATAAAAATACACAGGAGAGGACAACGTGGGGGATTATTTTGACTGGGATCTTCCATTTAAAGGGCCAGTGTCCTATAAATGTAATTTCCCTCATCTCCCAGCACAGACACTTTGGATTCTCTTCTTTCTTTGCTTTTTTCTTGGAGAAACGTGGCAGGAGGAGGCGCCTGGGGGAAACCCTCATCCTCCGCGCTCTGCAGCAACATATGGAAATCCTAGAAGTGGACACGTCTTCAGTCTGCACCAAATTCTCTGCAAATCATGACCCCCATCGTGTTCTGTACGATATCCAGCCAAGAATGGGGGTGCTCTGCCGGGGGCGCAGAAATCAGCCCGAATATAGTGCTTGTATGTGCCGTCTACTCGGGCAGAGCCGCTGCGCTCTGTAATTGGCTGCAGCGCTGGAGACCTGAGGTCACCGCTGCAGACAATAACAGACATCAGGAGAGGTGGGGAAAAAATCTCAGCGCTGGACCTGGGGAGGGTGAGTAAAGCACTATTTGTGCCTGTTGGCTTAGAATAAACTGCAGCCGGGAACAAGAGATTTCCAAAACCAGAAAACCCCCTTTTCTTATGATCCATTCAGAAGTCGGACCCCGGCGAGTGACGATCAATAGTTGTTATTATTAGTTCTCCCCGCCGACCCCACAGGTCAGTAAGTTCTGGAATATCCCAGAAATCAAAATCATTAAAAGTTATCCTCCATCTGGACCACAGAGACCCCCTCTGACCGCCAGAATGGGGCCCCATAACTGCCCCGTAAGAATGCAGCAGAGCGCGGGCTCGACCACCGCTGCATTCATTCCCTAAGGGGGGCGAGTCCGGGCCCCTCCTGTCCGGAGGTGGTCTGATCTCCAGATCTCAACCATCACTGTAGATGTAGAGGAAGGATTGCCCCTTTAAACGGGACATCCCAGCTGTGGGACCCCAGAGGTCAGTAAGTTACAGCATGTTCCCCCATAAACCCCGTTCAGGTGCATCTGCGGGCGACTGTATTCAGCCACTGAGGACACCACAATGGCCCCGGGTGTCTGTCTGACCTCCGGGCTCACCAGTCTGTGCGGAGCTGCAGGACTGGAAGGGTTAATGCCACTCACACTGCAAAGGTCAACAGGTCAGGTCAAGAGGTCAGGCGAGGTTACCTAACAGTAAAGAGCCAACATGAGGCATCCTGCACCTGGACGGCAGGTAGATGGGGCTCCGCCCACTGAGGATACATTGTAGCTGCTTTGTCTCCGCCCCCTGGACCCAAACTGCAGTCACTCAGCAAAAGTCCAAGGGCTTCCACATCGCGAAATATTGCTTTCTGTTATCAGCCACCGAGGGGTGAAGTGGAGATCCATGTTACAGCACAGGAGTCACAATATGTAAAGTGCACCCCCAGATTATACAGGACCGGATCCCACTATACAGTGCACCCCCAGATTATACAGGACCGGATCCCACTATACAGTGCACCC
The DNA here is from genome assembly GCF_051348905.1 of Ranitomeya variabilis. NCBI lineage: Eukaryota > Metazoa > Chordata > Amphibia > Anura > Dendrobatidae > Ranitomeya > Ranitomeya variabilis. The sequence goes on from NC_135237.1 coordinate 22,911,675, forward strand.
CCAGATTATACAGGACCGGATCCCACTATACAGTGCACCCCCAGATTATACAGGACCGGATCCCACTATACAGTGCACCCCCAGATTATACAGGACCAGATCCCAGTATACAGTGCACCCCCAGATTATCCAGGATCGGCTCCCAGTATACAGCACACCCCCAGATTATACAGGATCGGCTCCCACTATACAGTGCACCCCCAGATTATACAGGACTGGATCCCAGTATACAGTGCACCCCCAGATTATACAGGACCGGATCCCAGTATACAGTGCACCCCCAGATTATACAGGACTGGATCCCAGTATACAGCGCACCCCCAGATTACACAGGACCGGATCCCACTATACAGCGCACCCCCAGATTATACAGGACCGGATCCCACTATACAGGACCGGATCCCATTATACAGCACACCCCCAGATTATACAGGACCGGATCCCATTATACAGTGCATCCCCAGATTATACAGGACCGGATCCCATTATACAGCGCACCCCCAGATTATACAGGACTGGATCCTTTATATACAGCGCACCCCCAGATTATACAGGACCGGATCCCATTATACAGTGCATCCCCAGGTTATACAGGAATGGATCCCATTATACAGTGCATCCCCAGATTATACAGGACTGGATCCCTTATATACAGCGCACCCCCAGATTAGGCTACGTTCACATTTGCGTTGTGTGCCGCAGCGTCGGCGACGCAACGCACAACGCAAACAAAAACGCAGCAAAACGCATGCACAACGCTGCGTTTTGCGCCGCATGCGTCCTTTTTTTGGTTGATTTTGGACGCAGCAAAAATGCAACTTGCTGCGTTCTCTGCGCCTGGACGCGTGCCCCGCAGTGACGCATGCGGCGCAAAACGCAAGTGCAACGCATGTCCATGCGCCCCCATGTTAAATATAGGGGCGCATGACGCATGCGGCGACGCTGCGGCGCAGACCGCAAATGTGAACGTAGACTTATACAGGACCGGATCCCATTATACAGTGCATCCCCAGATTATACAGGACCGGATCCCATTATACAGCGCACCCCCAGATTATACAGGACTGGATCCCTTATATACAGCGCACCCCCAGATTATACAGGACCGGACCCCATTATACAGCGCACCCCCAGATTATACAGGACCGGATCCCATTATACAGGACCGGATCCCATTATACAGTGCACCCCCAGATTATAGAGGACCGGATCCCATTATACAGCGCACCCCCAGATTATACAGGACCGGATCCCATTATACAGCGCACCCCCAGATTATACAGGACCGGATCCCATTATACAGCGCACCCCCAGATTATACAGGACCGGATCCCATTATACAGGACCGGATCCCATTATACAGTGCACCCCCAGATTATACAGGACCGGATCCCATTATACAGCGCACCCCCAGATTATACAGGACCGGATCCCATTATACAGCGCACCCCCAGATTATACAGGACCGGATCCCATTATACAGCGCACCCCCAGATTATACAGGACCGGATCCCATTATACAGCGCACCCCCAGATTATACAGGACCGGATCCCATTATACAGGACCGGATCCCATTATACAGCGCACCCCCAGATTATACAGGACCGGATCCCATTATACAGCGCACCCCCAGATTATACAGGACCGGATCCCATTATACAGCGCACCCCCAGATTATACAGGACCGGATCCCATTATACAGCGCACCCCCAGATTATACAGGACCGGATCCCATTATACAGCGCACCCCCAGATTATACAGGACCGGATCCCATTATACAGCGCACCCCCAGATTATACAGGACCGGATCCCATTATACAGCGCACCCCCAGATTATACAGGACCGGATCCCATTATACAGCGCACCCCCAGATTATACAGGACCGGATCCCATTATACAGCGCACCCCCAGATTATACAGGACCGGATCCCATTATACAGCGCACCCCCAGATTATACAGGACCGGATCCCATTATACAGCGCACCCCCAGATTATACAGGACCGGATCCCATTATACAGCGCACCCCCAGATTATACAGGACCGGATCCCACTATACAGCGCACCCCCAGATTATACAGGACCGGATCCCATTATACAGCGCACCCCCAGATTATACAGGACCGGATCCCATTATACAGCGCACCCCCAGATTATACAGGACCGGATCCCATTATACAGCGCACCCCCAGATTATACAGGACCGGATCCCATTATACAGCGCACCCCCAGATTATACAGGACCGGATCCCATTATACAGCGCACCCCCAGATTATACAGGACCGGATCCCATTATACAGCGCACCCCCAGATTATACAGGACCGGATCCCATTATACAGCGCACCCCCAGATTATACAGGACCGGATCCCATTATACAGCGCACCCCCAGATTACACAGGACTGGATCCCACTATACAGCACACCCCCAGATTATACAGGACTGGATCCCTTATATACAGCGCACCCCCACATTACTGCTCTCTTCCCTGCTCACCTGCTCTCTCACCGCCAGCCTCAGCGGCGCCAGCAGCTCCTCCACATTCACCTCCTCCACATTCACCTCCATGGCTGGGGGCACTTTGGGGGGCGCCGGGGGTCGGTACTTGGAGACTGGAGCTCGGGCGTGCCGGGTGTGCGGGGACAGGGAGCCGGGCAGACGGCGCAGCAGCAGCAGCAGAGCGGGGAGGGACCTCAGCACGAGCATCACCCCCTCACTGCATGATGAAATCTCTGCCGCAACCACCGCCGGAAAGCGACACCGCCGGCCACCCGCCGCGCTCTACGGCCCGGAAGTGCGCAGTCAGCCATCTTGGCTGTGGGCATAATACCCTGACCTTCTGCAGCCTAGTGGGGGTATGCTGGGGGTTGTAGTGCTCATTGACCATGAGGAAGCGTGGGCTCATTGTAATGTTAGCTTTCAGGAAACTATATCTTCACATAATCTCTCATTATAAAGTACCTCCGAACTTTTGAAGAGCAGAAAGAGGAACTAAGTATACATGTGCTGCTAAGCAGACCACCCCAAATTCTGGCCACTCCCATAGCCACACCCATTTGCCACTTGTTTCTCCCCTGGCAGCAGGAGTTGTCAGAGGAGCAGTGGTAGTGAGGGACAGCAGACACCGGCGACTACAGTGCGTAGACCCAAATCCGGGTACTGTCCGCTGTATCCGGGTACTGTCCGCTGTATCCGATGGCTATCTGCTGTATGCGGGGACTGTCCGCCATATCCGGGAGCTGTCTGCTGTATCCGATGGCTATCTGCTGTATCCAGGGGCTGTCTGCCGTATCCAGGGGCTGTCTGCTGTATCCAGGGGCTGTCTGCCGTATCCGGGGGCTGTTTGCTGTATCCGATGGCTATCTGCTGTATCTGGGGACTGTCCGCTGTATCCGGGGGCAGTCCGCTGTATCCGATGGCTATCCGCTGTACCCGGGGACTGTCCGTTGTACCCGGGGACTGTCCGCTGTACCTGGGGGCTGTCTGCTGTATCCGGAGGCTGTCCGCTGTACTCTATGACTGTCCACTGTACCCGGGGCTGTCCGTTGTATCCGGGGGCTGTCCGCTGTACTCGGGGACTGTGCGCTGTATCCGGGGACTGTCCACTGTATCCGAGGGCTGTCCGCTGTACTCAAGGACTGTCCGCTGTACTCAAGGACTGTCCGCTGTATCTGGGGGTTGTTCGCTATATCTGGGGGCTGTCCGCTGTATCCGAGGGCTGTCCGCTGTATCCAGGGAGCTGTCAGCTGTATCCAGGGAGCTGTCAGCTGTATCCAGGGAGCTGTCAGCTGTATCCGGAGGCTGTCCGCTGTATCCAGGGGCTCTCCGCTGTATTCGTGACTGTCCGCAGTATCCGGGAGCTGTCTGCTGTATCCATTGGCTGTCCGCTGTATCCGGGGGCTGTCCGCTGTATCCGGGGGCTGTTTGCTGTATCCGGGGGCTGTTTGCTGTACCGGGAGGCTGTTTGCTGTACCCGGGGGCTGTTTGCTGTACCCGGGGGCTGTTCGCTGTATCCCGAGGCTGTCCGCTGTACCCGGGGACTGTCCGTTGTACCCGGGGACTGTCCGCTGTACCTGGGGGCTGTCTGCTGTATCCGGAGGCTGTCCGCTGTACTCTGTGACTGTCCACTGTACCCGGGGCTGTCCGTTGTATCCGGGGGCTGTCCGCTGTACTTGGGGACTGTCCGCTGTATCCGGGGACTGTCCGCTGTATCCGAGGGCTGTCCGCTGTACTCAAGGACTGTCCGTTGTATCCGGGGGCTGTCCGCTGTATCTGGGGGCTGTCTGCTGTATCCTGGACTGTCCGCTGTATCCAGGGTCTGTCCGCTGTATCCTGGACTCTCCGCTGTATCTGGGGGCTTAAACATACTGATCAGCAATTCAGTTATTAAACTGTGCTTAATCAAAGAAGTGCTATTTCTTTTAATTAAAAAGTTATAACTTTATTAACACAAACACAATATATATAATTAAAATAGTGCCTCAAAACCGAAAAAAATACATTTTTTGGGGGGGCCCCCCAAGAGGAAGCTGTCGCGAAACGCGCGTCGGGGTCTAGCAAGGTGTAGCGTGCCACGAGGCCATATACAGATAGCACCACGCATTAAAGGTAATATGTATTTACAAAGTTTCCACAATTTCTAGTGTATGCATGTCGGCAGTTTTGTTCATTATTAGCAATACGGGTACAGCTGATGCCATTGACTGGGCTGTACGGCTGGGGTCTGTTGGCTTATTTGGTTGAAGTACCTACAGTATATGGTGTGAGCCTTTGTAGAGTCTGTTTGTGGCTACTAAAATATGCATGTTTCAATGCCGGTTCAAGTGTATATGCATTCATTTCTATTTAACACACAAAAAGTGGTCAGCATCAATTGGTGGTGATTGGAGTGAGAAAGCACCATTGCTAAAACTTACATATTTGGTGTGGTTTTTTATAAAGCTAGCAAAGGTGCTGCCGTTTTGACACTGCGCTGGATAAATATATTCTCTGATAGTAATTTAAAAAATAATTTTTTTGAATGAAACCTTAAAATTAATAATATGACATTTGTGTTCCATAGTTTATCCACATAGTGTTTAAGAATTGCCTTGCATAGGGACATTTATATTTAATAATTAGCATAATTATTAAGGTTTTTCTTAGCATATTTTATGAACCAGTAGTGTAACAGTGTCCTTTATTCATTTTTTTCAACAGTACAATAGTATTTTTTCATCTTGAGTACCCCAACCAATGAACTAAAATTATTTGCTGCTATATGAAAATTGACAAAATTGAATTTGTTCTAGATTTGCGTACTTGCTAGCGCTCACCTGCTATAAATGTTTTTTTTTTTGGTTTTGAGGCACTATTTTAATTATATATATTGTGTTTGTGTTAATAAAGTTATAACTTTTTAATTAAAAGAAATAGCACTTCTTTGATTAAGCACAGTTTAATAACTGAATTGCTGATCAGTATGTTTAAGTATTTAATAGAGTGTTACCCATCCCCGATGTGAGGAAATGGGTTTGGGTTATATGTTTACATTTATGTATCTGGGGGCTGTCTGCTGTACCCGGGGTCTGTTCGCTGTATCCTGGACTGTCCACTGTATCCTGGACTGTCCGCTGTATTTGGGACAGCTGGGGCTAGAGATGAGTGGATGTATTCCCGAGTCTCTGGTTCAGATCACTGCTACCTGGCGGCTGGACGGGAAGCCGTGAATCTCTAACCTTCCGCCACAGGGGGCGCAGTTTTCATGGATTCACATCCACTTTGCTTGGACAGTTACACATAACAATTTCTGGTGCAGAGAATACGCAGCATTTCTGCTACATGTGAACACGGCCTAAATGTCCAAGCAAAGTGGATGTGATTCCATAAAATCTCTGCCCTCGGTGATTCTAAAGACGCTGCTGGACTCTGCGGTTTTGGTGTTTTTTTCTCTCAGATTCAACAGGGTAGAAGTGCTAAAATATAACTTTGAATATATTAGGATAATATAGCTACAGGTGAATTTACAAACAATACATAAAGAAACAACCGACCTCATAAATAATTATCACCTAACCAAAATAGATTGCACTAATCAGTCCTCATGTGCAGTGAGTGACCTATCGAGGTGATATATAAAAACTGCAAATTGTAAAAAGTGGAGATGGGTGAAGCCGAACAGCAAAGTTCAGGGTCCATACCGAACACCTAGTGTCCATGCACGGACCCCGAAGACGGACTTCTCCAGGAAGTCCGTGTTACTGTTCGGGTTCGGCACCCCGAACCACCGGGTGTTTCCCATGCTGTCATCTATATGACAGCACGAGAAACATTGGCGGCTTTGATTGGCGGTAAAATCATTACCACTGGTCAGACAGCTGCGATTCCCATGCGATTCCATAGGTGTGGAGCCGCATATTCATCACGGTAATGAGCGGTACCACGTGACTGCTCACACAGGATAGGCTGCCGGCGCTTAGAGGAGGCATCGCGGGAGCTGGGTGAGTATTTCTCTGCAAGTGGGCGGGTGCGCGGGAAGCGGGAGGTGACCCCAAACTTTATTTTAAACAAAAAAAAATAAAAAAACCTTAATTTTTCATTCCTTCTCTCCAGCGAATGCTGCTGGGGAGAAGGAATGAATGCCGGCTTCAGCACCAAAAGCAGGGGACAGCGCTTAACTGTAGCGCTGTCTCCTGCATGGTCCGTGTGGTCCTCAGTCGGCACACGGGCGGCACATGGCTGCCGCACGTGTGCCACACTGATGTACCACGTGAGCACACGGACACGGATAACTCTGGTACCGATTTCTCCGGTACCGGAATTATCTGGACGTGTGAGACTGGCCTTAGGCTGTGCTCACACGCTGCGTTTTCACCTTTTTTTTTCCCAGGCAAAACCTGCACTCTTGACAGTAAAGAAGCTGCTTACAAAAGTAGGTTTTGCTGCATTTTTGTTATCTCTTATGCATGCTGATAAAGTTTAGTGCCCCCCAAAACCAAATTGCAACTTCCTTAAGGATTTTACACCAAAAACGCAGCAAAACCTGATACCTGTGTTTTTGGATTTTCTTTTTGTGGGTGAAACAATGCTGCAAAAAAGCTGAAAGAAGTGACATGCTGAAGTTTAAAAAAATGCAGCAGTTTTCCAAATCAGTTAGGAAAAAAAAACGTTTGTGGAGGAGATTTCTGAAATCTAGACTTTGCTGGTGCTGTAAAACGCAGCTTAAAATTTGCATAAAAAAAACTCCAGCAAAAACGCAAGAACCTGTGAACATAGCCTTCCATTCGCACATTGCAGAAACACTATATTTTTTGTTTTGTGCAGGTGTGCGCACCAAACTACGCAGTGACAATCTTCTCTGGTTGTTGCATTTACTGCTGCATTTTTTTAGGCTTTTTCCCCCTTATTTGATGCCTTTTTGGTACAGATGTGAAGTCATGATTCTAATGTGCATTTTTTAGGACAGGAAAGCTTTGATTCTGCACTTAAAAAAACGCAACTGCAGTATTTAACATGCGGTTTTTTTTCAGGCTCCACATAGAAGCCTCCAGAGGGACTAAAAAAAACACCAAAACCGCACAGTGCAATTTTCAGGAAATCACATCCACTTTGCTTGGTCAGTCACACACAGCAGGATTTCTATTAAAAAACAGCAGGAAATACGCAGCATTTACGCTACATGTGAACACGGCCTCAGCGTTATTTTTATTACATTTTTGTTGTTTGGAATGCAGTGATTGACAGCTCAGTCATCCAGTCTGGTGCAGGGGCGTGCTGAGCTTTCTGGGTTTCGTTTATTGACATATCAAAATGTGGTAACATGAATGGCATCCTTCCAAATTCCAACTCATACCACAAAAAAATAAGCCCTTGTAAGGCTATGGTGATGGAAAAATAGAAAAAGTTATGGCTTTTGGAAAAAGAGGAAGGAAAAAGACAAAACTTGGCCGCATCAAGAAAGGAATACAATCAGTATACGAGCAATACAATACACAATTCTCTCATGTGTAACAAGACTTAATTTATCTGTAAAACATTTCTCACTTTCTGAACAGGAATATGATTTTCTCCTGTGTGAATTCTCTCATGTGTAATAAGATTAAATCTCCGAGCAAAACATTTTTCACATTCTGAACAGGAATATGGCTTCCCTCCTGTGTGAATTCTCTCGTGTGTAATAAGATCTAGTTCTGAAGAAAACATTTCACACAATTGAACAGGAATATGGCTATTCTCCTGTGTCAGATCTGGCATGTCTAACAAGGTTAACAAGGTGTGCTTTCCCAGTAAAACATTACCCACATTCTGAACATAAATATGGCTTCTCCCCTGTGTGAATTCTTTTGTGTCTAATAAGACGTGATTTCTCAGCAAAATATTTCCCACACTCTGAACAGGAAAATGGCTTCTCTCTTGTGTGAATTCTGTCATGTTTGATAAGATGAAATTTATCTATAAAACATTTTTTACATTCTGAACATGAATATAGCGTCTCTCCTGTGTGAATTCTCTCATGTTTAATAACATGAATATGGCTCCTCTCTTGTGTGATTTCTTTTGTGTGTAATAACATGAATATAGTGTCGCTCCGTGTGAATTCTCTCGTGTGTAATAACATGAATATGGCTTCTCTCTTGTGTGAATTCTTTTGTGTGTAAAAAGATGTGATTTCCGAGCAAAACATTTCCCACATTGTGAACATGAATATGGCTTCTCTTGTGTGAATTCTGTCATATTTGATAAGATGTAAAACATTTCTCACTTTCTGAATGTGAAAACGGTTTCTCTCTTCCGGGGATGTCTTTGTTCTTCCACCCTTCTTTTGTAACTTTAATTTTGCTTAACATTTTGTGTTGAAACAAGAGATGTACTTTTTTTTTTTTGAAGAATCATTTGATTTAAAATTGGAAGATCTCATATTTCCTTCTGAGCTGCTGGTAATCTGCCATAAATAAAACTGATGCTACGAGTTTTGAATAATATTTACTGTCAACAATATATTTATATAAATATTAAAAAAAATATAGAAGAATTCCATACAGGTTACCAGCAAATGAAAAAAAAGGTTCTAAGTCCAATAAAACATACATTTTATTGAAAATCTTAAAACAATAATGAAAAATTAATAATACAGTAAATGCAGAGTGCTCAAAATTGGACCACACACATACATGGACATATAAGAAAAAAATGGATCCAAATGAATCCGTGATTATTCCAATGAGAATAGTATTCAAAAATAGTTACAAATAAAATACATCAAGTGATGCACCAAATAGGGATATGTATCGTGTGGTTACCAAGCCCCTACGCGCGTTTCATCCAAGATTTGTCAGGGGGCAAGGCATGTAGCCAAGTTCTATTATCAACAGAGTAAAGTGTCATTTACATGTGGAAATGGTTGGAAAACAATAAATTGTATTAATGTTCATTCTCCATCATTTCACAGTATAAACATCCAATGACAGACAATAAAACATTTGTAATTTGTCATTGATGGCATGATTTATACAAGCAGCACTCCCCATGTGGAATAAGAGGATGTTTTAATAATAAAACAAATGCATAAAAAGAAGGAAACAAAGCATCATTGTTACAATCACAATTAATCTAAATAAGCCCAAATCAACTTCCAATAATCAATTACGGACAATATCTGCAATTGTTAAACGGCCCTTATAGGTGCCGTCCGCTACTGTGATAATGATGCCCTATACTTAGGATAAGTTGTCAATAATAGTAGAAGACAACATGGCGATTTTCAGTTTTTCTTAATTCCTCTCTTTCTTCAAAGAACCATAACTTTTTTATTTTGTTCCATCCCCTTAGTCATAAGAGGGCTTGTTTTTTGCAAGACAAGTGGCAGTTTTGAATGGCTCCATGTGATGGTGTGATATGCTATGTGGGTATAATTTTTGAGTATATTTCTATTTTACTTTATTTTCATGGTGTTCTCTTGTAGAAGGAGTTATTTGCTAATTGATGAATGGCTGTTGCTGCCATCTGATATCAGCCCCCACAGTACTGTACTGTTTGCTAACATGCTAATGACATGTTGACCTAGCTTGTTGAAACAATCAGCCCCTGAGACCTTTCCCCTCCTGACCTGTGAATGAGGAGGGGAGCTTAAAATATCAGGGAGGGGAGACACAGATCAGTCCTGTGTGGAATGATGATATGTTCACAGCATCTCAGAGAGAAAGAAGAGTTTATGGACTATGCTATCCTCTGCTGGATTGATGGACTTTTATCCTGTTACTGAACTGCATTCATGTTCTGTATAGATAGATAATAGATAGATGATAGATAATAGACAGATAATAGATAGATAGAAAATAGATAGATAATAGATATAGTAACATAGTAACATAGTTAGCAAGGCCGAAAAAAGCCATTTGTCCATCCAGTTCAGCCTATATTCTGTCAGAATAAATCCCCAGATCTACGTCCTTCTAAAGAACCTAATAACTGTAAGATACAATATTGTTACGCTCCAGGAAGACATCCAGGTCTCTCTTGAACCCCTCGACTGAGTTCGCCATCACCACCTCCTCAGGCAAGGAATTCCAGATTCTCACTGCCCTAACAGTAAAGAATCCTCTTCTATGTTGGTGGAAAAACCTTCTCTCCTCCAGACGCAGAGAATGCCCCCTTGTGCCCGTCACCTTCCTTGGTATAAACAGATCCTCAGCGAGATATTTGTATTGTCCCCTTATATACTTATACATGGTTATTAGATCGCCCCTCAGTCGTCTTTTTTCTAGACTAAATAATCCTAATTTCGCTAATCTCTCTGGGTATTGTAGTTCTCCCATCCCCTTTATTAATTTTGTTGCCCTCCTTTGTACTCACTCTAGTTCCATTATATCCTTCCTGAGCACCTGTGCCCAAAACTATACACAGTACTCCATGTGCGGTCTAACTAGGGATTTGTTCAGAGGCAGTATAATGCTCTCATTATGTGAATCCAGACCTCTTAATGCACCCCATGATCCTGTTTGCCTTGGCAGCAGCTACCTGGCACTGGCTGCTCCAGGTAAGTTTATCATTAGCTAGGATCCCCAAGTCCTTCTCCCTGTCAGATTTACCCAGTGGTTTCCCGTTCAGTGTGTAATGGTGATATTGATTTCTTCTTCCCATGTCTATAACCTAAAGATAAAGATATAGATAATAGATAAATATAGATAGATAGATAATAGATAATATCGCCGATCCATACCCTATAATGTGCAGTCAGCTCTAGAGCTGCATTCAGAATTCTGCCAGCTTCAGCTTTGTTCTGCATGGAGACTTCTATGATCAGCATGTGACCGGTGCTGACAATCCTGACTGCAGCTCTGGTGGTGACTGGAGCAGGAGACCCGGCATACCTTGCAGATGGAGCAAAAGTTCCTTAAAATATTGAAGTCTTTTAGCAACTTTGTCTGTGGACAATGAATCTTTTGCCCCAGGAGAAGTTGCAGCCTTCAAATATCCTGAAAAGTTGCCGGACACAAGAGCTGACGCTCCAGAGATCCCTCTCCATCTTTTCTAGGTAGCGGTAGTAGTGGGTGGAACGGTCGCGAGTCGCCTCTGGGTATTTGTGGCCATAACGAGCGGAAATGTAACCGATCAATCGACGCCCGATGTATGGAGACGATAGAAGATAGGTCTAATCCTCTCCTGTGTGATACTGACTGCTGAGCCATGTATCTAATCCTATCCTGTGTGATTACCTGCTGAGCTGTGTATCTAATCCGCTCCTGTGTGATACTGACTGCTGAGCTGTGTATCTAATCCGCTCCTGTGTGATACTGACTGCTGAGCCGTGTATCTAATCATATCCTGTGTGATACTGACTGCTGAGCCGTGTATCTAATCCTATCCTGTGTGATGCTGTCTGCTGAGCCGTGTATCTAATCCTATCCTGTGTGATACTGACTGCTGAGCCGTGTATCTAATCCTATCCTGTGTGATACTGTCTGCTGAGCCGTGTATCTAATCCTATCCTGTGTGATACTGACTGCTGAGCCGTGTATCTAATCCTATCCTGTGTGATACTGACTGCTGAGCCGTGTATCTAATCCTCTCCTGTGTGATACTGACTGCTGAGCCATGTATCTAATCCTATCCTGTGTGATACTGTCTGCTGAGCTGTGTATCTAATCCTATCCTGTGTGATACTGTCTGCTGAGCCGTGTATCTAATCCTATCCTGTGTGATACTGACTGCTGAGCCATGTATCTAATCCTATCCTGTGTGATACTGACTGCTGAGCCGTGTATCTAATCCTATCCTGTGTGATACTGTCTGCTGAGCCGTGTATCTAATCCTCTCCTGTGTGATACTGACTGCTGAGCCGTGTATCTAATCCTCTCCTGTGTGATACTGACTGCTGAGCCATGTATCTAATCCTATCCTGTGTGATACTGTCTGCTGAGCCGTGTATCTAATCCTATCCTGTGTGATACTGTCTGCTGAGCCGTGTATCTAATCCTCTCCTGTGTGATACTGACTGCTGAGCCATGTATCTAATCCTATCCTGTGTGATACTGACTGCTGAGCCGTGTATCTAATCCTATCCTGTGTGATACTGTCTGCTGAGCCGTGTATCTAATCCTATCCTGTGTGATACTGTCTGCTGAGCTGTGTATCTAATCCTATCCTGTTTGATACTGACTGCTGAGCCGTGTATCTAATCCTATCCTGTGTGATACTGACTGCTGAGCTGTGTATCTAATCCTCTCCTGTGTGATACTCTCTGCTGAGCCGTGTATCTAATCCTATCCTGTGTGATACTGTCTGCTGAACTGTGTATCTAATCCTCTCCTGTGTGACTCTCTGCTGAGCTGTGTATCTAATCCTGTCCTGTGTGATACTGTCTGCTGAGCTGTGTATCTAATCCTATCCTGTGTGTTGTCTGCTGAGCCGTGTATCTAATCCTCTCCTGTGTGATACTGCCTGCTGAGCTGTGTATCTAATCCTATTCTGTGTGATACTGCCTGCTGAGCCGTGTATCTAATCCTATCCTGTGTGATACTGACTGCTGAAACATGTATCTAATCCTATCCTGTGTGATACTGACTGCTGAGCCATGTATCTAATCCTCTCCTGTGTAATACTGACTGCTGAGCCGTGTATCTAATCCTATCATGTGTGATACTGACTGCTGAGCCGTGTATCTAATCCTATCCTGTGTGTTATTGTCTGCTGAGCCGTGTATCTAATCCTATCCTGTGTGATACTGTCTGCTGAGCCGTGTATCTAATCCTATCCTGTGTGATACTGTCTGCTGAGCTGTGTATCTAATCCTCTCCTGTGTGATACCGACTGCTGAGCCGTGTATCTAATCCTATCCTGTGTGATACTGACTGCTGAGCCATGTATCTAATCCTCTCCTGTGTAATACTGACTGCTGAGCCGTGTATCTAATCCTATCATGTGTGATACTGACTGCTGAGCAGTGTATCTAATCCTATCCTGTGTGTTATTGTCTGCTGAGCCGTGTATCTAATCCTATCCTGTGTGATACTGTCTGCTGAGCCGTGTATCTAATCCTAGCCTGTGTGATACTGTCTGCTGAGCTGTGTATCTAATCCTCTCCTGTGTGATACCGACTGCTGAGCCGTGTATCTAATCCTATCCTGTGTGATACTGTCTGCTGAGCTGTGTATCTAATCCTATCCTGTGTGATACTGTCTGCTGAGCTGTGTATCTAATCCTCTCCTGTGTGATATTGTCTGCTGAGCTGTGTATCTAATCCTATCCAGTGTGATACCTACTGAGCTGTGTATCTAATCCTATCCTGTGTGATACTGACTGCTGAGCCGTGTATCTAATCCTCTCCTGTGTGATACCTACTGAGCTGTGTATCTAATCCTATCCTGTGTGATACCTACTGAGCTGTGTATCTAATCCTATCCTGTGTGATACTGACTGCTGAGCCGTGTATCTAATCCTCTCCTGTGTGATACTGTCTGCTGAGCCATGTATCTAATCCTATCCTGTGTGATACTGACTGCTGAGCTGTGTATCTAATCCTCTCCTGTGTGATACTGTCTGCTGAGCCGTGTATCTAATCCTATCCTGTGTGATACTGTCTGCTGAGCCGTGTATCTAATCCTCTCCTGTGTGATATTGTCTGCTGAGCTGTGTATCTAATCCTATCCTGTGTGATACCTACTGAGCCATGTATCTAATCCTCTCCTGTGTGATACTGACTGCTGAGCTGTGTATCTAATCCTATCCTGTGTGATACTGACTGCTGAGCCGTGTATCTAATCCTATCCTGTGTGATACTGTCTGCTGAGCCGTGTATCTAATCCTCTCCTGTGTGATATTGTCTGCTGAGCTGTGTATCTAATCCTATCCTATGTGATACTGCTGAGCCGTGTATCTAATCCTCTCCTGTGTGATACTGACTGCTGAGCCGTGTATCTAATCCTATCCTGTGTGATACTGACTGCTGAGCCGTGTATCTAATCCTATCCTGTGTGATACTGTCTGCTGAGCCGTGTATCTAATCCTCTCCTGTGTGATATTGTCTGCTGAGCTGTGTATCTAATCCTATCCTATGTGATACTGCTGAGCCGTGTATCTAATCCTCTCCTGTGTGATACTGACTGCTGAGCCGTGTATCTAATCCTATCCTGTGTGATACTGACTGCTGAGCCATGTATCTAATCCTATCCTGTGTGATACTGACTGCTGAGCCGTGTATCTAATCCTCTCCTGTGTGATACTGTCTCTTAGGTGCACAGCTCTACATTTCTTTCCATCCTTGCTGTAGCAGGAGCTCCCTCTAGAGGCCGCTCAGGTGTTTTTGTCCCTCTGCAGCTTCCATACTTCCCCTGGTTCCAGGGCCGCAGTGCATTGTGGGAGGGGGCAGCCTCATTTTGCAGATTTCTTTGGGCGGGAGACGTCTCCTCTAAGTTTTCCCAGCGCAGGTGAGAAAGAGCGAGTGTGACCCGGCACCATGTTATATAGTACCGGGAGGAGGATGGGGGTTGTAGTGCGGAATCACTCTGGGGCAGGATGATGTGATGGGATTAGATACATGGCTCAGCAGGCAGTATCACACAGGAGAGGATTAGATACAGAGCTGAGCAGTCAGTATCACACAGGATAGGATTAGATACACGGCTCAGCAGACAGTATCACACAGGATAGGATTAGATACATGGCTCAGCAGACAGTATCACACAGGTAGGATTAGATACACGGCTCAGCAGTCAGTATCACACAGGAGAGGATTAGATACACAGCTCAGCAGACAGTATCACACAGGAGAGGATTAGATACACAGCTCAGCAGTCAGTATCACACAGGAGAGGATTAGATACACAGCTCAGCAGTCAGTATCACACAGGAGAGGATTAGATACACGACTCAGCAGACAGTATCACACAGTATGGGATTAGATACACGGCTCAACAGACAGTATCACACAGGTAGGATTAGATACAGGCTCAGCAGTCAGTATCACACAGGATAGGATTAGATACACAGCTCAACAGACAGTATCACACAGGTAGGATTAGATACACGGCTCAGCAGTCGGTATCACACAGGAGAGGATTAGATACATGGCTCAGCAGTTGGTATCACACAGGAGAGGATTAGATACACGGCTCAGCAGTCGGTATCACACAGGAGAGGATTAGATACACGGCTCAGCAGTCGGTATCACACAGGAGAGGATTAGATACACGGCTCAGCAGTCGGTATCACACAGGAGAGGATTAGATACACGGCTCAGCAGTCGGTATCACACGAGGATTAGATACACGGCTCAGCAGTCGGTATCACACAGGAGAGGATTAGATACACGGCTCAGCAGTTGGTATCACACAGGAGAGGATTAGATACACGGCTCAGCAGTTGGTATCACACGAGAGGATTAGATACACGGCTCAGCAGTCGGTATCACACGAGAGGATTAGATACACGGCTCAGCAGTCGGTATCACACAGGAGAGGATTAGATACACGGCTCAGCAGTCGGTATCACACAGGAGAGGATTAGATACACGGCTCAGCAGTCGGTATCACACGAGAGGATTAGATACACGGCTCAGCAGTCGGTATCACACGAGAGGATTAGATACACGGCTCAGCAGTTGGTATCACACAGGAGAGGATTAGATACACGGCTCAGCAGTTGGTATCACACAGGAGAGGATTAGATACACAGCTACTCTGCTCTGTCTCGCTGATCTGATGACCCCCACTCCCGGGGGTCTCGCTGCTGCTGGGTCTGTCTCTTTTGGTTATTGATCGTGTGATGGTCGTACTTTCCTGCATGCTTTGCTGGGCGCTGCCCACGGTTCCTCGCTCATCACACAGTATTGGGGGGATAAGAGCAGATGGAGCCGTGTCCCTTCAGGAGGCAGACGAGATCCCCCCACCCCACTCACACACCCCTATATATGAGATCTCTGAGTGTTTGTGAAGTTCCCCTTCAAGTACCGTAATTATGGATTTGATCGGATAAAAGTGCCCTCCGTGATGTGTTGGGGATGGATACGGGGCTGCTGTGTCACCCGAGGGTCCCTGCCATCATTGTAATGTGCAGTCGGCTCCAGAGCTGCATTCAGAATTCTGCCAGCTTCCGCTTTGTTCTGCATGGAGACTTCTGTGATCAGCATGTGACCGGTGCTGACAATCCAGACTGCAGCTCTGGTGGTGACTGGAGCAGGAGGCCCGGTGTACCTTGTAGATGGAGCAGTAATTCCTTAATATTCTGATGTCTTCTATCAATTTTGTCTGTGGACAATGAATCTTTTGCCTGACGAGAAGTCGCAGCCTCTAAACAGCCTGAAAAGTTGCCGGACACAAGAGCTGACGCTCCAGAGATCCCTCACCGTCCTTTTCTAGGTAGCAGTGGGTGGAATGGTTATTTGTGGCCATAACGAGTGAAAATGTAACCGATCGACCGACGCCCGATGTAAGGAGCCGATCAGTCATTAGTGTGGGCGTCCGGCCGCCTCTTTCCCCGGCGATGTGCACACAAGAACCGTCCAACCCCCGGATGAGGGGGCGTTTTAGGGTCCCAGCAGGGCGCCTCTTTGTTTGTTTCAATTCCTTCCCAATTTTGTAATTTTTTGATCTGTAGAGTTGTATCTGGGATAGAGTTTTTTTTCCTGTTACTGTCTGTATTTTTTACCATTTTTAACGTGGCCAAAAAACAACAATTCTGCCATTTGAATTTTTATTTTTGTTTCAATTTTTTTTTATTTTTGCGACGTTCATCGTATGAGATAAATATTCTAGTATTTTATTAGTGTGGACGCTCCGGCACACGGTGATGGCAAATATTTACAATTCTAGTTATTTTTTTTTATTCTTTGTTCTCCGTTGGCGTGATATGAGCTTTCATTTCCAGCCTCTGAGAAGCGGCAACTAAGAAGTTAAAGCTGCTGGGATCAGAGATTGGTCTTATCGCAGCAGTGACTCGCCTGCCGGCTGCGCTGCTGAGCCGTATACCCACTGCGCTGGGGGCTGTCGTGCCGCGCTGGGGGCTGTCGTGCCGCGCTGGGGGCTGTCGTGCCGCGCTGGGGGCTGTCGTGCCGCGCTGGGGGCTGTCGTGCCGCGCTGGGGGCTGTCGTGCCGCGCTGGGGGCTGTCGTGCCGCGCTGGGGGCTGTCGTGCCGCGCTGGGGGCTGTCGCCGACCGTCTACATTTTGCTTGTTTCTTGGCTGATCATTGCCACGTTTCCACAGACCAGGGACAGATGTTGCGGTGGGCGACAGAAGTTGCGGTGGGCCACCTGCTGCCTAGAAATAAAATGATGGGAGGTCTAATGAGCGGCAACTTTTGCGGGGGCGGCTGCCATGACTCGAGGCAAAAGCACAAATCTCACTTTGTTAATTGCATTCCTTCTTGCTTACTGTTTCCTAGCCTGCGGACCCCGTCTCCCAGTAAGGAGGGTCTCTGCCTCCGAGGCTGCGCACAGGGCACTGAGGAATAAACCCTGATGAAGTCCCGCCACGTTCTTTGGAGTCTACAGGAAATATGAGAATGTCGGCGGACTCCCAAGCTCCTCACCCTGGTTCCCCGGTGCCCTCGAGGCCGGCCTGTCTAGCCCTGGGCATCGCCTCCTTCCTCTGCTTCGTGGCCGGCTTTGGCACTGGGGCCGAGTTTGTGCGTTTTCTCTCCTTTGGCGCCATATTTAAGAACATCAGTGGAGGGCTGGAGGACGAGCGGCCCCTGTTGTGGCGAGATGCCGTTGGCGACGCCTCGTTCCTGCGCTCTCTTGGGTTGAACGTTGCGCTGCTGATCATATTCGTCATCCAGCACAGTCTCATGGCCTGGCCGGCTGTAAAGGAGGCGGTGGTGAAAGTTTTCGGGGTGCTGCAGAGATCTGTGTACATCCTGTGCACCGCTGCGTCGCTCCAGATCTTGATGCGCTACTGGCAGCCCTTCCTGCGAGGACCCTACCTGTGGAACGTCACCACGGCCCCTTGGAGCGCCTGGCTGCCCCTGCTCTGCGCCCTCCTCCATACCGTATCATGGCTCCTGATATTCAGCGTCCTCCTGATCTTCGATTACGCGGAACTGATGGGGGTCAAGCAGGTGTATTACCACTGCCTGGGAATGGGGGACCCCCTGTCTCATAAGTCACCCCGGGCTGCCCGGCTCTATGCCCACCTCCGGCACCCCGTCTACCTGGAGTTACTGGTCATCCTCTGGGCTGTGCCCTCCCTGCCCCCCGATCGCCTGCTCCTCTCCTCCGCTCTCACCCTGTACCTGTCCTTGGTGCACCGCCTGGATGTGCAGGATTACAGCTACCTCCGCTCCCAGCTGGAAAAGAAGTTTACGCTGTTCTCCCGAGAGGAAGCGAGCGCCCAGCATGGCGGATTGTGGAAAAAAGACTGAACTAGGTGAGCGGCGTGGAGGGCGAGGGACCTGGACCGCTTTACTGGGGGCTAAATTAAGACCGAGATATTTGGGATTGATGACTTTTTCCTTGCTCAGTCGCGATGATCGCCTAGATTAAAGATCTCCAGTCCGATCCAGAGCAGCATTCATAATTCTGCCAGCTGCCTCCTTCTGAACTCGCCTATCCCGGCGGCTCCTGCTGGTTCAGTGTCTGCAGAGGTAAATATAGAGTAATATTTTGAAGGGATCTTCACTTGGGAGCTTTCCGGACTCCAGGCCAAAAGTAAGCGATCAACTTACCAATGGGAAGAGTACAGGAACGGAGACCAAGTGCATTGTGGGAAGAACTGCGGACACTTGCAGGCTGTAGTGCAGCTGGGACGGCGCCCTCCATCCACTTCTATGGACTTTTAGATAAAACTAGAGACATATTTTTATATTTTTCGATTTGGTAATTTCTGGCTTTCTGCAGCAGCCTGACGCTGGGGAGGGAAAATTTGTATTTTTGAGCCGTTTTTTTTTTTTTTGCTTTTGCTTTTTTCGAGTTTTCTTTTAAACCAAATATTGCTGAACCCCCCCTCCCCCCAGCTCTTGTATCTGCTTTGATCTTTTAGTAAATTTTTTAAAAAACTTTTAACGTGTACTTTGGTTTATTTTTTGGAAACGCGGCGGCTGCAGAGGAGCGTGATAAAGAACCGTATTAGTTATCCGACATGGCGGATGGGTGGCAGCTTTTCATTTATGGTACAACGCCAGCACTCGCTGCTTTGGTGATTTCCTCGGGTCTGTGTGAACAGTCCTGAAGATCTGATTTGGAGCAAGTGACCGCTGCAGCCAATTGCCGGCCTGGTTATATAAGCATTGTCAAGATATCACTGCTGAGGCCGGTGATTGGCTGCAGCGGTCACGTATGTGTGGTCTATAACGGCAGGACATGTCTATAGTACCACTTTAACCCCTTCAGGATTCGCCCAACATTTGTTATTGAGCTTTCGCTTTTTCTTCTTCCAACAGCCAAGTCCTCCAGGTGAGCAACAATAAAAAAAAAAAAAGTTTCAACTCCCTTACACCCTCCCCAATCATCCCAATACAAAAATAAAAGAAACTTTCAGTATTGCCAAAGTCCGGCCTATCAAAAATTATTCCACCTGTAGAGAAAATGTCACCAAGAGAAAAAGAAAAAGAAGTTGGTCTCGTTTGTCTCCGCATGCCGCACCAAAAAATACATAAGTGATCAAACTGTCATGTGTATCCCAAAATAACACCCAAAAAAATCACAACAAAAAAGCCCTCGCACATCCCGCTTGACGGAAAAATTTAAATGGAGATACAAGTCAAACTTTTTTGTAACAAATTTGTAAGGTGTGTTGTTGTTTTTTTTTTTTTGTTTTTTGTTTTTTTTTAATCCTGTGCTATAGAGATAGCTCTATAAGGAATATCGCCACTGACGCGCTCACCTGGAGAAACATGGCCGCCTCGTTATCATCGTGTGGTGACAACCATAAGACGCGCTTGTTTTTTGTTTTTTATGTTTTTGTTTTTTTTTTATAAACCTTTTTCACTGCAGCTGGAATTTAAAAAAAAAATAACAAAGTTGTGAAAAAGGGCTGAAAAAAAAAAATGGAAGGCACAAAAAAAAAAAACGAGAGCAGAAAAGAGTTAATGGAGGCCGTGCACAATAATGGGACCTACCTGCAATTTGTAGAGTCCGCGACCTTCTCATAGTGGAATTCCCCTTTAATTTTAGCTTTGTCGCGCAGCCGCCAACCAAGCGAGCAGCAGATTATATAAGACTCCGATCACTGGCGGCCAGTCTCCCATCCTCCTTCTTTCTGACCCTCAGAATTTCTGCAGTCTGGACGCCGCTTTCCACCATAATTTCTGCTTCATTTCTACACACACCGTTTTCTGTATACAGCTCTCATGTCGCTATATTTTTCCATCACTTGATTACTTGTGACTTGCTGCACATACAGATACATAGCGATGGCGGCCTCAAATCAGACCTGTGACAATCTCATTATATTCTTCCCTCACAATGATCTTAGAGGCAAAGACGGAGCAGACTGAACAAATGGGGACGACGAAAGGGCGAGGACCCTCCTTATATACAGAGTGACTGCACCAGCAGAAGAGTGAGCGCAGCTCTGGAGTATATTACAGGATGTAACTCAGGATCAGTAATATGTATATACACAGTGACTGCACCAGCAGAATAGTGAGTGCAGCTCTGGAGTATAATACAGGAGGTAACTCAGGATCAGTAATGTAATGTATGTACACAGTGACTGCACCAGCAGAATAGTGAGTGCAGCTCTGGGGTATAATACAGGAGGTAACTCAGGATCAGTAATGTAATGCATGTACACAGTGACTGCACTAGCAGAATAGTGAGTGCAGCTCTGGAGTATAATACAGGATGTAACTCAGGATCAGTAATGTAATGTATGTACACAGTGACTGCACCAGCAGAATAGTGAGTGCAGCTCTGGGGTATAATACAGGAGGTAACTCGGGATCAGTAATGTAATGTATGTACACAGTGACTGCACCAGCAGAATAGTGAGTGCAGCTCTGGGGTATAATACAGGAGGTAACTCAGGATCAGTAATGTAATGTATGTACACAGTGACTCCACCAGCAGAATAGTGAGTGCAGCTCTGGGGTATAATACAGGAGGTAACTCAGGATCAGTAATGTAATGTATGTACACAGTGACTGCACCAGCAGAATAGTGAGTGCAGCTCTGGAGTATAATACAGGATGTAACTCAGGATCGGTAATGTAATGTATGTACACAGTGACTGCACCAGCAGAATAGTGAGTGCAGCTCTGGGGTATAATACAGGAGGTAACTCAGGATCAGTAATGTATGTACACAGTGACTGCACCAGCAGAATAGTGAGTGCAGCTCTGGGGTATAATAACAGGAGGTAACTCAGGATCAGTAATGTATGTACACAGTGACTGCACCAGCAGAATAGTGAGTGCAGCTCTGGAGTATAATACAGGAGGTAACTCAGGATCAGTAATGTATGTACACAGTGACTGCACCAGCAGAATAGTGAGTGCAGCTCTGGGGTATAATACAGGATGTAACTCAGGATCAGTAATGTAATGTATGTACACAGTGACTGCACCAGCAGAATAGTGAGTGCAGCTCTGGAGTATAATACAGGATGTAACTCAGGATCAGTAATGTAATGTATGTACACAGTGACTGCACCAGCAGAATAGTGAGTGCAGCTCTGGGGTATAATACAGGAGGTAACTCGGGATCAGTAATGTAATGTATGTACACAGTGACTGCACCAGCAGAATAGTGAGTTCAGCTCTGGGGTATAATACAGGAGGTAACTCAGGATCAGTAATGTAATGTATGTACACAGTGACTGCACCAGCAGAATAGTGAGTGCAGCTCTGGAGTATAATACAGGAGGTAACTCAGGATCAGTAATGTAATGTATGTACACAGTGACTGCACCAGCAGAATAGTGAGTGCAGCTCTGGGGTATAATACAGGAGGTAACTCAGGATCAGTAATGTATGTACACAGTGACTGCACCAGCAGAATAGTGAGTGCAGCTCTGTAGTATAATACAGGAGGTAACTCAGGATCAGTAATGTACATGTACACAGTGACTGCACCAGCAGAATAGTGAGTGCAGCTCTGGAGTATAATACAGGATGTAACTCAGGATCAGTAATGTAATGTATGTACACAGTGACTGCACCAGCAGAATAGTGAGTGCAGCTCTGGAGTATAATACAGGATGTAACTCAGGATCAGTAATGTAATGTATGTACACAGTGACTGCACCAGCAGAATAGTGAATGCAGCTCTGGGGTATAATACAGGATGTAACTCAGGATCAGTAATGTAATGTATGTACACAGTGACTGCACCAGCAGAATAGTGAGTGCAGCTCTGGAGTATAATACAGGATGTAACTCAGGATCAGTAATGTAATGTATGTACACAGTGACTGCACCAGCAGAATAGTGAATGCAGCTCTGGAGTATAGATGTAACTCAGGATCAGTAATGTAATGTATGTACACAGTGACTGCACCAGCAGAACAATGAGTGCAGCTCTGGGGTATAATACAGGATGTAACTCAGGATCAGTAATGAATGTACACAGTGACTGCAGCAGCAGAATAGTGAGTGTAGCTCTGGGGTATAGTACAGGAGGTAACTCAGAATCAGTAATGTAATGTAAGTACACAGTGACTGCACCAGCAGAATAATGAGTACAGCTCTGGAGTATAATACAGGATGTAACTCAGGATCGGTAATGTAATGTATGTACACAGTGACTGCACCAGCAGAATAGTGAGTGCAGCTCTGGATGATTATTATTATTATTATTTATTTATATAGTATCATTGATTCCATGGTGCTGTACATGAGAAGGGGTTACATACAAGTTACAGATATCACTTACAGTAAACAAACTAACAATGACAGACTGATACAGAGGGGCGAGGACCCTGCCCTTGGGGGCTTACATTCTACAGGATGGTGGGGAAGGAGACAGTAGGTTGAGGGTTGCAGGAGCTCCGGTGATGGTAAGGCGTTAGCTCCGGTAGTGGTGAGGAGGCAGCGGGGTCAGTGCAGGCTGTAGGCTTCCCTGAAGAGATGAGTTTTCAGGTTCCGTCTGAAGGATCTGAATGTGATTGATAGTCGGACGTGTTGGGGCAGAGAATTCCAGAGGATGGGGGATATTCGGGAGAAGTCTTGGAGGCGATTGGGTGAGGAGCGGATAAGTGTGGAGGAGAGAAGGAGGTCTTGGGAGGACCGGAGATTCCGTGAGGGAAGATATCGGGAGATTAGTTCAGAGATACATGGAGGAGACAGGTTGTGGATGCTGGGGAAGGAGACGGATGATGTCCTAGTGCTGGGTTTCTACAGAATAATCTTTATTGCTGGTTCTTTATAGAAAAAGCATCAGTGCTGACTTTCTACGGAATAGAGGCTCTCCTTTTATGGGAAAGAATTTAGTTCTCGTACATTGGAGGATAAGCTTTACTGTTATATATCTAAAGAAAAAAAAAAGTTAAATTCCTAAATTTATTTGTAGAAAATAACCCTGGAAAGGTAAAAGTGCTGGTTCCTCGCAGTAAAAGCTTTAGATTTGCACTGCTACACAAAAGAAGCTTTACTTTTAGTTCTCCACAAAAAAGGTTTTAGTGTAGGTTTTACACAGAAAACATTGTTGGAAACATTGAGAGTATTCTTTCTGATTCTCTGCAGAAAAAGCAGTGCTGGTCCTCTACTGAGTGAGCTTCCGTGTTGGATCTCTATAGAAAAGGCTTGCGTGATGTTTACCCACAAAATCGTGTTCTGGTTCTTTACAGGAAAAGTGTTATCATATAGAAGGACGCTGGTCTTGGTTCTCTGCAGTAAATGTGTTATTACTGGATGTCTACATAAGGAAAGCAAAAAGCGGTATTAACATAGGAAAAGCGTCAGTGCTGTTTGTGTATGAAGTATTATTGCTGGTTCTCTGCAGAAAAAGATTTATCTCTAAATAAAAACGTGTGCATGCTGATTTTACTATAGAAGACAATAGATGTTTCCGTACAGAGAAGATGCTTTATTGTTCTCTAAGGGTCTAGTGAAAATGAGAAATGTTCCTACATAATAAGGTTTAGAGCTCCTTCTCTGCAGTATTACAAAAAGGCTTTTATTCTGGTTCTTTACTGTAACAGCTTAAATCAGATTTATAAAAATTATGTCCAGGTGTCGCAAGAATTCATTCATTCTAATGTAATCTGTGGTGTGTGATGATTGTCGACCCCTCTAAAATGTCTCGGTTAATGAACACAATAGGTTGTGATGTTCTAAAAACAGAGATTTACCTATGTTAAAGCGAACCTGTCAGCTGGTTTGGCCGCTATAAGATGCGGCCTCTCGGGGCTTATCTGCCGGATTCTATAATGCTGAATATCTGCCCTCAATCCGACCTGAAAGGTAAGAATGATACGTTTTATTATACTCACTGACGTCCTTCACAAAGAACAATCTGCCCAACTCCTGGCTTGCTGAAGCCTCCTCAGATCATCACCGATGCTCCAGCACATCTCACAGTGGGGGCAGACACTGCGGCTTCTCCAGGTCTCCATCTGACCATTAGACGACCAGGTGATGATCTGAGGAGGCTTCAGCAAGGCTGGAATTGGGCAGGTTGTTCTTTGTGAAGGACGTAGGAATCAGGCCGCATGCAAGGTTATCCTGGAACAACAGCTGCTTCCTTCTGCTCAGGCCATGTTCCCCAACTCTGAGGACTGGTTGTTCCGGCAGGACAGTGCGCCATGCCACACAGCTAGGGCAATCAAGGTGTGGATGAAGGACCACCACATCACAACCCTGTCTTGGCCGCCCAATCTCCAGACCTGAACCCCACTGTAAACCTCTGGAATGTAATCAGGAGGATGATGGATAGTCACAATCCATCACACAAATAAGAACTGCTGACATTATTGTACCAGAAGTGTGACAGACTGGTGGAAAGCTGCCAAGACGCAGGAAAGCTGGGATTAACAATCATGGTTATTCCACACAATATTGATGTCTGAACTCTTCCTGAGTTATAACATTAGTATTGTTGTTTCTAAATGATTATGAACTTGTTTCCTTTGCGTTATTTGAGGTCTACAAGCAATGTGTTGTTTTATTATTTTCACCATTTCTCATTTTCAGAAAATAAATACAAAATGTATTGCTTGGAACTTCGGAGACATGTTGTCAGAAGTTTATAGAATAAAAGAACAATTTACTCAAAAATATACCTATAAAGAGAAAAACCAGACAAACTGAACATTTTGTAGCGGCCTCTTAATTTTTGCCAGAGCTGTATAATATTATTATTATTAATATATATTTTTATAGCGCCATTTATTCCATGGCGCTTTACATGTGGATAAGGGGCAAATATAGACAAATACATTAAACATGGGCAAAAAACAAGGCACACGGGTACATAAGGAGGGAGGACCCTGCCCGCGAGGGCTCACAGTCTGCAGGGGATGGGTGATGATACACTAGGAGAGGGTAGAGCTGGTCGTGCAGCGGTTCAGTAGGTTGAGGATCACTGCAGGCTGTAGGCTTGTCGGAAGAGATGAGTCTTCAGGTTCTTTTTGAAGGTTTCTATGGTAGGCGAGAGTCTGATGTGTTGGGGTAGAGAGTTCCAGAGTATGGGGGAAGCACGGGAGAAGTCTTGGATGCGGTTGTGGGAAGAAGAGATAAGAGGGGAGTAGAGAAGGAAATCTTGAGATGATCGGAGGTTGCGTGTAGGTAGGCAACGGGAATCCATGTCACAGATGTATGGAGGAGACTGGTTGTGGATGGCTTTGTACGTCATTGTAAGGGTTTTGAACTGGAGTCTCTGGACGATAGGAAGCCAGTGAAGGGATTGGCATAGGGGAGAGGCCAGGGAATAGCGGGGGGGACAGGTGGATTAGTCGGGCAGCAGAGTGTAGGATGGATTGGAGTGGTGCCAGAGTGCTAGAGGGGAGGCCAGAGAGTAGGAGGTTGCAGTACTCGAGGTGGGAGATGATGAGGGCATGCACTAGTGTTTTTGTAGTTTCGTGGTCAAGGAATGTGCGGCTCCGGGAAATATTTTTGAGTTGGAGACGGCAGGAGGAGGCAAGGGCTTGGGTATGTGGCTTGAAAGAGAGGGCAGAGTCGAGGATTACCCCGAGGCACCGGGCGTGTGGGACTGGGGAGAGTGAGCAGCCATTGACATTGATGGATAGGTCTGGTGGAGGGCTAGAGCGAGATTGGTGAAAGATGATGAATTCTGTTTTGTCCATGTTCAGTTTTAGAAAGCGAGCAGAAAGGAAGGCTGAGATAGCAGATAGACAGTGTGGGATTTTGGTAAGTAAGGAGGTGAGGTCCGGTCCGGATAGGTAGATCTGCGTGTCATTGGCGTAGAGATGGTACTGCAGACCGTGGGATTCTATGAGCTGTCCCAGGCCGAAGGTGTAGATGGAGAAGAGTAGGGGTCCTAGAACAGAGCCTTGGGGAACACCGACTGACAAGGGGCGAGGTGAGGAGGTGGTGTGGGGGATAGAGACACTGAATGTCCGGTCTGTTAGATATGATGAGATCCAGGATAGGGCCAAGTCTGTGATGCCGAGAGATGAGAGGGTCTGTAATAATAGGGAATGGTCCACAGTGTCAAAGGCAGAAGACAGGTCCAGGAGAAGGAGGACAGAGTAGGGAAGTTTCAGTCGAGTGATATACAGCTGGTATAACCTGGGCATCTCCTGTATATAATTATATATGTACAGCTGGTATAGCCTGGGCATCTCCTGTATATAATTATACATGTACAGCCGGTATAACCTGGGTATCTCCTGTATATAATTATACATGTACAGCTGGTATAACCTGGGTATCTCCTGTATATAATTATACATGTACAGCCGATATAACCTGGGCATCTCCTGTATATAATTATATATGTACAGCTGGTATAACCTGGGCATCTCTTGTATATAATTACATACATACAGCTGGTATAACCTGGGCATGTCCTGTATATAATTACATATGTACAGCTGGTATAACCTGGGCATCTCCTATATATAATTATATATGTACAGCTGGTTTAACCTGGACATCTCCTATATATAATTATACATGTACAGCTGGTATAACCTGGGCATCTCCTGTATATAATTATATATGTACAGCTGGTATAACATGGGCATCTCCTGTATATAATTATACATGTACAGCTGGTATAACCTGGGCATCTCCTGTATATAATTACATATGTACAGCCGGTATAAGCTGGGAATCTCCTGTATATAATTGTATGTGTACAGCCGGTATAACCTGGGCATCTCCTGTATATAGTTATATATGCACAGCTGGTATAACCTGGGCATCTTCTGGTATGATCCTCACGTGTTTTTTTTTTTGATGATTTGGGCTTAGAAGGGTTAAGCTTGCAGTTGCGGATCGCAGCAGTGCTGCCATAAAGCGTTCCTCCGTCCCGCTGAGCTCGCAGTGCTATAACCTATAATCAGCCTCTTCTCTCGCCGCCGGTTCCATTCGGAATCCTCGGCTTTTCTTCTCCAGCCTTTGTCGGTGCCGCACGTTCTGTGTAATGTTTCCTCGGTGGATTTTCGGCTTTGTGCCCACGATCAGGATCACAGCGTTCTGTATTCTGGATCTTCGCTGCATTGTACCAGCACACGGATGGGAGTGATAGAATCACCGGCGGTGCGAGCGTTGGGGCCGCAGCGTGCCAGTCTCTCCTGCGGAACACTCCGTCTTCTGAGCAGGATTTTCCCATAGACTTTCATTAGACGCAGTAAACGTGCTGTTAAAAAAAACACATGCGTTGTCAGTGCACTTACATGGGTGTTTTTAGCCTGGTGTAACCAAATAAATATAAAAAAATGGCACTCCTATATTTGGTAACCAGCCAAAGTAAAGCAGACAGCTGCAGGCTTATATTGTCAGACTGGGAAGGTCGCTGGTTATTGCTCCCTTTACAGCCTAAAACACTCATCCTGGGAAATGTTTTGCCACTAAACAGTTGACAGTTGCACATTTTGGATCTTGGCCTTAAGTAAATAAAAATTTTCATTTTTTTTTTTTGTTTGTTTGGTTTTTTGTGGCCAGAGTTAAATGGTGGTCTGGGACCACTCGGCACGACGGATTCATTATAAGTTATGCCTGCACCTCTGAATAGATTAGGTTTTAAAATTTGCTTATGCTTTTATAGTGCGAAAAAATTATCCATAGATCAGAAAAGATCCAGAATTACCACTAAGCGGGATTTGTTTTTGTTTTTTCTGAGGCATCTAAGTATATTCACAGGTAACTTCTTGCAATTGATGTCATTTTGTGCTCCTGCAGACACCACTAGGGGGAGCTCCGGAGTTTACTGTTATTTTTTTTTTCTATCATTATATGCAGGAGACGCTTGAGCTCCCTCTAGTGGTCACTACAGGAATAAAGAATTTTACCATATTAATCTATTTGTTTTCTGCAGAGAATTTGGAGTTGTGTGTCAGAAAAAGCGATCCGCTTGAACCTATAAAAATTAGAAAATGAATCCGTGCATAATGTTGGATTTATAACAGAGTATTGTTCCAGAGCGGACATTCCCTTTAAATTATCCATTCTGTTCCCACTTCTCATTTCATACAAGGACTGTTTTTTGTTTCGATGTTCCGGTGATTTACATATTTCATCCAGGTAACTCCGGCTGCTCATCTCCTGTACAATATATAATTTACTCTTGGCCCTGAGCGCAGATATTCTGTGTGCGGGGAGGAACGCGCGGCTTCCTGCAGCGACTCCATCAGAATAATAACCTTTTGTCTTGTGGAATCTTTCCTCCTGATCCCGGGGATACATTATAACCATTAGTCATAATAATTACACCGCTGTGCGAGGCCGAGGAGCGGCGTCCCGGCGATGGAGGCGACGATACGACAAGAGCATTTATTTCTTTATTTATTCCTGCAAAGTAAACAAGTCGTGTTGGAGAATATTGTGCTGCAGAATTCTGTGTTCATTGGATGATTTCTTCACCTCCAGGGGGTTGATGAAGGCCGAATGAGACCCTCCGGATCGAGCCCACTCTTCTCAACCAAAATATCTGGCCAGATTATCGGCCCCCCACCGATCGGATATTGATGCCCTATATAAAGAATTGGCCATTAATATAATAGTTGTGGCCGACCTGTTTAATACTGACTCGCTGACATACTCTGTCTGCTCCTTCCATACCATGATACACCGGAATTCTAGAAGCCAGTTTGTTTTGCATAAGTTCTGCCGTTGATGGCTTTTTTTATTCCTCATCATTGTCAGCTGATTTATGACCACAACATTCGGTTAAATTCCTAAATGAACAGTAATAAATTGTGCATAATCCAGCATTCTATACTAAACGACGACGTATGAAATACAAGTTTGGAGAAATTCCTTCTCTAAACTCTAATAAAATTATTCTTCTGACCTGCAGCCACCACTAGGGGGAGCTCACTGTATACGGATATTCCTGTGCGCTCCCTCTAGTGGTGACTGTAGGTATTGGATCATGTAACTGCGCTGATGCAGTAGATTGGAAGCTGTGACTGCTATAATGTTACAATAAGTAATAAATGTGTGAACCAAAAAAAATAAATAGTATCCAAAGGCAAACAATAACTTTTTTTTTTTTTTTTAAAAGGACTTTGCCTCTAAATAAATAATTGCAGGAGGGAGTGGTGATAAAGGTGCTGAGTCTTCTCTCTGACGACCTCTCGCTGATCCCCGGAACTCACTAAAATATTAACACGATGGAACATCTGTTAATATTAAACCGCGCGCGGCGGAGAAATCAGGTCCTGTTCCTGCAGCCTCGACAGCGGCTCCACGCCGGCCGCAGAACAAAGCGCAGCATGTATAATTCACACTCGGAGTGAAGGGCGGACATTTCTCCAATTTCATGGCCGCATTCTGATTATGTGGCCACTTACATGGCAGAGTCTCAGGGGACCCAGACGAGACCTCTACAAGTCCCAGGACCCCCACCTGCCGTGTGCTGTTTCTAATACTGGGGTCTTCTTAAGTGCCAGAGGGAGAAGGTGCCAACTTGGTGACTGTAGAGAATCTGTCAGCAGGTTTTTACTATGTAATCTGACATCAGCATGATGTAGGGGCAGAGAGCCTGATTCCAGAGATGTATCACTTAGTTTACTGGGTGCAGCAGTTGTGATACAATCACAGTATTCTCTGCTGAATATGTAGCAGAGCTCGGAATGCTGAGCTGTGTATAACCCCGCCCACATCACTGATTGGCTGCTTTCTGTGTAGACTATACATTGACAGAAAGCTGCTAATCAGAGGTTGGACCAGGAGGCACGAGACACCCAGTCCTGCAGTGATAATCTCCTGCTGATAAAACGCTAATTGTATTGAAACAGCAAAACACAGCCTAGTAAATGACACATCACTGGAATCGGGGTCTCTGCCCCTGTACCATACTGCTCTTGGATTACATAGCAAAAACCTGCCGACAGATTTTACTTGAAGAGTTGAAGAAGTGTCCCTGGAGCTTTTGGAGAGGAAAGGTGGACGGCAAAGAACAGACAGATTGGGGAGAACCAACATGGCCTATGGAGAAGAGACTTGTCCAGTAAAGAACAGCGGGGAGACTTGGGTAGGTAATGAGACTTGCGGGGGCCGTCATGGAAGGTGTAGGAGATGAAGACGGGTTTAAGTAGGAGGACGCCCCGCCACCAGATTTATCTGCTGCAGTAATATTTACCCCCATAGTATGGCGCCACCTGGTGTTCACAGGCCATAGCCATGTGCACGTCCACTGCTGAGCCGCCGGTCACACACGCTCCGTCACTTCCCTACATATCTCTGATCCACACCAAGCAGACACACAACTTTCCGTCTGCTTTTCAGGAAAGATGCAAAGTGTCTGCTCTTGTGATATTGTAGCGGAAAAATCTGCTTCTGCAAGTAAGAAGGGGACATAAGGAGAGCTGCCAGAGGGAGATGGAGACTGATTCTGGCTAGAGGCTGCCCCTGGTGACACCAAAGCTTCTATACATAGCCTAAGCCTGTCACACAGGAAACATTGTCACAATCCGCTCTGATCGCAGCAGATCTTGGTGTCAAGATGTTCTGTTACAAGAAAACAGAAGTTAGGAATGTAAATGAGGGAGCGCAGCGTCTGTTACCGCCCGCCGCATGTTCACAGGAAGCCGCGAATAATGGGAGCAGGAATTCTAACGATCAGAATCTGCGATATTAGAACTGAGGACACAGCACAAAGGATTCACCCCCTGACAATGAGGAATAGATACATTGTATCAAGAGTATTTCCTGCACCGCCCGCCATCGCACAGTCCCATAATGTCCTCCTGCCACGGATGGAGATTGGACGATCTGTGTCTTCAGCTGAGACAAATATTCATAGATCAAACTGCATTAATAATTCTGTAGCTTCATAGCTGAAATCCCCCAGGATTCCCTTCTGATTTGGTGTCTAATAATAATCTGCATTCTAGGAATTATCTTTACTCCTGGAATATATCAGAAGCTAAATGCTCTGTGCATTATGGAAGCCCAGCGAGGCCATCTGCCTACACTCTACATTCAGTAACAATCAGCAGAATAGTGAGCGCAGCTCTGGTGTATAATACAGGATGTAACTCAGGATCAGTAATGTATGTACACAGTGACTGCACCAGCAGAATAGTGAGTGCAGCTCTGGGGTATAATACAGGATGTAACTCAGGATCAGTAATGTAATGTATGTACACAGTGACTGCACCAGCAGAATAGTGAGTGCAGCTCTGGAGTATAATACAGGATGTAACTCAGGATCAGTAATGTAATGTATGTACACAGTGACTGCACCAGCAGAATAGTGAGTGCAGCTCTGGAGTATAATACAGGATGTAGCTCAGGATCAGTAATGTAATGTATGTACACAGTGACTGCACCAGCAGAATAGTGAGTGCAGCTCTGGGGTATAATACAGGATGTAACTCAGGATCAGTAATGTAATGTATGTACACAGTGACTGCACCAGCAGAATAGTGAGTGCAGCTCTGGAGTATAATACAGGATGTAACTCAGGATCAGTAATGTAATGTATGTACACAGTGACTGCACCAGCAGAATAGTGAGTGCAGCTCTGGAGTATAATACAGGATGTAGCTCAGGATCAGTAATGTAATGTATGTACAGTACACAGTGACTGCACCAGCAGAATAGTGAGTGCAGCTCTGGGGTATAATACAGGATGTAACTCAGGGTCAGTAATGTAATGTATGTACACAGTGACTGCACCAGCAGAATAGTGAGTGCAGCTCTGGGGTATAATGCATGATGTAACTCAGGATCAGTAATGTAATGTATGTACACAGTGACTGCACCAGCAGAATAGTGAGTGCAGCTCTGGAGTATAATACAGGATGTAACTCAGGATCAGTAATGTAATGTATGTACACAGTGACTGCACCAGCAGAATAGTGAGTGCAGCTCTGGAGTATAATACAGGATGTAACTCAGGATCAGTAATGTAATGTATGTACACAGTGACTGCACCAGCAGAATAGTGAGTGCAGCTCTGGGGTTAGTGCACTTACAAAATACTAAACTTTGACATAGATTCAGGGATTTATTTAGCGGTAAGGCAGCAGCTGTTGTCGCTCCTATACAGGTAGTGATTGCAGCCTTAGTGGTTGTCCACTTTCCTAGGTATGACCAATATTGATGGATATATCCCATATACCTGTCTAGTGAAATATAAATGTCTTTTTATCCGGGATTTTGCTTTTAGGTGGAATTTTAGGTGTTAAACCCTCCGTGCCCGTGTCAGAATTGATGGCTGGTGTTATGGGTCCGATAACCCGGGAATGTGTCTTTGTGCATTTTACATGGAGGAGAATAATGCTGCGGGTCTCAGAGGTTCTGCCGCCTCCATGTGAATGTTGAGTGTTTTCCTCCTTGTTGTTCTGCCCCAGTATTGTCTATGGGAGAAATAAATGGCTGCACATCAGAACATGCGCCGGCGTCAGCGGATCCATCCCTCTGCATCACACGGACTCTCCTACATCATCTCACATTCTTCTCTTATCTTAACCTTATTTTTCATCTATAGGAATTACATACTGGAAATGTCTGATGTAGCAGAGCTGAACGTGTCTTCTGTCTCATGCAGCATACCAATTCAGAGTTCTGTAAGGGGAACCTGCAGTCCTATGTAAAGCATTAGAAAATGGGACTCAAAACGAGCTCAGCTCTGCTACATCTTTCATTCAAAGATAGTTTTGCAGCTTTTTATGGCTTTCAATAGTGATTTTTGCAGACCTGAATGTCATTTGGCTCTTTTTGTGCACAATGATGATAACTTAATGAGTTAATATAACTTTCTGTCTAATGGCAAACTCATTTTTCGCCTTTGATATAGCAGAGGTAAATTTGTAATTTTTCCTTTGTGCATGTAATGGAGCGTGTTTTCCTGCAGTCTTGCAAAAAAAAATAGATGATACCGCAGTCTGCTCTGTTCCAGGTTCGGCTCTCACACATCCGCTGATCTTCCATCTGTTGGTTGCATGACATGAAAGAAAGTAGCAGAGATGAATTTGTCATGTAATGGTGTATTGGTCCGCTATAAGATATTAATGTTTGATGCAGCAGAGTTGAGTTTGTTACTTAGGCTTCATTTTCATCTAATCTTAATTATGCCAGATATATTTTTATTTGTCCATGAGACCTAGAAGATAGTTCATATGAGTCTGAAAGTTGACTCTTGAATTGATGTGTTTTTGTTCGGTGGGGTAGTCGGCCCTGGAAGCCCCCAAGTAGCAGATACTCTAATCTCGGCGAGTCATCGGGAGGGTGAGACTGTTCTACAGTGCCTTGCGAAAGTATTCGGCCCCCTGGAACTTTTCAACCTTTTCCCACATATCAGGCTTCAAACATAAAGATACCAAATGTAAATTTTTGGTGAAGAATCAACAACAAGTGGAATACAATTGTGAAGTTGAACGAAATTTATTGGTTAGTTCAGATTTTTGTGGAAATTCCAAAACTGAAAATTGGGGCGTGCAATATTATTCGGCCCCTGTAACTTAATACTTTGTTGCGCCACCTTTTGATGCGATTACAAGTCGCTTGGGGTTTGTCTCTATCAGTTTTGTACATCGAGAGACTGAAATTCTTGCCCATTCTTCCTTGGCAAACAGCTCGAGCTCAGTGAGGTTTGATGGAGATCGTTTGTGAACAGCAGTTTTCAGCTCTTTCCACAGATTCTCCATTGGATTGAGGTCTGGACTCTGACTTGGCCATTCTAACACCTTGATACTTTTATTTGTGAACCATTCCATTGTAGATTTTGCTTTATGTTTGGGATCATTGTCTTGTTGGAAGACAAATCTCCGTCTGTCACGGG
Organism: Ranitomeya variabilis; assembly: GCF_051348905.1. Lineage (NCBI taxonomy): Eukaryota > Metazoa > Chordata > Amphibia > Anura > Dendrobatidae > Ranitomeya > Ranitomeya variabilis. Next base: position 22,946,444 of record NC_135237.1, read on the forward strand.
GAACTAGGTGAGCGAGAGCTAATAACCCGGGCCCCTGCAATTTCCCTCAGACTAGGGAAACCCTGACTGACCCTCTACCTGGAGTTTACACTGATGGTGTGCATGTCCAGGCCTCGACCCTCGCCCTGTCTCCTGTTTCAACCCTAGGCTGAAACCTCCACCCACCACCCAGTGAAGAGGTAATACTCCAATACCTACAGTTAGAACAGACAAGGATAACGGAAAATATACACCACGCCGCAGTCACTCAGGAATACACTATAAATGTGCAGGGCAAAATAAATACAAATATAGGAAGGAGTAAATAAGACAAAGGGAAATACACCACCAGCAACGATACTCCAACTACTAGCTCACCACTCCAGACCGAGATAACAACGCACAAGACAGAAGCTATAATCGGCGACGCCCAATGATCAGGAGAACTATTTAAAGGCAGTGGGCGCGTGACCCAGCCTCCAATCCGAGGATCAGGTAAATTAACCCCGGAACAGCTAGATAAAATCTAGCCGACGCCAATGAGCACATAGTGGTCAAAAGCGGAATTACCGCTGTCTGTCGCACGACCTGGTCTGAACAGTGTCCGACATGACAGTACCCCGCCTTCTATGAGGGACCCCAGGGCCCTCACGGCTTATAGGACCCGGCTTGTCCAGATGACGGCGGTGAAACAACCTGACCAGCCGGTCAGCATGAACGTCCGAGGCTGGTACCCAGGACCTCTCCTCAGGCCCATAACCACGCCAGTGTACCAAGTACTGTAAGGTGCGGCGCACTACACGAGAGTCAACCACCTTGGAGACTTCAAACTCCAAATTACCATCCACCAAGACTGGAGGTGGCATAGGCGCCGCGTCCACAGAACCCACCACCTTCTTTAGAAGAGACCTGTGGAACACATTATGTATCTTATACACCGTAGGGAGCTCCAATCGGTACGCTACTGGGTTAATGATGGTGGTGACCCTAAATGGACCAATAAACCGTGGACCCAATTTAAGGGATGGTATTTTGAGTCTTATGTTTTTTGTGGATAACCACACCCAGTCATCCACACTCAGGTCCGGACCTAGCACACGCCTACTGTCAGCCACAAGTTTGTACCTGGCACCCACACTCAACAGGCGCTGTTTAACTCTCCTCCAGACTGATGACAATTGTGTTCCTAACTGGTCCTCCTCCGGAATGCCGGAAGAGCCCCTCTGACTCAAAGTACAAAATTGAGGATGTAGCCCGTAAACACAAAAAAACAGAGACTCCCCAGACGACTCCTGGCGGTGATTATTGAGGGCAAACTCAGCCAAAGGAAGAAAGGTAGACCACTCCTCCTGGTTATCAGAGACAAAGCAGCGTAAGTACTGCTCCAAATTTTCATACGCTCAGTCTGACCATTTGACTGAGGATGGAACGCCGAAGAATGAGACAACTTGATCCCCAGCCGTGAGCAAAATGCTCTCCAAAACTTTGCCACAAACTGAGACCCCCTATCAGACATGATGTCAGACGGAACCCCATGAAGTCTGACCACCTCCTGCACAAATACCTGAGCCAGACTCTTAGCGTTAGGCAACGAAGGCAAAGACACAAAGTGCGACATTTTTGAGAACCGATCAACAATCACCAAGATGACCGTGTTTCCAGCTGATCAGCGCAAATCAGTGATGAAATCCATGGAGATTTCCGTCCATGGCTTACTAGGTACCTCAAGAGGAAGTAGTGTGCCAACAGGACGGAAGCGGGGCGTCTTAGCCCTAGCGCACGTGGTGCAAGCTGACACATATGAGACCACGTCCTGTCGGAATCTTGGGCCACCAAAACCGACGTGACACCAACTCCAAGGTACCCCTAACCCCTGGGTGGCCAGCCAGGACAGCATCATGAAGCGGTACAAAAGATTTGTTGATGGGAAGCTCAGATGGTACCTCCTCCTGGGCCTCGGCAATCTCAGCCTCAACCTCGGTAGTGAGAGCCGAAACCACAACACCCTTTTGGAGGATGGGTACTGGATCCTCCCGAGGTTCTCCCCCCGGAAAACACCTGGACAGAGCATCTGCCTTAGTGTTTTTAGACCCCGGTCTGTAAGTGACCACAAAATTGAACCGCGTGAAAAACAATGCCCAGCGAGCCTGCCTGGGGGACAGACGCTTGGCTGACTCCAAATACAGCAGATTCTTATGATCGGTAATAACAGTAACCTGATGAACCGACCCCTCCAGGAAGTGTCGCCATTCCTCAAAGGCCAACTTGATTGCCAACAACTCCCTGTTGCCGATATCGTAGTTACGTTCGGCGGACGACAGTTTCTTGGAGAAATAGGCGCATGGACGCAAATCACTCAAGGATGAGCCTTGTGATAGTACCGCCCCCACACCAACCTCAGACGCATCGACTTCCACAACAAAGGGTTTAGATACGTCTGGCTGCACAAGAATGGGGGCTGAAACAAAACTGTTCTTAAACTCAAATGCACGCAGAGCAGCCTCTGGCCAAACGGAGAAATTGGTACCTTTTTAGTCATGTCAGTTAGCGGTTTAGCAATGATAGAAAAATCCTTGATAAATTTCCTATAGTAGTTAGAAAACCCAAGGAACCGCTGAAGTGCTTTCAGGTTATCAGGACGTTCCCAATGCAGCACCGCCTGCACCTTAGCGGCGTCCATTTTAAAACCAGAAGCAGACACAATATAACCCAAGAACGGCAACTCTTGAACAGAAAATACACATTTCTCAAGTTTAGCATACAGCTTATTCTCTCTGAGAAGCTGTAACACCTGCCTGACATGATCTAAATGAGCATCACGGTCGCAAGAATATATGAGGATGTCATCTAGGTACACAATAACGAACTTCCCCAAAACATGCGAGAACACATCATTGATGAAATGTTGGAACAGTGCGGGTGCGTTAGTCAACCCAAACGGCATCACCAAATTTTCAAAATGACCCTCAGGGGTATTAAAAGCCGTCTTCCACTCATCACCTTGACGGACTCTTATGAGGTTGTACGCCCCCCTGAGGTCAAGCTTGATAAACCACTTAGCACCTGCCACCTGGTTGAACAAATCTGGGATTAGTGGCATAGGGTATGGATCACGAACCGTAATCTGGTTCAACTCCCTGAAATCCAAACACGGGCGTAATCCGCCATCTTTCTTCTTCACGAAGAAGAACCCCGCTGCCACCGGCGAGGATGACGGCCTGATGTGCCCTTTGCTCAAACTTTCAGCAATGTAATCTTTTAACGCTTGTCTCTCCGGACCGGAGGTGTTAAACATCCTTGCTTTAGGCAATTTGGCCCCTGGTTTAAACCTGATAGAACAGTCATAGGGACGATGTGGCGGCAATTCTGAACAACCCTTCTCAGAGAACACATCTGCATAATCCTGAAGTGACTCAGGAACGCTTGAAGTCACCGCAGCCACACATGTAGCCAGGCAATTCTCTTGGCAGAAATCACTCCACTGAATTACAGTGGTGTTCAAAAGTCCTGCATAGGCGTGAAGAAAACTATATGTTTCATACTTCTGCATCTCTACAGTGAAACTGGTGGAACATATGTTTTTGTAATCCCTCATTGTATGCCATACTCATTTTTGAATGTCCCAAGTGTATAAATTGTTATGGTAAGCGCATTTTTGATAATTTTTTTTACAGCATAACCATACCTACACCAGTACAGTGTGTAGAATGGTGAACAGGTTTCTAAGTTCATTAACTTCCAATGCAAGTTCACACAGACTTAAATTTAACTTTTTAAGATTTATTATTTTTTATTTAATTCAGAGTCCTGAAAAGGGCCTTTTGAGTGCATCTTAAGCTTCTAATACTTTATTGGCCAGCCTTTGCTCTTGAGCACCAGCTTGCATCTCTGTGGCATTGTGAATAAGCCTCTGCAGATGTTCACGAGTGATGATGTGGTTCCAGGCCTGTATCAGAGCCTCAATCAACTAACTCTTGGTCCTTGGCTGTTTTCTAGATATCTCTAATGATACCTTGTGCCACAAATTTTCAATTGGATTGAGGTCCGGGGACTGAGCTGGCCAGTCAATAGTAGCCACCTTGTTCTTCCAACACCATTGGCTGCCATACAGCCCCAGACCTTTACTTTCATCGGATGTTTCACAGAGAAGCTCAAACACTCTGGCTTGTACTCTTCATGTGGGAACCTTCTCACATAAGACTTGCCATCATTTCCTAAAATGCAAAAAGTGCTGTCATCACTAATTAGCACTTTTTTCCCACTCCTCCTTCCTCCATCTTAAATATTTCAATGCCCACAGTTTTCGCCTTTGTCTTTGTATGGCTGTCATCAATGGCTTCTTTCGGGCCTTGCACCCTCTCAATCCTGCTTCCAAACATCTCTTGCTAACAGTTGATGTTGCTCCCTCAATATTGCACTTTTCTTGCCATTCTCGCAGAAGCTGAGGAGAGGTGAGCTTTCGATTGGCAAGGGATGTTCTTATCAGTACTCTATCCTCCCTTTTAGTTGACTTTCTGGGCCGACCAGATCTGGGCCTGTCCTGGGTAATTCCAAGCTGCTTATGTTTCTGCAAAATTCTTACGACTGTACTCTCATTACAGCCGACCTTCCTTGCGATCTGGGGGCCAGTAGAACCCTCTTCATGTAGCACCACAACTCGCACACGATCCTCCTCTGACAAAAATCTGAAGTCTCCCATCATAAAACTCTACAGTATGATTCACTAGATAGACCAACAGATAAAACAAACAAACAAAGCAGCAGATGTGATGCAATATAATGCAATGTGATTGGCTGCCATATCCAGGTTATGATTGGTCACAAGAACCTCATCTGTGATTGGCTAATTTTGGATCTGAAGCTGTACAATATATAGTTGTGCTTTCAATTCCCATATTGTTGCAATAATTTCAGGCAAAACTGCTTCAAAAGCTAAAAATATTACAGGGAGAGAATGCAAAATTGTATTCTGAACAAAACCATATATAATATGTCATATTAGCATCGAAGATATTCGACAGAAAACGTTTAAAACTTGAAAAATCAATTTATCCTATGCAGGACTTTTGAACACCACTGTATGTCCTGAGTTTTCCAGTCAATTACCGGTTTGTGCATAGACAACCAAGGAAAACCCAAAACCACCTGAGCAGGAAGATTCCTGAGCACCTTACATGTGACCTGCTCGGAATGTAGAACCCCAATGTGGAGTTTCACCTCAGCCACAAATTCAGTAATCTCCCCCTGAGAGAGAGGGAGCAGCATTGATGGTGACCACGCGGATAGGATGAGACAGTTTTTCAATCCTAAAACCTGCTGTGCGCGCAAACCCCTCATCAATGAGATTTGTGGCTGGACCACTATCCACAAACACAGTAATTGGCAGCTCACTGCCAGCGATAAAAACCTTAGCAGGGAGCATGCATTGAGAAACCACCATGGAGGATATACATAAGCTCAGATTGGTCTCCTCCACACCCTCTGAGCTTAGAAGTTTTCCGCCGTTGCGTTTTTCTTAGACAGCAGAGGACAGATGTTAACAAAATGACCAGTTTTACCACAGTAAATACAGGCTCCCTGCTTCCAGAGCTCAGGGGCTCGACGCTTCACATGTGACACCCCTGCGATTTGCATAGGCTCCGTGGGCTCACCTGCAGCAACCACATGTGAACCTAAACCCTCTCCCATAGGCGGTGTCTCATGCTCCCCCTGACGCAAACGGCGATCAATGCGGACAACCAGACTCATAGCGGAATCTAGAGAAGTAGGAGTCTCGTACATCAGAAGGGCTTTTTTAACCCTTCCAGAAACCCCATGAATAAGCTGACTCCGCAGTGCTGGATCATTCCATTGTGTATCGATCGCCCAGCGACGAAATTCAGAACAGTAATCCTCTGCAACTCGCTCCCCCTGGCGAATAGTGCGTATCTTAGATTCTGCTAGAGCCATTCTGTCAGGTTCATCGTAGATTCTTCCAAGAGAGGAAAAAAAACTCTCCACAGAGTCAAATGCAGCAGAATCAGATGGCAAAGAAAACGCCCATGCTTGGGGATCCCCGCTTAACAATGATAACACCAGGCCCACACGCTGAGCCTCATTACCTGAGGAGATCGGGCGCATACGGAAATATAGTTTGCAAGCTTCACGAAAAGAAACAAATTTACTGCGTTCCCCAGCTAATTTTTCAGGCAAAGGAAACTTAGGCTCAGCAACTCTACCTGTCGCTCTAGCTGCTTGCACATTAGATACTGCTAGTCCCTGTTGCTGCACTGCCCCCCTCAACTCAGTGACCTGTAGGGACAGCGCCTCCAACTGGCGGGTAGAGGAAGTCATTGGATCCATGACAAAATAAAAAAAGGAAACCCCTTTTTTTTTTTTTTTTTTCTTCGTTTTAAAGGCCGATTATAATGTCACGGGGAGACTAGGTGGGCAAGAGCTAATAACCCGGGCCCCTGCAATTTCCCTCAGACTAGGGAAATCCTGACTGACCCTCTACCTAGAGTTTACACTGATGGTGTGCATGTCTAGGCCTCGACCCTCGCCCTGTCTCCTGTTTCAACCCTAGGCTGAAACCACCGCCCACCACCCAGTGAAGAGGTAATACACCAATACCCACAGTAATAACAAACAAGGATAAAGGAAAATATACACCACGCTGCAGTCACTCAGGAATACACTATAAATGCGCAGGGCAAAATAAATACAAATATAGGAAGGAGTAAATAAGACAAAGGGAAATACACCACCAGCAACGATACTCCAACTACTAGCTCACCACTCCAGACCGAGATAACAACGCACAAGACAGAAGCTATAATCGGCGACGCCCAATGATCAGGAGAACTATTTAAAGGCAATGGGCATGGCCCAGCTTCCAATCCGAGGATCTGGTAAATTAACCCCGGACCAGCTAGATAAAATCTAGCCGACGCCAATGAGCACATAGTGGTCAAAAGCGGAATTACCGCTGTCTGTCGGACGACCTGGTCTGACCAGCGTCCGACATGACACCCTCCCAGTCTCAGGTCTTTTGCAGACTCCAACAGGTTTTCTTCAAGAATGGTCCTGTATTTGGCTCCATCCATCTTCCCATCAATTTTAACCATCTTTACTTGTCCCTGCTGAAGAAAAGCAGGCCCAAACCATGATGCTGCCGCCACCATGTTTGACAGTGGGGATGGTGGGTTCAGGGTGATGAGCTGTGTTGCCTTTACGCCAAACATATCATTTGGCATTGTTGCCAAAATGTTCGATTTTTGGTTTCATCTCACCAGAGCACCTACTTCCACATGTTTGGTGTGTCTCCTGTTGTGAATTCTGCTCTTGGGTTCCCTCCGGTGGTTGTTGATAGTAATGCAGTTGTCCCTGGGTTGCAATCCTGGGCAGGTGTCCCTGCTGATTGCAGCTCTGACTGGGATATTTAGGTGTGCAGGATTCATTAGCCCTTGCCAGTTGTCCATTGTTCTTGGAGGTTTTGCATCTCTGTCTGGTTCCTCCTGCCCTGCTGCCAAATCAGCAAAGATAAGTGTCTGGTTTTTGTTTCTACAGCACACATGCCATGTGCTTTACAATTCAGTGCTATTCATGGTTTTTTCTTGTCCAGCTTAGACTGTGTTTGGATATTTTCAGTCAAGTTGGATTCTCAGGAGAAGCAGATATACGTTCCATGTCTTTAGTTAGATGGTGGAATTTTTGTATTATCTGCTGTGGATATTTTTAGGGTTTTAATACTGACCGCTTAGTATTCTGTCCTATCCTTTCCTATTTAGCTAGCGTGGCCTCTTTTGCTAAATCCTGATTTCTGCCTGCGTGTGTCTTTCCTCTAATACTCACAGTCAATATTTGTGGGGGGCTGCCTATCCTTTGGGGTTCTGCTCTGAGGCAAGATAGAATTCCCATTTCCATCTATAGGGGTATTTAGTCCTCCGGCTGTGTCGAGGTGTCTAGGACGTGTTAGGTACACCCCACGGCTACTTCTAGTTTTGGTGTCAGTTTAGGGTTTGCGGTCAGTACAGGTTCCACCTACTCCTGAGAAAGTCCCATGCGGCTCCAAGGTCACCGGATCAGAACAGTCTCCCAGGTGGCTTCTTGCAAACTTTAAACAACACTTTTTATGGATATCTTTGAGAAATGGCTTTCTTCTTGCCACTCTTCAATAAAGGCCAGATTTGTGCAGTGTACGACTGATTGTTGTCCTATGGACAGACTGTCCCACCTCAGCTGTAGATCTCTGCAGTTCATCCAGAGTGATCATGGGCCTCTTGGCTGCATCTCTGATCAGTCTTCTCCTTGTTTGAGATGAAAGTTTAGAGGGACGGCCGGGTCTTGGTAGATTTGCAGTGGTATGATGCTCCTTCCATTTCAATATGATCGCTTGCACAGTGCTCCTTGGGATGTTTAAAGTTTTGGAAATCATTTTGTATTCAAATCCGGCTTTAAACTGCTCCACAACAGTATCACGGACCTGCCTGTTGTGTTCCTTGGTCTTCATGATGCTCTCTGTGCTTCAAACAGAACCCTGAGACTATCACAGAGCAGGTGCATTTATACGGAGACTTGATTACACACAGGTGGATTATATTTATCATCATTAGGCATTTAGGACAACATTGGATCATTCTGAGATCCACAATGAACTTCCGCACTGAAAGTAAAGGGGCCGAATAATATTGCACGCCCCACTTTTCAGTTTTGAATTTCCACAAAAATGTAAAATAACCAATAAATTTCGTTCAACTTCACAATTGTGTTCCACTTGTTGATTCTTCACCAAAAGTTTACATTTGGTATATTTATGTTTGAAGCATGATATGTGGGAAAAGGTTGAAAAGTTCCTGGGAGCTGAATACATTCCCCAGGCACTGTACAGTTAGGTCCATATATATTTGGACAGAGACACCATTTTTTCTAATTTTGGTTATAGACATTACCACAATGAATTTTAAACAAAACATGTTAAGGAGCTGAAACTCCTAAACCCTTCATCCAATTTTAATGTGGATACCCTCAAATGAAAGCTGAAAGTCTGAACTTCAACTGCATCCGAATTGTTTTGTTTAAACTTCATTGTGGTAATGTCTATAACCAAAGTTAGAAAAATGTCGTCTCTGTCCAAATATATATGGACCTAACTGTATATGTTATTGCCTGTTCTTGGTGCAAAGAGTCCATATATTATTCTTGCACTGAGACCCTGTTCTGCATTTGTCAGCTCCGAATGTCAGGCATATATGAATAATAAGCACGACTTCATGGAAAAGCTGTGACCCATCTACAATTGCTCTTGTAGTGCCCCAAGATAACTGAGAGCAGATAATTGAGCAGATTTAGTTACAATCTCATGTAAAGAGTTAAATAATAAAGTCACATAACAAAGTCAGCTCTGCTACATACACCTCTCATCTGAAGAATGTATAGCCGAATACAGGCCACGTGTAGTGACTCGGAGAGGATGGGATCCAAAGTACAGACTTTCACTGGCTAATGGGAAAGTATCAAGTCAGAACATTGTACTTGTGTCCCTTCATTCTCAGAATTGGGGGGTCCCAGGTGTCGGACCCTGTGGTAAGAGTTTCCTGGACAGATTGATGGACTTCTACCTTGTAATGTATGAATAATGCTTGTTTTGATGCACATATTTATTTTACTTTATTGTTTAATCTTATCATTTATTAAGTAAATTCAATTTAGTTTTACTCAATTCTCGTGTGAGCATTTCTTATTCATCACAATCCTTTGTATCCGTTACAAAACAGATCCCCACCCATCACAATGTTATTTTACACCTTGCAATGACTTTATTATAGGGGATATCTCTACAATATTGCCTGTGCTTCTGTACTTTGTGTCTCACAGATTGGAGCTTGTGATCGGGGTCTCTTGGTATCTAATGAATGATGTTACTCTGTAATATCTCATATTGTCTGCACACCTCCCCTCTGTAATGGAACATACTTTGGAATATGTTGGCGCTGGAGAAATAAAATTATTATTATTACATCCTCTCAGAATTCTCCTTGCCCTGCTGCTCACTTTTTCCCCCTCTATATTCTTCTCGCACCGATGCTCACTTTTGCCCTTTTCTCCATGTTTTCTTGAACCACTGCTCACTTTTGCCTTTTCTCCATGTTTTCTTGCACCACTGCTCACTTTTGCCTTTTCTCCATGTTTTCTTGAACCACTGCTCACTTTTGCCTTTTCTCCATGTTTTCTTGCACCACTGCTCACTTTTGCCCTTTTCTCCATGTTTTCCTGCACCGCTGCTCACTTTTGCCCTTTTCTCCTTGTTTTCTTGAACCGCTGCTCACTTTTGCCCTTTTCTCATTGCTTTCCTGCACCACTGCTCTCTTTTGCCTTTTCTCCATGTTTTCCTGCACCGCTGCTCACTTTTGCCTTTTCTCCATGTTTTCTTGCACCACTGCTCACTTTTGCCCTTTTCTCCTTGTTTTCTTGCACCACTGCTCTCTTTTGCCTTTTCTCCATGTTTTCCTGCACCGCTGCTCACTTTTGCCTTTTCTCCATGTTTTCCTTCACCGCTGCTCACTTTTGCTTTCTCTCCATGTTTTCCTGCACCACTGCTCACTTTTGCTTTCTCTCCATGTTTTCCTGCACCGCTGCTCACTTTTGCCTTTTCTCCATGTTTTCCTTCACCACTGCTCACTTTTGCTTTCTCTCCATGTTTTCCTGCACCGCTGCTCAGTTTTGCCCTTTTCTCCATGTTTTCCTGCACCTCTGCTCACTTTTGCCTTCTCTCCATAAATTCCTGCACCACTGCTCATTTTTGCCTTCTCTCCATGTTTTCCTGCACCGCTGCTCACTTTTGCTTTCTCTCCATGTTTTCCTGCACCACTGCTCACTTTTGCTTTCTCTCCATGTTTTCCTGCACCGCTGCTCACTTTTGCCTTTTCTCCATGTTTTCCTTCACCACTGCTCACTTTTGCTTTCTCTCCATGTTTTCCTGCACCGCTGCTCAGTTTTGCCCTTTTCTCCATGTTTTCCTGCACCACTGCTCACTTTTGCCTTCTCTCCATAAATTCCTGCACCACTGCTCACTTTTGCTTTCTCTCCATGGTTTCCTGCACCGCTGCTCACTTTTGCCCTTTTTTCCATGTTTTCCTGCGCCACTGCTCACTTTTGCTTTCTCTCCATGTTTTCCTGCACCGCTGCTCACTTTCGTCTGCTCTGTCCTGTGTTGACCTTGCACTCACAAGATGTCTTGCAAATGTTAAAATAGATTTTGCAATGTGAGAACAGCACATTAGTGAAGATGAGTGTCACCGTTCATTAAAATAAAAACATGGCCACTGCGGGATTAGCATGTAATGTCACGTGATAGACGCCCCCTGGCACCGTGGGGTAAATATAGCCCCGTCAGTCATATACAGTGGGTACGGAAAGTATTCAGACCCCTTTAAATTTTTCACTTTGTTTTATTGCAGCCATTTGGTAAATTCTAAAAGTTCATTTTTGTTCTCATCACACTCTACACCCCATCTTGACTGAAACCCCCCCCCCCAGAAATGTAGAAATTTTTGTAAATTTACTAAAAAAGAAAACCTGAACTATTACATGGTCATAAGTCTTCAGACCCTTTGCTCAGTATTGAGTAGAAGCCCCTTTTGAGCTAGTAAAGACATGAGTCTTCTTGGGAATGATGGAACAAGTTTTTCACCCCTGGATTTGGGATCCTCGGCCATTCTTCCTTGCAGATCCTCTCCAGTTCCGTCAGGTTGGATGGTGAACGTTGGTGGACGCCATTTTCAGGTCTCTCCAGAGATGCTCAGTTGGGTTTAGGTCAGGGCTCTGGCTGGGCCGGTCAGGAATGGTCACAGAGTTGTTCTGAAGCCGCTCCTTTGTTATTTTAGCTGTGTGCTTAGGGTCATTGTCTTGTTGGAAGGTGAACCTTCGGCCAAGTCTAAGGTCCAGAGCACTGGAAGAGGTTTTCATCCAGGATATCTCTGTTCATGTTTCTTTCAATGACAACCAGTCATCCTGTCCCTGCAGCTGATGAGCACCCCCATAGCATAATGCTGCCACCACCATGTTTCACTGTAGGGATTGAATTGGGCAGGTGATGAGCAGTGCCTGGTTTTCTCCACACATACCGCTTAGAATTATCACCAAAAATGTCTATCTTCATCTCATCAGACCAGAGAATCTTATTCTGGGAGTCCTTCATGTTTTTTAGCAAACTCTATGCGGCTTTCATATGTCTTGCACGGAGGAGAGGCCTCCGTCGGGTCACTCTGCCATAAAGGCCTGACTGGTGGAGGGCTGCAGTGATAGGTGACTTTGTGGAACGTTCTCCCATCTCCCTACTGCATCTCTGGAGCTCAGCCACAGTGATCTTGAGGTTCTTCTTTACCTCTCTCACCAATGCTCTTCTCCCACGATTGCTCAGTTTGGCTGGACGGCCAGGTCTAGGAAGACTTCTGGTGGTCCCAAACTTCTTCCATGTAAGGATTATAGAGGCCACTGTGCTCTTAGGAACCTTGAGTCCTGCAGAAATTCTGTTGTACCCTTGGCCAGATCTGTGCCTTGCCACAATTCTGTCTCTGAGCTCCTTGGCCAGTTCCTTTGACCTCATGATTCTCATTTGGTCTGACATGCACTGTGAGCTGTGAGGTCTTATATAGACAGGTGTGCGCCTTTCCAAATCAAGTCCTATCAGTGTAATTACACACAGCTGGACTCCAATGAAGGAGTAGAACCATCTCAAGGAGGATCACAAGGAAATGGACAGCATGGGACTTACATATGAGTGTCTGAGCAAAGGGTCTGAATACTTATGACCATGTGATATTTCAGTTTTCCTTTTTTATTAAATTTGCAAAAATTTCTACATTTCTGTTTTTTGTCAGTCTAGATGGGGTGCAGAGTGCACATTAATGAGAAAAAAATGAACTTTTTTGAATTTACCAAATGGCTGCAATTAAATAAAGAGTGAAAAATGTAAAGGGGTCTGAATACTTTCTGTATCCACTGTACATACGTGGTGTCCTGCAGTACTAGTGTGTGTGCGTGCTGATGATTATAGGGGCAGTGGATGCACAGGACTGGTTATGTGTGGACTGGTTATGTGTGGACTGGTTATGTGTGGACTGGTTATGTGTGGACTGGTTATGTGTGGACTGGTTATGTGTGGACTGGTTATGTGTGGACTGGTTATGTGTGGACTGGTTATGTGTGGACTGGTTATGTGTGGACTGGTTATGTGTGGACTGGTTATGTGTGGACTGGTTATGTGTGGACTGGTTATGTGTGGACTGGTTATGTGTGGACTGGTTATGTGTGGACTGGTTATGTGTGGACTGGTTATGTGTGGACTGGTTATGTGTGGACTGGTTATGTGTGGACTGGTTATGTGTGGACTGGTTATGTGTGGACTGGTTATGTGTGGACTGGTTATGTGTGGACTGGTTATGTGTGGACTGGTTATGTGTGGACTGGTTATGTGTGGACTGGTTATGTGTGGACTGGTTATGTGTGGACTGGTTATGTGTGGACTGGTTATGCGTGGACTGGTTATGCGTGGACTGGTTATGCGTGGTGCGCTGTGATGTCGCACTGACTGAATAGAGACCCTGCTGGATGGGTGGTAAGGTGGGGCTCCATCGGAGCCAAGTGGAAAGGGCCCTTGAAGGAAAAGCCGGGGTGGAAACAATCCTAAATTTGTAGGATACGATCCGGCAGAGAAAAACAAGGCTGTTGGACCTTGTCGGGAAAGACCAGGCACCGAAAAATAGTGTCTGGGTTAGGAGGGATAACTAACTAGAATTAGATGGGCAGTGGTCTGTATAAAGTCCCTTCACTATGCAGCTGCTGCAGAACAGCTTATATCGTCACTAATACACTGCAGAGTGAATCTTACATCATCTTTCACAGATGACAACATATAAATTGCATCATCGCCAAAATAAATACAAAGCGAATATGGTCCCTGTAATATCCAACATGACGAATGCAGAGACGTGAGACACATTCCTGGGCGTCCATTGTACTTCACACGTCCGGTCACTGCCGATAAATCATCAGCCAAAATCCAACCGCCGAGGCTGAATGATAGCGACCGAAATGTAACTACATCATGAACTACACTGTTGTCATATCATTCCGGGCAACACTCCAATCATTGTTATAGCGACAATCTCTACCTCCCAAACAGGACGGAGACATCTTGTGCAACGAGGACAGACACCAAAGCCAAACTCCGGACTGTCTTAGCTACTAATGCCTTATAGGAGCAGACAACCACTGACCCAGCCGTACTATACTACATGTATGCTGTCACAAAGGGGCGGTATAATACTATATTACTGTATATAGGGGCGGTATAATACTATATTACTGTATATAGGGGCGGTATAATACTATATTACTGTATATAGGGGCGGTATTATACTATATTACTGTATATAGGGGCGGTATTATACTATATTACTGTATATAGGGGCGGTATCTATATATATAATTGTCTAAGGGTTTTTCCGTCTGTCTGTCTGTCTGTCTGTCTGTCTGTCTGTCTGTCTTTCTGTCTGTCTGTCTGTCTGTCTGTCTGTCTGTCCTGGAAATCACTCCATATAAGGTATGGTCTACAAACAGGATACCTTATATGGAGTGGTCGGCGGTTTGTAGACCATACCTTATATGGAGTGGTCGGCGGTTTGTAGACCATACCTTATATGGAGTGGTCGGCGGTTTGTAGACCATACCTTATATGGAGTGGTTGGCGGTTTGTAGACCATACCTTATATGGAGTGGTCGACGGTTTGTCGGGCGGCCTCGACCAATCAGAGATGGGCACAGCATGGCGACGATGATGTCATAATGGTTGCCATGGCGACGATGATGTAATAAAGGTTGCCTCGACCAATCAGCAACGGGCACAGTCTGCCGCGAATCACATACTACGGGGACATGCATATTCTAGAATACCCGATGCATTAGAATCGGGCCACAGTCTAGTTATACTATATTACTGTATATAGGGGGCGGTATTATACTATTACTGTATATAGGGGCGGTATTATACTATATTACTGTATATAGGGGCGGTATTATACTATATTACTGTATATAGGGGCGGTATTATACTATATTATTGTATATAGGGGCAGTATTATACTATACTGTATATAGGGGGCGGTATTATACTATTACTGTATATAGGGGCAGTATTATACTATATTACTGTATATAGGGGCGGTATTATACTATATTATTGTATATAGGGGCAGTATTATACTATACTGTATATAGGGGGCGGTATTATACTATATTACTGTATATAGGGGGCGGTATTATACTATATTACTGTATATAGGGGGCAGTATTATACTATTACTGTATATAGGGGCAGTATTATACTATATTACTGTATATAGGGGGCGGTATTATACTATATTACTGTATATAGGGGCAGTATTATACTATATTACTGTATATAGGGGCAGTATTATACTATATTACTGTATATAGGGGCTGTATTATACTATATTACTGTATATAGGGGGCGGTATTATACTATATTACTGTATATAGGAAGCGGTATACTATATTACTGTATATAGGGGGCAGTATTATACTATATTACTGTATATGGGGGCAGTATTATACTATATTACTGTATACAGGGGCAGTATTATACTATATTACTGTATATAGGGGCAGTATTATACTATATTACTGTATATAGGGGCAGCATTATAGTAGTTATATTCTTGTACATAGGAGCAGTATTATAGTAATTATATTCTTGTACATAGGGGCAGTATTATAGTAGTTATATTCTTGTACATAGGAGCAGTATTATAGTAGTTATATTCTTGTACATAGGAGCAGTATTATAGTAGTTATATTCTTGTACATAGGGGCAGTATTATAGCAGTTATATTCTTGTACATAGGAGCAGTATTATAGTAGTTATATTCTTGTACATAGGAGCAGTATTATAGTAGTTATATTCTTGTACATAGGAGCAGTATTATAGTAGTTATATTCTTGTACATAGGGGCAGTATTATAGCAGTTATATTCTTGTACATAGGAGCAGTATTATAGTAGTTATATTCTTGTACATAGGAGCAGTATTATAGTAGTTATATTCTTGTACATAGGAGCAGTATTATAGTAGTTATATTCTTGTACATAGGGGCAGTATTATAGCAGTTATATTCTTGTACATAGGAGCAGTATTATAGTAGTTATATTCTTGTACATAGGGGCAGTATTATAGCAGTTATATTCTTGTACATAGGGACAGTATTATAGTAGTTATATTCTTGTGCATAGGGGCAGTATTATAGCAGTTATATTCTTGTACATAGGAGCAGTATTATAGTAGTTATATTCTTGTACATAGGGGCAGTATTATAGTAATTATATTCTTGTACATAGGGGCAGTATTATAGTAGTTATATTCTTGTACATAGGGACAATATTATAGTAGTTATATTCTTGTACATAGGAGCAGTATTATAGTAGTTATATTCTTGTACATAGGGGCAGTATTATAGTAGTTATATTCTTGTACATAGGAGCAGTATTATAGTAGTTATATTCTTGTACATAGGGGCAGTATTATAGCAGTTATATTCTTGTACATAGGAGCAGTATTATAGTAGTTATATTCTTGTACATAGGAGCAGTATTACAGTAGTTATATTCTTGTACATAGGAGCAGTATTATAGCAATTATATTCTTGTGCATAGGGGCAGTATTATAGTAGTTATATTCTTGTATATAGGGGCAGTATTATAGTAGTTATATTCTTGTACATAGGAGCAGTATTATAGTAGTTATATTCTTGTACATAGGAGCAGTATTATAGTAGTTATATTCCTGTACATAGGAGCAGTATTATAGTAGTTATATTCCTGTGAATAGGAGCAGTATTATAGTAGTTATATTCTTGTACATAGGGACAGTATTATAGTAGTTATATTCTTGTACATAGGGGCAGTATTATAGCAGTTATATTCTTGTACATAGGAGCAGTATTATAGTAGTTATATTCTTGTACATAGGAGCAGTATAATAGTAGTTATATTCTTGTACATAGGGGCAGTATTATAGCAGTTATATTCTTGTACATAGGAGCAGTATTATAGTAGTTATATTCTTGTACATAGGAACAGTATTATAGTAGTTATATTCTTGTACATAGGAGCAGTATTATAGTAGTTATATTCTTGTACATAGGGGCAGTATTATAGCAGTTATATTCTTGTACATAGGAGCAGTATTATAGTAGTTATATTCTTGTACATAGGAGCAGTATTATAGTAGTTATATTCTTGTACATAGGGGCAGTATTATAGCAGTTATATTCTTGTACATAGGGACAGTATTATAGTAGTTATATTCTTGTACATAGGGGCAGTATTATAGCAGTTATATTCTTGTACATAGGAGCAGTATTATAGTAGTTATATTCTTGTACATAGGGGCAGTATTATAGTAGTTATATTCTTGTACATAGGAGCAGTATTATAGTAGTTATATTCTTGTACATAGGAGCAGTATTATAGTAGTTATATTCTTGTACATAGGAGCAGTATTATAGCAGTTATATTCTTGTACATAGGGACAGTATTATAGTAGTTATATTCTTGTACATAGGGGCAGTATTATAGCAGTTATATTCTTGTACATAGGAGCAGTATTATAGTAGTTATATTCTTGTACATAGGGGCAGTATTATAGTAATTATATTCTTGTACATAGGGGCAGTATTATAGTAGTTATATTCTTGTACATAGGGACAGTATTATAGTAGTTATATTCTTGTACATAGGAGCAGTATTATAGTAGTTATATTCTTGTACATAGGGGCAGTATTATAGTAGTTATATTCTTGTACATAGGAGCAGTATTATAGTAGTTATATTCTTGTACATAGGGGCAGTATTATAGCAGTTATATTCTTGTACATAGGAGCAGTATTATAGTAGTTATATTCTTGTACATAGGAGCAGTATTATAGTAATTATATTCTTGTACATAGGGGCAGTATTATAGTAGTTATATTCTTGTACATAGGGGCAGTATTATAGTAGTTATATTCTTGTACATAGGGGCAGTATTATAGCAGTTATATTCTTGTACATAGGAGCAGTATTATAGTAGTTATATTCTTGTACATAGGAGCAGTATTATAGTAGTTATATTCTTGTACATAGGAGCAGTATTATAGTAGTTATATTCTTGTACATAGGGGCAGTATTATAGCAGTTATATTCTTGTACATAGGAGCAGTATTATAGTAGTTATATTCTTGTACATAGGAGCAGTATTATAGTAGTTATATTCTTGTACATAGGAGCAGTATTATAGTAGTTATATTCTTGTACATAGGGGCAGTATTATAGCAGTTATATTCTTGTACATAGGAGCAGTATTATAGTAGTTATATTCTTGTACATAGGGGCAGTATTATAGCAGTTATATTCTTGTACATAGGGACAGTATTATAGTAGTTATGTTCTTGTGCATAGGGGCAGTATTATAGCAGTTATATTCTTGTACATAGGAGCAGTATTATAGTAGTTATATTCTTGTACATAGGGGCAGTATTATAGTAATTATATTCTTGTACATAGGGGCAGTATTATAGTAGTTATATTCTTGTACATAGGGACAATATTATAGTAGTTATATTCTTGTACATAGGGGCAGTATTATAGTAGTTATATTCTTGTACAAAGGAGCAGTATTATAGTAGTTATATTCTTGTACATAGGAGCAGTATTATAGTAGTTATATTCTTGTACATAGGGGCAGTATTATAGCAGTTATATTCTTGTACATAGGAGCAGTATTATAGTAGTTATATTCTTGTACATAGGAGCAGTATTACAGTAGTTATATTCTTGTACATAGGAGCAGTATTATAGCAATTATATTCTTGTGCATAGGGGCAGTATTATAGTAGTTATATTCTTGTATATAGGGGCAGTATTATAGTAGTTATATTCTTGTACATAGGAGCAGTATTATAGTAGTTATATTCTTGTACATAGGAGCAGTATTATAGTAGTTATATTCCTGTACATAGG
This sequence comes from Ranitomeya variabilis, assembly GCF_051348905.1. Lineage (NCBI taxonomy): Eukaryota > Metazoa > Chordata > Amphibia > Anura > Dendrobatidae > Ranitomeya > Ranitomeya variabilis. Next base: position 22,965,478 of record NC_135237.1, read on the forward strand.
AGCAGTATTATAGTAGTTATATTTCTGTGAATAGGAGCAGTATTATAGTAGTTATATTCTTGTACATAGGGACAGTATTATAGTAGTTATATTCTTGTACATAGGGGCAGTATTATAGCAGTTATATTCTTGTACATAGGAGCAGTATTATAGTAGTTATATTCTTGTACATAGGAGCAGTATAATAGTAGTTATATTCTTGTACATAGGGTGTTATGACCCCAATGGCGAGGGTCTCAGAGGAACGTGGAAGTCTGCAGAATACAAAAATCCAGCTCATAGGGCAGTGGTAACTGGGTTGACCATATATCTACTCCTAACGCCAACACTAGAAGTAGCCGGGGATCATTCCTACGTTGATTCTAGATGACACGCGCCAGCCGGAGAATCTAGCTACCCCTAGTAGAGGAAAACAAAGACCTTTCTTGCCTCCAGAGAAGGGGACCCCAAAGCTGGATAGAAGCCCCCCACAAATAATGACGGTGAGGTAAGAGGAAATGACAAACACAGAAATGAACCAGGTTTAGCACAGAGAGGCCCGCTTACTGATAGCAGAATAAAGAAAGGTAACTTATATGGTCAACAAAAGCCCTATCAAAATCCACACTGGAAATTCAAGAACCCCCGAACCGTCTAACGGTCCGGGGGGAGAACACCAGCCCCCTAGAGCTTCCAGCAAAGGTCAGGAAGTAGATTTGGAACAAGCTGGACAAAAATACAAAACCAAAACAAATAGCAAAAAGCAAAAGGCAGACTTAGCTGATATAACTGGAACCAGGATCAGTAGACAAGAGCACAGCAGACTAGCTCTGATAACTACGTTGCCAGGCATTGAACTGAAGGTCCAGGGAGCTTATATAGCAACACCCCTAACTAACGACCCAGGTGCGGATAAAAGGAATGACAGAAAAACCAGAGTCAAAAAACTAGTAACCACTAGAGGGAGCAAAAAGCAAATTCACAACAGTACCCCCCCCTTAGTGAGGGGTCACCGAACCCTCACCACGACCACCAGGGCGATCAGGATGAGCGGCATGAAAAGCACGAACTAAATCGGCCGCATGAACATCAGAGGCGACTACCCAGGAATTATCCTCCTGACCATAGCCCTTCCACTTGACCAGGTACTGAAGCCTCCGCCTGGAGAGGCGAGAATCCAAGATCTTCTCCACCACGTACTCCAACTCGCCCTCAACCAACACCGGAGCAGGAGGCTCAGCAGAAGGAACTACAGGCACAATGTACCGCCGCAACAAGGACCTATGAAATACATTGTGAATAGCAAACGACACAGGAAGATCCAGACGAAAAGATACAGGATTAAGGATTTCCAATATCTTGTAAGGCCCAATAAAACGAGGTTTAAATTTGGGAGAGGAGACCTTCATAGGAACAAAGCGGGAAGAAAGCCATACCAAATCCCCAACGCGTAGTCGGGGACCCACACCGCGGCGGCGGTTGGCAAAGCGCTGAGCCTTCTCCTGTGACAACTTCAAGTTGTCCACCACATGATTCCAGATCTGCTGCAACCTATCCACCACAGAATCCACCCCAGGACAGTCAGAAGGCTCCACATGACCCGAAGAAAAGCGAGGATGGAAACCAGAGTTGCAGAAAAAAGGCGAAACCAAGGTGGCGGAACTAGCCCGATTATTAAGGGCAAACTCAGCCAACGGCAAGAATGTCACCCAATCGTCCTGATCAGCAGAGACAAAACACCTCAAATAAGCCTCCAAAGTCTGATTGGTTCGCTCCGTCTGTCCATTAGTCTGAGGATGGAAAGCAGACGAAAACGACAAATCAATGCCCATCCTACTACAAAAGGATCGCCAGAACCTGGAAACGAACTGGGATCCTCTGTCTGACACAATATTCTCAGGGATGCCGTGCAAACGAACCACGTTCTGGAAAAACACAGGAACCAGATCGGAAGAGGAAGGCAGCTTAGGCAAAGGAACCAAATGGACCATCTTGGAGAAGCGATCACATATCACCCAGATAACGGACATGCCCTGAGATAGCGGAAGATCAGAAATGAAATCCATGGAGATATGTGTCCAAGGTCTCTTCGGGACAGGCAAGGGCAAGAGCAAACCGCTGGCACGAGAACAGCAAGGCTTAGCTCGAGCACAAGTCCCACAGGACTGCACAAATGACCGCACATCCCTTGACAAGGAAGGCCACCAAAAGGACCTGGCCACCAGATCTCTGGTGCCAAAAATTCCCGGGTGACCTGCCAACACCGAGGAATGAACCTCGGAAATGACTCTGCTGGTCCACTTATCCGGGACAAACAGTCTGTCAGGTGGACAAGACTCAGGCCTATCAGCCTGAAATCTCTGCAACACACGTCGCAGATCCGGAGAAATAGCTGACAAGATAACTCCATCTTTAAGAATACCAACAGGATCAGCGACTCCAGGAGCATCAGGCACAAAGCTCCTAGAAAGAGCATCGGCCTTCACATTCTTTGAACCTGGTAAATACGAGACAACAAAATCAAAGCGGGAGAAAAACAATGACCAGCGGGCCTGTCTCGGATTAAGGCGTTTAGCAGACTCGAGATACATCAGATTTTTGTGATCAGTCAAGACCACCACACGATGCTTAGCACCCTCGAGCCAATGACGCCACTCCTCAAATGCCCATTTCATGGCCAACAACTCCCGATTGCCCACATCATAATTTCGCTCGGCAGGCGAAAACTTCCTAGAGAAAAAGGCACAAGGTCTCATAGTAGAGCAACCAGGGCCTCTCTGCGACAAAACGGCCCCTGCCCCAATCTCCGAAGCATCCACCTCAACCTGAAAGGGAAGTGAGACGTCAGGCTGGCACAAAACAGGCGCCGAAGTAAACCGGCGTTTCAACTCCTGGAAAGCCTCCACGGCAGCAGGAGCCCAGTTAGCTACATCGGAGCCCTTCTTGGTCATATCCGTCAAAGGTTTCACAATGCTGGAAAAATTAGCGATAAAACGACGGTAGAAGTTAGCGAAGCCCAAGAACTTCTGAAGACTCTTAACTGACGAGGGCTGAGTCCAATCAAGAATAGCTCGGACCTTGACTGGGTCCATCTCCACAGCAGAAGGGGAAAAAATGAACCCCAAAAAGGGAACCTTCTGTACACCAAAGAGACACTTTGAGCCCTTGACAAACAAAGAATTTTCACGCAAAATTTTAAAGACCAACCTGACCTGCTCCACATGCGAATCCCAATTATCAGAAAAAACCAAAATATCATCCAGATAAACAATCAAAAATTTATCCAGATACTTCCGGAAAATGTCATGCATAAAGGACTGAAAAACTGAAGGCGCATTGGAGAGCCCAAAAGGCATCACCAAGTACTCAAAATGACCTTCGGGCGTATTGAATGCGGTTTTCCATTCATCACCTTGCTTAATGCGCACAAGGTTGTACGCACCACGAAGGTCTATCTTGGTGAACCACTTGGCACCCTTAATCCGGGCAAACAAGTCAGACAACAGCGGTAAAGGATACTGAAATTTGACAGTGATCTTATTTAAAAGCCGATAATCAATACAAGGTCTCAAAGATCCGTCCTTTTTTGCCACAAAAAAGAATCCCGCACCAAGAGGGGAAGAAGACGGACGAATATGTCCTTTCTCCAGAGACTCCTTGATATATGAACGCATAGCGGTATGTTCAGGTACCGACAGATTAAACAGTCTTCCCTTAGGAAATTTACTGCCTGGAATCAAATCTATAGCACAGTCACAGTCCCTATGAGGAGGCAGTGCACTGGACTCAGACTCACTGAAGACATCCTGATAATCAGACAAATACTCCGGAACTTCCGAAGGCGTAGAAGAAGCAATAGACACAGGCAGGGAATCCTCATGAATACCACGACAGCCCCAACTTGACACTGACATTGCCTTCCAGTCCAGGACTGGATTATGGGTCTGTAACCATGGCAGCCCTAAAACAACCAAATCATGCATTTTATGTAAAACCAGGAAACGTATCACCTCGCGGTGTTCAGGAGTCATGCACATGGTAACCTGTGTCCAATACTGCGGTTTATTTGCTGCCAATGGTGTAGCATCAATACCCCTAAGAGGGATAGGATTTTCTAATGGTTCAAGAATAAAACCACAGCGCTTAGCAAATGAGAGATCCATAAGACTCAGGGCAGCACCTGAATCTACAAACGCCATGACAGGAAAAGACGACAGTGAGCAAATCAAAGTTACAGACAGAATAAATTTAGGATGCAAATTACCAACGGTGACAGGACTAACAACCTTAGCTATACGTTTAGAGCATGCTGAGATAACATGTGTAGAATCACCACAGTAGTAGCACAAGCCATTCTGGCGTCTATGAATTTTCCGCTCATTTCTAGTCAGGATTCTATCACATTGCATTAAATCAGGTGTCTGTTCAGACAACACCATGAGGGAATTTGCGGTTTTTCTATCACATTGCACCGAATTAGATGTCTGTTCAGACAACAACATGAGGGAATTTGCGGTTTTGCGCTCCCGCAACCGCCGGTCAATTTGAATAGCCAGTGCCATAGTATCATTCAGACCTGTGGGAATGGGAAAACCCACCATAACATTCTTAATGGCTTCAGAAAGGCCATTTCTAAAATTAGCGGCCAGTGCACACTCGTTCCAATGTGTCAGTACGGACCATTTCCGAAATTTTTGGCAATACACTTCAGCCTCGTCCTGCCCCTGAGACATAGCCAGCAAGGCCTTTTCTGCCTGAATCTCAAGATTGGGTTCCTCATAAAGTAAACCGAGCGCCAGAAAAAACGCATCAAGATCAGCCAATGCCGGATCTCCTGGCGCCAGCGAAAAAGCCCAATCCTGAGGGTCGCCCCGTAAGAACGAAATAACAATTTTTACTTGCTGAGCAGAATCTCCAGATGAACAGGGTCTCAGGGACAAAAACAATTTACAATTATTCACGAAATTCCTAAACTTAAACCTGTCTCCGGAAAACAGTTCAGGAATCGGTATTTTAGGTTCTGACCTAGGATTTCTGATAACATAGTCTTGTATGCCCTGCACACGAGTAGCCAGCTGGTCCACACTTGTAATCAAGGTCTGGACATTCATGTCTGCAGCAAGCATAGCCACTCTGAGGTAAAGGGGAAGAAGAAAAGAAAAAAAAAAAAAAAAAAAAACTCAGAATCTTCTTTCTTATAATCCCTCTTCTGCAATGCATTAAACATTTAATACTGGCCTGGCAAACTGTTATGACCCTAATGGCGAGGGTCTCAGAGGAACGTGGAAGTCTGCAGAATACAAAAATCCAGCTCATAGGGCAGTGGTAACTGGGTTGACCATATATCTACTCCTAACGCCAACACTAGAAGTAGCCGGGGATCATTCCTACGTTGATTCTAGATGACACGCGCCAGCCGGAGAATCTAGCTACCCCTAGTAGAGGAAAACAAAGACCTTTCTTGCCTCCAGAGAAGGGGACCCCAAAGCTGGATAGAAGCCCCCCACAAATAATGACGGTGAGGTAAGAGGAAATGACAAACACAGAAATGAACCAGGTTTAGCACAGAGAGGCCCGCTTACTGATAGCAGAATAAAGAAAGGTAACTTATATGGTCAACAAAAACCCTATCAAAATCCACACTGGAAATTCAAGAACCCCCGAACCGTCTAACGGTCCGGGGGGAGAACACCAGCCCCCTAGAGCTTCCAGCAAAGGTCAGGATATAGATTTGGAACAAGCTGGACAAAAATACAAAACCAAAACAAATAGCAAAAAGCAAAAGGCAGACTTAGCTGATATAACTGGAACCAGGATCAGTAGACAAGAGCACAGCAGACTAGCTCTGATAACTACGTTGCCAGGCATGGAACTGAAGGTCCAGGGTGCTTATATAGCAACACCCCTAACTAACGACCCAGGTGCGGATAAAAGGAATGACAGAAAAACCAGAGTCAAAAAACTAGTAACCACTAGAGGGAGCAAAAAGCAAATTCACAACATAGGGGCAGTATTATAGCAGTTATATTCTTGTACATAGGAGCAGTATTATAGTAGTTATATTCTTGTACATAGGAGCAGTATTATAGTAGTTATATTCTTGTACATAGGGGCAGTATTATAGCAGTTATATTCTTGTACATAGGAGCAGTATTATAGTAGTTATATTCTTGTACATAGGAGCAGTATTATAGTAGTTATATTCTTGTACATAGGGGCAGTATTATAGCAGTTATATTCTTGTACATAGGGACAGTATTATAGTAGTTATATTCTTGTACATAGGGGCAGTATTATAGTAGTTATATTCTTGTACATAGGAGCAGTATTATAGTAGTTATATTCTTGTACATAGGAGCAGTATTATAGTAGTTATATTCTTGTACATAGGGGCAGTATTATAGCAGTTATATTCTTGTACATAGGGACAGTATTATAGTAGTTATATTCTTGTACATAGGGGCAGTATTATAGCAGTTATATTCTTGTACATAGGAGCAGTATTATAGTAGTTATATTCTTGTACATAGGAGCAGTATTATAGTAGTTATATTCTTGTACATAGGAGCAGTATTATAGTAGTTATATTCTTGTACATAGGGGCAGTATTATAGCAGTTATATTCTTGTACATAGGGACAGTATTATAGTAGTTATATTCTTGTACATAGGGGCAGTATTATAGCAGTTATATTCTTGTACATAGGAGCAGTATTATAGTAGTTATATTCTTGTACATAGGGGCAGTATTATAGTAATTATATTCTTGTACATAGGGGCAGTATTATAGTAGTTATATTCTTGTACATAGGGACAGTATTATAGTAGTTATATTCTTGTACATAGGAGCAGTATTATAGTAGTTATATTCTTGTACATAGGGGCAGTATTATAGTAGTTATATTCTTGTACATAGGAGCAGTATTATAGTAGTTATATTCTTGTACATAGGGGCAGTATTATAGCAGTTATATTCTTGTACATAGGAGCAGTATTATAGTAGTTATATTGTACATAGGAGCAGTATTATAGTAATTATATTCTTGTACATAGGGGCAGTATTATAGTAGTTATATTCTTGTACATAGGGGCAGTATTATAGTAGTTATATTCTTGTACATACGGACAGTATTATAGTAGTTATATTCTTGTACATAGGGGCAGTATTATAGTAGTTATATTCTTGTACATAGGGGCAGTATTATAGTAGTTATATTCTTGTATATAGGGGCAGTATTATAGTAGTTATATTCTTGTATATAGGGGCAGTATTATAGTAGTTATATTCTTGCACATAGGGGCAGTATTATAGTAGTTATATTCTTGTACATAGGGGCAGTATTATAGTAGTTATATTCTTGTACATAGGAGCAGTATTATAGTAGTTATATTCTTGTACATAGGGGCAGTATTATAGCAGTTATATTCTTGTACATAGGAGCAGTATTATAGTAGTTATATTCTTGTACATAGGAGCAGTATTATAGTAGTTATATTCTTGTATATAGGGGCAGTATTATAGTAGTTATATTCTTGTACATAGGAGCAGTATTATAGTAGTTATATTCTTGTACATAGGGGCAGTATTATAGTAGTTATATTCTTGTACATAGGAGCAGTATTATAGTAGTTATATTCTTGTACATAGGGGCAGTATTATAGCAGTTATATTCTTGTACATAGGAGCAGTATTATAGTAGTTATATTCTTGTACATAGGAGCAGTATTATAGTAGTTATATTCTTGTATATAGGGGCAGTATTATAGTAGTTATATTCTTGTACATAGGAGCAGTATTATAGTAGTTATATTCTTGTACATAGGAGCAGTATTATAGTAATTATATTCTTGTGCATAGGGGCAGTATTATAGTAGTTATATTCTTGTACATAGGAGCAGTATTATAGTAATTATATTCTTGTACATAGGGGCAGTATTATAGTAGTTATATTCTTGTACATAGGGGCAGTATTATAGTAGTTATATTCTTGTACATACGGACAGTATTATAGTAGTTATATTCTTGTACATAGGGGCAGTATTATAGTAGTTATATTCTTGTACATAGGGGCAGTATTATAGTAGTTATATTCTTGTATATAGGAGCAGTATTATAGTAGTTATATTCTTGTATATAGGGGCAGTATTATAGTAGTTATATTCTTGCACATAGGGGCAGTATTATAGTAGTTATATTCTTGTACATAGGAGCAGTATTATAGTAGTTATATTCTTGTACATAGGGGCAGTATTATAGTAGTTATATTCTTGTACATAGGGAGCAGTATTATAGTAGTTATATTCTTGTACATAGGGGCAGTATTATAGCAGTTATATTCTTGTACATAGGAGCAGTATTATAGTAGTTATATTCTTGTACATAGGGGCAGTATTATAGTAGTTATATTCTTGTACATAGGGGCAGTATTATAGTAGTTATATTCTTGTACATAGGAGCAGTATTATAGTAGTTATATTCTTGTACATAGGAGCAGTATTATAGTAGTTATATTCTTGTACATAGGGGCAGTATTATAGCAGTTATATTCTTGTACATAGGAGCAGTATTATAGTAGTTATATTCTTGTACATAGGAGCAGTATTATAGTAGTTATATTCTTGTATATAGGGGCAGTATTATAGTAGTTATATTCTTGTACATAGGAGCAGTATTATAGTAGTTATATTCTTGTACATAGGGGCAGTATTATAGTAGTTATATTCTTGTACATAGGAGCAGTATTATAGTAGTTATATTCTTGTACATAGGGGCAGTATTATAGCAGTTATATTCTTGTACATAGGAGCAGTATTATAGTAGTTATATTCTTGTACATAGGAGCAGTATTATAGTAATTATATTCTTGTGCATAGGGGCAGTATTATAGTAGTTATATTCTTGTACATAGGAGCAGTATTATAGTAATTATATTCTTGTACATAGGGGCAGTATTATAGTAGTTATATTCTTGTACATAGGGGCAGTATTATAGTAGTTATATTCTTGTACATACGGACAGTATTATAGTAGTTATATTCTTGTACATAGGGGCAGTATTATAGTAGTTATATTCTTGTACATAGGGGCAGTATTATAGTAGTTATATTCTTGTATATAGGAGCAGTATTATAGTAGTTATATTCTTGTATATAGGGGCAGTATTATAGTAGTTATATTCTTGCACATAGGGGCAGTATTATAGTAGTTATATTCTTGTACATAGGAGCAGTATTATAGTAGTTATATTCTTGTACATAGGGGCAGTATTATAGTAGTTATATTCTTGTACATAGGAGCAGTATTATAGTAGTTATATTCTTGTACATAGGGAGCAGTATTATAGTAGTTATATTCTTGTACATAGGGGCAGTATTATAGCAGTTATATTCTTGTACATAGGGGCAAAAATTAGAATATCATCAATAAGTTAATTTCAGTTCTTCAATACAAAAACGTGAATCTCATCTATTCTATAGAGTCATTACACACAGAGTGATCTATTTCATGTGTTTATTTCTGTTAATGTTGATGATTATGGCTTACAGCCAACGAAAACCCAAAGGTCATTATGTCAGTAAATTAGAATTCTTTATAACACCAGGAAAATGATTGTAAAATCCGAAATGTTCCCTACTGAAATGTATGGTCAGTAAATGCACTCAGTACTTGGTCCTTTTGCATCAATTACTGCATCGATGCAGCGTGGCATGGAGGCGATCAGCCTGTGGCACTGCTGAGGGGTTATGGAAGCCCAGGTTGCTTTGATAGCAGCCTTCAGCTCGTCTGCATTGTTGGTCTGGGGTCTCTCATCTTCCTCTTGACAATACTCCATAGATTATGGGGTTAAGTTTGCTGCCAATCAAGCCCAGTGATACTGTTGTTTTTACACCAGGTATTGGTACATTTGTCAGTGTGGACAGGGGCCAAGTCCTGCTGGAGAATGACATTTCCATCTCCAAAAATCTTGTTGGCAGAGGGAAGCATGAAGTGCTCTAAAATGTCCTGGTAGACGACTGCGCTGACTTTGGTCTTGATAAAACACAGTGGACCTACACCAGCAGATGACATGGCTCCCCAAACCATCACTGATGGTGGAGACTTCACACTAGACCTCCAGCAGCTTGGATTGTGGCCTCTCCACTCTTCCTCCAGACTCTGGGACCTTGGACCACTGACAACAGTCCGGTTCTTTGTCTCCTTGGCCCAGGTAAGACGCTTCTGGCGGTGTCTATTGGTCATGAGTGGCTGACACAAGGAATGTGACACTTGTAGCCCATGTCCTGGAGACGTCTGTGTGTGGTGAAGCAATGACTCCAGCAGCAGTCCACTCCTTGTGAATCTCCCCACATTACTGAATGGCCTTTTCTTAACAATCCTTTCCAGGCTGCAGTTATCCCGGTTGCTTGTGCACCTTTTTCTACCACACTTTTTCCTTCCACTCCACTTCCCATTAATATTCTTGGATACAGCACTGTGTGAACAGCCGGCTTCTTTAGCAATGACTAGTGTTGAGCGATACCGTCCGATACTTGAAAGTATCGGTATCGGAAAGTATCGGCCGATACCGGCAAAGTATCGGATCTAATCCGATACCGATACCCGATACCAATACAAGTCAATGGGACTCAAGTATCGGACGGTATTCCTGATGGTTCCCAGGGTCTGAAGGAGAGGAAACTCTCCTTCAGGCCCTGGGATCCATATTAATGTGTAAAATAAAGAATTAAAATAAAAAATATTGCTATACTCACCTCTCCGACGCAGCCTGCACCTTACCGAGGGAACCGGCAGCGTTCTTTGCTTTAAATGCGCGCTTTTACTTCCTTCCGCGACGTCACGGCTTCTGATTGGTCGCGTGCCGCCCATGTGGCCGCGACGCGACCAATCACAGCAAGCCGTGACGTAATTTTCAGGTCCTCAATGCCTAATTCTAGGCATTCAGGATTTTAAAATTACGATCCGGCTTGTGTTAGGTCGCGTCACGGTCACATGGGCGACGCGACCAATCACAGGCCGTGACGTCACGGGAGGCAGGAAACGTGCGCATTTTTAAAATTACGTCACGGCTTGTGATTGGTTGCGTGCCGCCCATGTGACCGCGACGCGACCAATCACAGCAAGCCGTGACGTAATTTCAGGTCCTGAATGCAGAAATAGGCATCAGGACCTGAAATTACGTCACGGCTTGCTGTGATTGGTCGCGTCGCGGTCACATGGGCGGCACGCAACCAATCACAAGCCGTGACGTAATTTTAAAAATGCGCGCGTTTCCTGCCTCCCGTGACGTCACGGCTTGTGATTGGTCGCGTCGCCCATGTGACCGCGACGCGACCTAACACAAGCCGGATCGTAATTTTAAAATCCTGAATGCCTAGAATTAGGCATTGAGGACCTGAAAATTACGTCACGGCTTGCTGTGATTGGTCGCGTCGCGGCCACATGGGCGACGCGACCAATCACAAGCCGTGACGTCACGGGAGGCAGGAAACGCGCGCATTTTAAGCAAAGAACGCTGCCGGTTCCCTCGGTGAGGTCCAGGCTGCGTCGGAGAGGTGAGAATAGCAATATTTTTTATTTTAATTCTTTGTTTTACACATTAATGTTGTTTCGATCCCGATACCACAAAAGTATCGGATCTCGGTATCGGAATTCCGATACCCACAAGTATCGGCCGATACCCTATACTTGCGGTATCGGAATGCTCAACACTAGCAATGACCTTTTGTGGCTTCCCCTCCTTGTGGAGTGTGTCAGTGACGCCTTCTGGACATCTGTCAATCAGCAGTCTTCCCCATGATTGTGAGCTACTGAAACAGACTAAGGACCTTTATAAACACTTAGGAGCCTTTACAGGTGTTTTATGTTAATTATTCTAATTTACTGAGATAATGACTTCTGGGTTTTCATTGGCTGTAAGCCATAATCATCAACATTACAGAAATAAACACGTGAAATAGATCACTTTGTGTGTAATGACTCTATAGAATATACGAGATTCACTTTTTGTATTGAACAACTGAAATAAATTAACTTCTTGATGATATTAAGCCCACAAGGGCAGGGTCCTCGCCCCCTCTGTACCAGTCTGTCATTGTTAGTTTGTTTACTGTAAGATCTGTATTTTGATGTAACCCCTTCTCATGTACAGGCCATGGAATTAATGGTGCTATATAAATAATAAAAATAGTATTCTAATTTTGTGAGAAGCACCTGTAGATTCTTCTATGAATACAGTTGCTCTTTTAATTGAATTATTTAATTACAAGTCATTGACCATCTTCTGGGTGTTTTGGATCACTTTTTCTACAGTTTTTGAGATTGCAGACTTTGGATGCCTTAATGTATATGAACATAGCGTTCTTTATGGTGTATTTTCTCCTAGAAGCTGTTCAAATAAGTGTTGGGAAAAAAATGAAAATAACATACAGCAATGTGAAAACAACATTGCTGTGCACCTGTTCCATCTGGGGACGGGATACCTTGAAAGGGTTAAAAGAAGTAACTTTTTCAGTTTTCGGACAGTTTACTTTCGAAGCCGCCTGCTCTATATACTTGAAACTACAGAGCAAAGACGCCATTGAAGACAGATGAGGAAACGACCGCCGGCGACTTGGAGATGTAGAGTGCACATACCCTTGTATTAAAACAGAAATCTTCTCTGACGGGGGCAGATTTCGGGTCACCGCGCCTCTGCTGGATTCTGCCAAGTTACTTGGATGAAATATGTGAAAGATTTGGGGAAGTCACATGCGCAGCTCCCACCTCATTCACTTCTATAGGATTTATCTGCACATGCATGCTCTGTTTTTTTCCGTTACACCCATAGACCTGAATGGAGAAAGTCAGACTTGTGCAGACGCCTCTCCATTCATTCTCCACCTGGATGGGCAGGCAGGGGTTACCTGCTGGGACCAGTACAGGGACCCATATTCATCAGGCAGGTTTGGGTTAACCTGAGGACAAATGATCAGGGGCCCCTGTAATATTTTACCCTTTACTGCAGGATATGCCATAAATGTCTGGTAAGTGCCGGTTTCACCGTTGGGGCCCTCATCTGCCTCAATAGGGCCCCATTGTACGCCGCTGTCAGTGGAGAGATGGCTGAGCCTGTGTGGCTGTCTCCAGGAGTCTCACAAGTAGCGCTGCATACTTCCATAGACACAAATGGAGCCGACACCTGTGCAGCCACCTGTCCGCCGCTTCTAAAGACGTGGTGGATCCCAGCGGTCGCCGGTTCTTCCACTGTGATCTGTCACTTTAGCACTGGTTTCTAGTAGAGGAGCGTGCGGCCGGTCCCAGGTGATCACAACCCCCCATCCTCTAAACATATCGATGATTGTGCAACTGGAAATAAAAATCCTATCAGTCTACACGAGAAATATTAATTACACGTACTTGTATACGCGCTCGGAAAACGGGTTTTAAGAGGGTTAACGCTTGAGGATGAAATCTGAACCGAGCATCAGACGCCGCCGACCCCGGCTTATCACAACACAATAATTAGCTGTCGAGATGTTTCACTTGTGACATTAATTATTAGAGACTCATCACATAAATTGCGCTATCGAATGTGATGATTCATTTAGCCTCACGTCGGATCTCTGCAATCATCAGAGGCTCCGGCAGGTGATGATTAAATTGCTTAAAACTGTAATTTTAAGATTCTTGATTAAAAGTAAAAGGCAACATCGCGGGAAGCGGGCTCCTGGGACGAGGACGGTTAGTCACAAGCTGGGGCGGGAAACAATGGCTACTTTTCTTTTCAATATTGTATATTTTATTGTTACTTTGTTTGTTCTGTTTAGTAAATGTGGTGTTAAATATCTATTATCTCCAACATACAGAGAGGAGGAACAATAACTAAGCGGGGACCCACATCTCATCCTGGAACACTATGGATAGATACAAAAGATAGATACATCGATAGTTAGATAATAGATATAGATAGATATAAAATAGATGATACAGTAGATAATTAGATATATTGTAGATAATATATATTTCACAAAAGCAGGCAGCACTCCATAGTCTTTGAGACAAAGTGTAGGTGTTTATTGGACCCACATCTCCATATGCAACGTTTCGGCTCTGCTGAGCCTTTCTCAAGCAGTGTACAAACCCTTTTACAACATATATATAGGGCTATGTCCCCTTCATCCCCTTATTCCAGCCAATCCGTAAATCCCATTAATTAGCATATATTTACAATTCATCATGTGTCAATAGTGTATTTATACAAAAGATCATTAGGTGACTCATTTATACAGTGACCTGTCATACCTTGCGAGAGACATGTCTGTAATGGAGGAACGGCATGTTATCGGCGTCCCTGCACCGCTATTGCGCATGTCAGGACGCTTCCTGGTACATACTAATCACATGTTTGGAGGAAGACCAATAGGAACGCTCGGTTCCATATGACATCACACACCTGCGCAGTAGCATTCACAATCTCCATCTTTTTTAGGAGATCCAATACCTTCACAAGCGCATTGCGCATGCGCCGTAACATACGGCATGACATCATGTTTCTGCCGTTCAAAACTTGGGAATCAAGTCCCTTCACTAGCGCATTGCGCATGCGCCGTAGAGTGCGGTCTTCTAATGGATCAAGTAATCTTATAGGAGCAATATATGTAAAATCCCAGCGCCATTCTAGTGCTATCAACATCATATAAGATGTGGCATATAGCTGGTGATAAATGTCTTAAAAACAGGGCATTCTTATGCTAGTATATCCAGCGCAGTGTTGTCACATTGATGGTGGGAGACCAACTAATAAATTATTAAAATCATTTGTTTATATAGAATTATTTATTTATTTATTAATGGATAATGAGGCCAGGGGCCTAGTGCAATAGGGAGGTATGTGTTGGTGGATAATTACCACATATGTTCATAATAGCCGGGACTATTGTGCTACTGCTAGGCAGTAGTCATATATGGGAGCAGCTTGCCCGGAGGGGTGAGAGGTACCATTTAGACACTGCATGAGTGCTTGGTGAGGGTCTGAATTAAGACACTCCTTGGTAGCTCAGAGCAGGAGTATGCACAAATCTAACAGTCAATATGGCATAGAAGGAGCGGTAATGCTTCTGAGAACATTTAGGTGGTTTACTGACAACACTACGCTGGATATACTAGCATAAGAATGCCCTGTTTTTAAGACATTTATCACCAGCTATATGCCACATCTTATATGATGTTGATAGCACTAGAATGGCGCTGGGATTTTACATATATTGCTCCTATAAGATTACTTGATCCATTAGAAGACCGCACTCTACGGCGCATGCGCAATGCGCTAGTGAAGGGACTTGATTCCCAAGCGAGATGGAGAGTTTTGAACGGCAGAAACATGATGTCATGCCGTATGTTACGGCGCATGCGCAATGCGCTTGTGAAGGTATTGGATCTCCTAAAAAAGATGTCATTGTGATGTCATATGGAACCGAGCGTTCCTATTGGTCTTCCTCCAAACATGTGATTAGTATGTACCAGGAAGCGTCCTGACATGCGCAATAGCGGTGCAGGGACGCCGATAACATGCCGTTCCTCCATTACAGACATGTCTCTCGCAAGGTATGACAGGTCACTGTATAAATGAGTCACCTAATGATCTTTTGTATAAATACACTATTGACACATGATGAATTGTAAATATATGCTAATTAATGGGATTTACGGATTGGCTGGAATAAGGGGATGAAGGGGACATAGCCCTATATATATGTTGTAAAAGGGTTTGTACACTGCTTGAGAAAGGCTCAGCAGAGCCGAAACGTTGCATATGGAGATGTGGGTCCAATAAACACCTACACTTTGTCTCAAAGACTATGGAGTGCTGCCTGCTTTTGTGAAATATACTGACAGGAAACAACCAAGGACGGGTTGTCTGGGCTTTGCACCCGAAGATAAGTAGTGTATTTGTGCTGTTCCAATTTTTTTCTTCATTATGTAGATAATATATAGATAGATAAGATGATAGATAATAGGTAGAAAATAGATAATAAAGAGATTAGATATAGGTTTGTTGTTTTTTTTCAAAGCAAGTTAACCCATTATCTACCAATGTCCTTTTTTTGGGACGCCTAATCTTTAGCTTCTAGCAACTAAATTTTTATAATTAGGTCCATTTTGTTGTGTTTGTAAAATGAATGTTTTCAAAATAGGAAATCATGTCATTGTTAATTGAATATTGGGACGCCCTTTTCTGAAAAATCCGTACTTGTAAAAATTTTAATTTGGCAAGTAATGGGTTAAGTGTCTGCACTTTTATCCATTGGCTCTTGGTAGTGGATCAATGACAATTGGATGAAATTCATACAGATCTCTCAGTGTTCCGAGTTTCATCGGTTTACTACAGATCCCATAGAATTTAATGCAAATCTGATGAGAATGGGAAATGGTCGGCGTCTCACGGACTGGAGTTACGGATGTCGGAGACATAACCAAGCGTCACAGGGATGTGTCCCAGGTAGTCCGGCTCTTCTGTGCCGCGACTCTCGGACCGTTCTGGGATCAGAAGAACCGGTCTGACAACGGTTTTTCCAGTTCGCTCCGGGCACAACACCAGGTCTCCCGCTCTGAGCATGATCCGCTCTATGTCTCCCGAATACATGAAGTCGGTCTGTAGCTACAGTCACACATCCGTGGCCGTGTGTCCATTTTTTACATCTGTATCTAACAGACCGTATCCCTTATGTGTGTTGCATCTATTTTTCTTAGGCTAAATTGTAATTGATTCTTTGCCTTTTAACAGATGGAAAACTGATGTATAAGAATGGTTGAATTTTTTTTTTCTTCTATATTTAAAAGCATCAGCCAGCAGTTTTTTTTTGCTATATAACCATGAAGAGGCTGTAAGCCGACTTCCAGCTGTATGTTACTTACTGGGATTTCTTTCTTTTCAATACAATCAGTGTTTTATCAGCAGGAGATTATCACTCAAGACTAGGCGTTCGGTGCTTCCTGGTCCAACCACTGATTAGCAGATTTTTGTCAATGTGCAGAGTACACAGAAAGCAGCCAATCAGGCGTGTGGGCGGGGTTATACACAGCGCAGCATTTGAGCTCTGCTAGATCCGCTGCAGAGAAAACCAACTGTATTAAAATGACAGCATGCAGATCAGCAAAGGACACATCGCTGGAATCAGGGACAATGCCCCTACATTCCGTTAGGCTAGGTTCACATTGCGTTTGGGCAATGTTTATTTAGGGGCTGCGTTGAGGGTCGCGGTAACGTCCCCGCTCTCGCAGATCCCCGATCTGCGAGAGCGGGGAACGGACCTCGGGCACGCTGGGCACGCCGCGGACGCTGCAAGCAGCGTCCGAGGGGCGCTGCAAAAGAACGGCACATCGCTAGCGCGAGCCGAAAGAGGCACGCGCTAGTGATGCGCTACAGGGAAACTTCACATTGCTGTCAATGGGTGCGCTAACGGACCCGTTGCACGCCGTTAATTGCAACATTTTCGCCGTGCAACGCTGTCCGTTAGCGTGCACACATTAACGCAATGTGAACCTAGCTCTCAGATTACATAGCAAAAACCTTAGAGGGTGCAGGAAAAAGCGGAGCGCAGCAGTCTTCAGCCGCATAGAGATGGGATGGAACGGGGTCTCATGTGCACCATTACAGCAGGGCTAAAAGTGCCCCCTCTCTGCAGAGCCCAGCACTTGTACACCCACCGGTCAACTGTCCCATCAGTGCGTTATAGGTGGTTTGTAACCAGACAACCCCTCTAAGTGATGTGGTGTGGGGGCTTCCTTCTGCAATAATGAAGGGCAGCAGTGTATAGTAGGGTAACATAACAGGGTAAAAATAATTCAATATTACTATATCCACCTCTCGTGTCTCCCCTTTTCCTCATAGTTTGTAGCTTGCGAGCAGGGCCCTCATTCCTCTTGGTATCTGTTTTGAACTGTGATTTCTGTTATGCTGTAATGTCTATTGTCTGTACAAGTCCCCTCTATAAGTTGTAAAGCGCTGCGAAATATGTTGGCGCTATATAAATAAAAATTATTATTATTATATTATTATGATATGCAGGTGGGAATCCCCTGCTCCAAATATATAAAGTAGATAGATTTGCTACCGACATCTGCAAAAGTCCAGAGTAGCAAAAAATTAAAGTTATTAAATAAAAAAATACTATAAAAAATATAATTTAATGCCAGAATCGCTGATTATTCAGTCACAACCACAAAAAAACGCAATAAAAAAAAAAAAAAGTGATGAAAAACAAGGCCTCACCGCACAACAATGGAAAATATAACAATCACGGGTTCTGGAAAACAATGGATGCAGGAAACCAGTTATTTTGTTTTTTACCATTTCATTTGGTTTTTCACTACATTTTATGGTAAAATGAATGGAGTCAGGGCGACGGCTCGTCCCGGAGGAAAAAAAAAGAAAAAAAAAAAAAGGTCCCTGTGCAGCGATAGGGACGTAAAAATAAAGTTAAGGCTCTTAGGAAGGTGAAAGGGTTAATAAGATCACGCAATTCATTAGTGGGAGCGTACAAAAGTCACGCGGAGGCCGAGACCCTCATACACTGAAACCGACAGAGGTAAAAGAAAAAAAAAATCACTTTTGGAAAACATGAAGAAAAAATATGTAAAAAAAAATAAATAAAAAAGCCGTTAGGTTTTTTAAAAAAACTTAAGGGTTAAAGAAAAAATTTAGCTTGCTCTGGGGTTTCCATGGTAACAGTAGTTCTAGGAAGCGACGAGCTGTTGTAGACTGGAGTCGAATGTAAACATGGAGGCTCCGTGTGGCTCCTCCTCCCAGAGGACAGGCGCAGCGGTAAGACCAGCTACCTTTATCAGTGACCACTGACCGTGCGGCGCTTACGCAGTGACTTTTATACACAATTTCAGCTCCGCCTACCGCCCACGCGCCTGTCAACAACACCTATAGCCAGCCAATCACAAAGCAGCGTTTCCCGCCCTGACATTTGACCGCGCCCCTTACACGGATTGTAACTCTTTAATTACTGCAGTTCCGTTTAGTGCGTGCGCAGGACCAGTGAGATCAGCGGTGACGATGCGGTTAATTTCAGACCACGCCCCTTATTTATGTCGGACGGGCGCTCGTCCGTCGCCATGTTGGGAAGGTCAGTAGAGAAAGAAGGGGGAGGAGCTCCAGCTGTCACACCGCCTCCTCCTGAGGGAAAACAGCGACCCGCCGCGGACTCCGCCACCCCCGGGACAGCGGCCCCTTCTCCCCCGCCTGGACTTCATGCTGAGGAGGGGAACGCCGAGCCAGGGAGCCGACCCGGCCGCGGACACCCGGGGAAGCCTGAGAGAGCCGGCCGGGGGATAGACGTTACCGCGGAGAACGAGCGCTCGGCCGAGTCCATGGACAACACGTCCATCATCACCCAGCTGAGCAACCCGAAGGAGGAGGCCGTGCTGTCCTGCGCCCAGGAGAAGGGTGAGTGCCCAGGAGGAGGAGGAGGGTGAGTGCCCGGGAGAAGGAGGAGAAGGGTGAGTGCCCGGGAGAAGGAGGAGAAGGGTGAGTGCCCAGGAGAAGGGTGAGTGCCCGGGAGAAGGGTGAGTGCCCGGGAGAAGGAGGAGAAGGGTGAGTGCCCGGGAGAAGGAGGAGAAGGGTGAGTGCCCGGGAGAAGGGTGAGTGCCCGGGAGAAGGGTGAGTGCCCGGGAGAAGGAGGAGAAGGGTGAGTGCCCGGGAGAAGGAGGAGAAGGGTGAGTGCCCGGGAGAAGGAGGAGAAGGGTGAGTGCCCGGGAGGAGGAGGAGGAGGAGAAAGGTGAGTGCCCGGGAGAAGAAGGGTGAGTGCCCGGGAGGAGAAGGAGAAGGGTGAGTGCCCGGGAGAAGAAGGGTGAGTGCCCGGGAGGAGAAGGAGAAGGGTGAGTGCCCGGGAGAAGGAGGAGGAGAAGGGGTGAGTGCCCGGGAGAAGGAGGAGGAGAAGGGGTGAGTGCCCGGGAGAAGGAGGAGGAGAAGGGGTGAGTGCCCGGGAGAAGGAGGAGGAGAAGGGGTGAGTGCCCGGGAGAAGGAGGAGGAGAAGGGGTGAGTGCCCGGGAGGAGAAGGGTGAGTGCCCGGGAGGAGGAGGAGAAGGGTGAGTGCCTGGGAGAAGGAGGGTGAGTGCCCGGGAGGAGGAGGAGAAGGGTGAGTGCCCGGGAGAAGGAGGAGAAGGGTGAGTGCCCGGGAGGAGGAGGAGGAGGAGAAAGGTGAGTGCCCGGGAGAAGAAGGGTGAGTGCCCGGGAGGAGAAGGAGAAGGGTGAGTGCCCGGGAGAAGAAGGGTGAGTGCCCGGGAGGAGAAGGAGAAGGGTGAGTGCCCGGGAGAAGGAGGAGGAGAAGGGGTGAGTGCCCGGGAGAAGGAGGAGGAGAAGGGGTGAGTGCCCGGGAGAAGGAGGAGGAGAAGGGGTGAGTGCCCGGGAGAAGGAGGAGGAGAAGGGGTGAGTGCCCGGGAGAAGGAGGAGGAGAAGGGGTGAGTGCCCGGGAGAAGGAGGAGGAGAAGGGGTGAGTGCCCGGGAGGAGAAGGGTGAGTGCCCGGGAGGAGGAGGAGGGTGTGTGCCTGGGAGAAGGAGGGTGAGTGCCTGGGAGGAGGAGAAGGATAAGGGTCATTCCATGGTACGTTACATTCACAAGCCAAACACCGGCTCCGGACTGTTCTTTGAAGGCACTAAAAGGACTGACTATATATTGTACAGTAAACTATTCTCAATAGGTTTCAACACAGTTTGATTTTTCAACAATAAAATTAAATACAAAATACAATGTTATTACTTGGTAACTTATGTTACAAAAAAAGGAAAGACAATTGTCCTTCATGAATCTGCCAAATGTTCTGTTCTGGTAAACAGGGGAGAAGCACGATTTTTATTGTATTAAAACACCATAGTCCCAGCAACTTTAACAAATGTATTTTAACCTCTCAAGTTAAAATCAACAGTTTTTATTACAAGAAATCTAGATAACTTGCGTTACCGCACAGTATTGTGACTTTCGTTACTAAGCTGATGGTAACTTACGTTACAATTTGTTACCATCAAATGGATTAACCTTATTGTCAGGTAAGTTACCATCATCTTTGTAACATAAGTTACTATGTTGTGTTGTAATGTAAGCTACCATGGAATGACCCATAAATGCCCGGAGGCAGTGCCCGGGAGGGGAGAAGGAGTGTGTCTGGAAGGAGGAGGGTGAGTTCCATGGGGGGCACTTCCAGAGAAGAGGATTGTCAATGGGTAGGGGAGGTTGAATGCCTAAGGGCAGTGCCAGGTATAAGGATGAGGGGGGTGCCCAGGGCTATGCCAGGGAGGAGGAGGGGGTAGTGTTGTGCCATGAGGATGCCCAGGACAGTGATCAGGTGACAGTTGTTTGCGCATAGTTGGGGGTGATGGGTCTGCCATGTCTCCAGAAATTGGTTGAGGGTGGCATCTCACCTGGTGAGGTTGTGATGTTCCCTGTGTGTATAGATCGAGTGATGCCACTGCTACAGACGCAAAGAGAAAAAAACTTGATGCCTATTTTTAAACTTTTTGTGCCCAAAGATGCCCAGCAGAGTGGAAGGGTTTATACCGTGCCCATTTCTGGTTTCAGGTGCTCCTAGGTTCGGTTTGCGCTGTACACATGGGTGCTGCAGGTGGTGGGTGCAGTGCCCGGCTATGGGTCTGACACCCAGACTAATGTGAAGGTACCTTAAGGATTGTGTGCCTAGGATTGGGCAGTGGGACGGGGGTATGTCATGCATTGAGGAAATGGCTGAGAATGGTATTGTGACAAAGCACTCGTCTGAGCTGGGTGACGGTGTCGTGTTCCCAGTATTAAAAGAGCAGGGTCTGTGTAAAGCTGGGTGATGCCCATGGAATGACTTGGTGTCCAGAGTTGAGGGTTTGTGCAAAGATTAAGATGCCCAGAATGTAAGGATTTGTACTGAATGTATATACATGTGTGGTCAGTGCAGAGGACGGCACGGGGCTTATTCCAAGGACCATAGTAAGGACCAGGGGGCGCTCCTTACTCATTACAGAGGGAAGAAAGGCGATTCCAGCAGTTAATTAGGAAAGGGTTCTTTACAGTTACTGCAGTCAGACTGTGGAAAGCCGAGCACAAAACGTAGTAATGGCCGACACTATAGCAGCCTTTATACCAGGGCCGGATGATTCCTCAGCACACAGAACATTGTGGTTATAGATAAATTGGTGACAAATGTACAATTCGTGGAGAAAGGTTACATTTGATGGACCGGGGTCTTTATTCAACCTATATAACTATGTTTTGCGCCAATTCCCTCAGTTTGGTTCCGTTGGGTTATTCTGTACCTTACATATGGTGCTGTTGTGTCTTGGCGTCCGTGCTGCCATATCTAGATGGCAGCCTGTGGGGCGACCTACGATGGGTCTGATGGTGCAGATAAATTGCCCGGGGGTTAGCGGGATTTGTAATGTTTCTTAGAAATGGTTGAAGGGGCGTTGTGCCAGGACTTGTGCCCCAAAAATGCCTAATGGAGCAGAAGGACTTGTACTGTGCCCATGAATGCCTCTGATTGTAAGTATGGGTTCTGTGCTGTTCCCGACGGTGGGTGCGATGCCCACACTAAGGATTTTGTGCCTGGAAATTATGCAGATTATTACTCGGGGGGATTGATTTATTCAGGAAATGGGGTGTCAGGTCCAGTAAATCAAACAATGCGTTATGGGTAAAATTGGGTGTTGCCAGGAAAAAACTGTAATGCCAAAAATTGTTTGTTTTTTTTTCCCAAGAAAAAGATGCCCAGTAGAGCAACGTGTGGGGATTTGTGTGCCGAGGCAGCGATTTGTGTGCTTTTGTGCCATGGTTTCTCTGCTGTGCCACATCTACAGGGCATCCTGTGCCGCCCATACTAAGGATTGCATGCCTGGGATTGGTACACGTGTCTTATGGAGGGGGCAATGGGGTCTATAATGTATCCAGGAAATGGGTAAGGGGGCATTGTGCCCGGGTCATCGTGAGCTTGATGATGGTGGGTGCCTAGGATTAACAGAACACATTCTGGGTGATGCCAGGGAAATTATTTGGTGCCCAAACATAGCTGGGGTGATGCCCATCAGAAGGGGAAAGTTTACACTAAACAGATGCCCAGGGATTGGTGCTCTCTTTGCAGTTTATGTTTTGGCTTCCCTGCGGTGCCCAAGGATGAATGCCATCTCTAGAGGGCATCCTGTACTGTGCCCAGGGGTGGCCATGATGCCCATACTAAGGGTTCTGTGCCTGGCATTGGTACCAATAACTTGGGTTAATAGTTGGTGAGGAGGCAGAATCATGGTCCTGACTGGTTGAACCTGTCATGTGCCCATTGTGTAAGGAATGGGTGCTGGATCATGCCGCAATTGGTAGGTTCTTTCCTGTGCCAGTGATGAAAAATTGGATTCCCAAAATAGAAGTTTATGCCAGAATTAAAAATGGCAAAAAGATGGACGAGGTTGTATGCTCTGCCTCAGGGAGAAAGAGAGGTGTCTGGAGCTCTGGTTGTCTCTCCATCCCCCCAAAAAAAGAAACATGTCTGTAGTGCAGTGCGGTGTCCAGTCTGTGCCCGCAGAGCGGGGGATTCTTTATGGTGACTGGTGGCATCCAGGACTGGAGGAAGGAGTCTTTACTGTATATGGAGGGTACTGATGCCAAGGGAGATGGCTCTGACCCATGGCCTGGAGGTGGGCAATAAACTTGGACTAGTCAGGCTGGTGGTATGGCACGGCCAGTGTGTGTCCTGTACCCATAAATGGGCTCTGGAACGGTCTGGGGGACGACACGATGCCAGGGGTGGGTGCTGGGCTGTTTCCGCTGAAAGAAGTTGGCTCAATCCTGCGCCCGGAGTGGTTTGGGTAAGGGACCCGCTTAGACTGAGATAATGATTCCCCACCATTCAGATGGGCTCTGTCATTATCTCGCGCCATCACTCACTTGCCCGCTGCAGCCAATCACTAACAAGCACGTGCTGTACATGAAAAGATCACCATTAAGACCAGTGATTGTCTGCAGCGGGAACCAGCACACCTGTGATGGGTCACACCTTGGCTTACAGGGTAGCTACCAGTAGGTGGCACTAAAGAGACAAGTTCCTTCCTTCTGGGGGGCAGCTAGTTTGCATATTTAACCAGGGAGCATTACAAGTGAGACTTACACAAATAAAATGAGAACCTGCCAG
This sequence comes from Ranitomeya variabilis, assembly GCF_051348905.1. Lineage (NCBI taxonomy): Eukaryota > Metazoa > Chordata > Amphibia > Anura > Dendrobatidae > Ranitomeya > Ranitomeya variabilis. Next base: position 22,989,601 of record NC_135237.1, read on the forward strand.
GGCATGCTGGGAGTTGTAGTTTGCAACTAATAGCTACAGGTTGTGTACCACTGATGTAATGCACGACTGGGCTACGTCAGCCTGGGTGGGAGCTGCTTTTTGTCAGGGCATGCTGGGAGTTGTAGTCTGGCACCCCAAAAATTGCAGATCCAGAAAGGGTGGTGTGGGAGCGGAGTACATGGATGGGCTGAGTCTGCAGGAGTGGAAGCTGCTTTTTATCTGTGCATGCTGGGAGTTGTAGTTTTACAGCGGTGTTGGACCACTGATGTGATAGATGGGCGGTGGAGTCTGAGCTGCTCCTTATTAGCACCCCCTCCTCCATGACTTCCTTCTAGGGTATAGTGGGGGTGGTCCCTGTGTGGCTGCACTTCTTGTGTCAGGACGATCACTGTCTATAGACCCCACTAGAGCATCTGGATGTTATGGAGGGGATCCGCTGTGCAGGGCGATGTGTGCCCTTTTTTGTCCGGGCTGACAACAGAGAGATCGTGCCGCTTTCTTCTATTCCCACCCTGCGAGCACCCAGCCGCATAGAACCCTAATTAAAGGGGCACTGCGGGGGTACGCTCTTATTCCTAGCGCAGTGACTGAGGGAGTGGAGCGGGATGCACGGATGTGTCATTCCTCGCCCATCGACGTGACCAGTCTTCTCCAGAGTTCCCCTTTAATATTACAAGTCTGGTTGTATAATACATGAGTGTAATAAAGTCGCCCTGTATACATGTCCCGTCCCAATGTACCGAGGTTGCTCCTCGCTCTGCCTTCTTATATCCGCCCGGGGGGGGGGGGGGGGGGAGGGACAGTGGCTCTCATTTTGCATTACAGCCATTGCCAGGGCATGCTGGGAGCTGTAGTTTTCCCATACCTGGGGAGGCGCAGATTGCAGCCAGGGAATGCTGGGAATTGTAGTCTTTCCACAGGAGGAAGATGCCAGGGCACACTGAGAATTGCAGGCCTGGATCAGGGCATGCTGTGAGTTGTAGTTTCCCTACAGCCGCCTCCATTATTCTGGTTTATTTTGGACAGTCATTTACTAATATCCCGGGAATGTCGGAGAACATTGCGATCGTGTCCCACAAACAGCGCAGACGCTGCTAAATGTCATTACACCGTGGGCGGCCATGCAGAAGGTTTGGTAATTGGGAGGTTTATCCTTGGAATTTGGAAAATTCTTATTAATTCCTCTATTTTGATCTTGTGGGTGGTTAGTCGCTCCCTCCCCCATGCTTTACACTGCAGCACAAGCACCAGCTCAGCAGAGAGCGGACACACATCATCACAGACCCTGCAGCTCATGGACTGAGGGGGACGCATGGCTGGGGTGTAGGGCTTTTCACTTGCAATTTGCACTTCAGGTGAATTGTTAATGTTCGCAGACGACCATCATGGGGAAACCCAAAATATGGCGTCTCCCGCTGACGCCCGACGCTTTCCCGCATCGGCTGCTTGGGAACAGCGCAGAAGCCGGTAATAGCGCGGCGTCATGTGAGCAGCGTGACCCGAGGAATGGCACTCGGCGGAGCGATCCCTGCGGTCGCTGTGTCCTTGGTGGAATCTCACAGGTTCTCGGCCGCACTCTGCCCCACACTGGGGAATGGAGACTTAAATTCACTTAAAGGGATATTCCCACCATGGCAGGATGCGCCATCACTCTGCGCTGTCTGAGCACTACTGGATTCTGTGCCGTCCGTCCATCATGGCGTCCGCATTCAATGCCCTCCTCCTTAGATCGCTGTCTCACTTGGCGAGCAATGATCTACAGGTCGCGTGTGAATGGTGAGGATCCCGCTGCTGAGAAGCCGAGGACTTCCCAGGAATCGGAGGTTTATTTCAGGCCTTGTATCTAGGAAGGAATCCCCCCCCCCCCGTATCTGTGCTTCCCCCAGTAAGAAATCAAGATTTCCAGAGCAGAGCGGAGCCTCCTGCCGGGATCACAGAGAAGGGAAATCCGGCTCCTGGCGACCTGTACCCAGATCTGTACCGGCACTGAGCACCCGCACGTGATACCGAGTCCGGGGAAAGGGGGGAATTGGTCTGTCATATAACGGTTACTGACCCCGCATTACATCCTGTATTATACCCCAGAGCTGCACTCACTATTCTGCTGGTGCAGCCACTGTGTACATACATTACATTACTGATCCTGAGTTACATCCTGTATTATACTCCAGAGCTGCACTCACTATTCTGCTGATGCAGTCACTGTGTACATACATTACATTACTGATCCTGAGTTACCTCCTGTATTATACACCAGAGCTGCGCTCACTATTCTGCTGGTGCAGTCACTGTGTACATACATTACATTACTGATCCTGAGTTACATCCTGTATTATACTCCAGAGCTGCGCTCACTATTCTGCTGGTGCAGTCACTGTGTACATACATTACATTACTGATCCTGAATTACATCCTGTATTATACTCCAGAGCTGCGCTCACTATTCTGCTGGTGCAGTCACTGTGTACATACATTACATTACTGATCCTGAGTTACATCCTGTATTATCCCCCAGACCTGTACTCACTATTCTGCTGGTGGAGTCACTGTTAATGTACATTATTCTGTACTGATCCTGAGTTACAGTGACTGCACCAGCAGAATAGTGAGTGCAGCTCTGGGGTATTAAACAGGAGGTAACTCAGGATCAGTAATGTAATGTATGTACACAGTGACAGCACCAGCAGAATAGTGAGTGCAGCTCTGGAGCATAATACAGGATGTAACTCCGGATCAGTAATGTATGTACACAGTGACTGCACCAGCAGAATAGTGAGTGCAGCTCTGGGGTATAATACAGGATGTAACTCAGGATCAGTAATGTAATGTATGTACACAGTGACTGCACCAGCAGAATAGTGAGTGCAGCTCTGGGGTATAATACAGGATGTAACTCGGGATCAGTAATGTATGTACACAGTGAGAGCACCAGCAGAATAGTGAGTGCAGCTCTGGAGCATAATACAGGATGTAACTCCGGATCAGTAATGTATGTACACAGTGACAGCACCAGCAGAATAGTGAGTGCAGCTCTGGGGTATAATACAGGAGGTAACTCAGGATCAGTAATGTAATGTATGTACACAGTGACTGCACCAGCAGAATAGTGAGTGCAGCTCTGGAGTATAATACAGTATGTAACTCAGGATCAGTAATGTAATGTATGTACACAGTGACTGCCCCAGCAGAATAGTGAGTGCAGCTCTGGAGTATAATACAGGATGTAACTCAGGATCAGTAATGTAATGTATGTACACAGTGATTACACCAGCAGAATAGTGAGAACCACAATTTAAGCGGGCACCATCCACTAACAAAATATATCACGGGGATCACCGGATGCATATGCAATTGACTAAACACTCTATGAGAAAAAAAGACTGCATCATAGAAATGGGATCACCACAACACAATTAACAAAAGTATAACAAATTTTATTAGAACCACACCACAACAACAACTGTAGTAAAAACAATTAAAAACACCCATAAACAATGGGAAATGAGGGTCCATATGATGCACAATACAATACCATAACAGCATGTTAGGGTCTCATCATTCTGATTAATACCGGCTCTTATAGTAGTGGGAGAAAGAGGCAAGTGTCAATGGAACACAGGTCCTAGGTGCTAATCCACAAATGTAACCTATTTATACATTCCAAATAGTAGGAGAAAGGCACATATTAATATAGATTACAGCCCCTATGTGCATGCTGTGTCACCTACAACACTCTGCTTGACCACTTATCCTAATCAACATAAATATAAAGCAAAAATAATTTATGCAAGCCGGTGACAAAATGCTGAACACTACCCAGGGGAAATAGCTGGGATCGGCTAAGAGATGGAAAAGGGCCACCCAGCATAGACCCCCCTTCCCACACAAAGAGCAAATAAGCGGCTGAATAAAGACCCGACCCTACAGCTGCACGACCCACGCGTATCGACGCTGGAGGCGTCTTCCTCAAGGTCCACAGTCACCCAGTGGTGTGGACCTCCGTTATATACCATACAAAAAACTAAATAATGCATACCAGGTGAGCAGCGCGGTTGCAGCCATAGTCAGCAGGAAGTCCCAGTGGCGTGCACCAGACCCAAGAGCGCAGGCGCAGAGAGCCATGCACACAGTGTACTGCGCAAGCGCTTCATCTGTGTGGTGAGTTGCCCAGGTAACCATCAGACACATAGAGGTCTCGGACGCCATGCGCAAGATTGTACCGCGCAGGCGCCATCTAAACACCCATAACGCTGGCGCCGACCGATACTAGAAGTTGCCTAGGCAACCCGTATCAACCAGAAAGCGCATCGATATTACAGGTCCCAGACCCAATCAATGTGCCCAGTCACTGCGCTGTGCTAGTACCAAACCATACAGAAGGAATGAAGCTACACAAGCGTCCACCCATCAGATAAGCAACCCATTTGGTTGGTGGACCGCTAGATATTGCGGGTGCGTGAGGGTTAGAAAAATTCTCAATTAGTAATCATACATAGAAGAAATAGACCCATTTGTAGGGCCCCTATAGTGCCCATGCAAAAGGGTCTTCAGTGATAGCCCGGGATATCACAGAACATATACGCAAGCGCAGTTCAAAAGTCAATAAAGAAACTATATTCATTAGCAACAAACTGTACCATAACAGTTCCAACACAAGGAACAAGTATGTTCCTTTTCTTGTGTTGGAACCAAATAAAATGGTTTCCATTTCTACTTGCCTAATCACATATCAAGTCTTTTTGTGCTAGATGGATTTTATAACATCATACATCTGTTATGGTACAGTTTGTTGCTAATGAATATAGTTTCTTTATTGACTTTTGAACTGCGCTTGCGTATATGTTCTGTGATATCCCGGGCTATCACTGAAGACCCTTTTGCATGGGCACTATAGGGGCCCTACAAATGGGTCTATTTCTTCTATGTATGATTACTAATTGAGAATTTTTCTAACCCTCACGCACCCGCAATATCTAGCGGTCCACCAACCAAATGGGTTGCTTATCTGATGGGTGGACGCTTGTGTAGCTTCATTCCTTCTGTATGGTTTGGTACTAGCACAGCGCAGTGACTGGGCACATTGATTGGGTCTGGGACCTGTAATATCGATGCGCTTTCTGGTTGATACGGGTTGCCTAGGCAACTTCTAGTATCGGTCGGCGCCAGCGTTATGGGTGTTTAGATGGCGCCTGCGCGGTACAATCTTGCGCATGGCGTCCGAGACCTCTATGTGTCTGATGGTTACCTGGGCAACTCACCACACAGATGAAGCGCTTGCGCAGTACACTGTGTGCATGGCTCTCTGCGCCTGCGCTCTTGGGTCTGGTGCACGCCACTGGGACTTCCTGCTGACTATGGCTGCAACCGCGCTGCTCACCTGGTATGCATTATTTAGTTTTTTGTATGGTATATAACGGAGGTCCACACCACTGGGTGACTGTGGACCTTGAGGAAGACGCCTCCAGCGTCGATACGCGTGGGTCGTGCAGCTGTAGGGTCGGGTCTTTATTCAGCCGCTTATTTGCTCTTTGTGTGGGAAGGGGGGTCTATGCTGGGTGGCCCTTTTCCATCTCTTAGCGGATCCCAGCTATTTCCCCTGGGTAGTGTTCAGCATTTTGTCACCGGCTTGCATAAATTATTTTTGCTTTATATTTATGTTGATTAGGATAAGTGGTCAAGCAGAGTGTTGTAGGTGACACAGCATGCACATAGGGGCTGTAATCTATATTAATATGTGCCTTTCTCCTACTATTTGGAATGTATAAATAGGTTACATTTGTGGATTAGCACCTAGGACCTGTGTTCCATTGACACTTGCCTCTTTCTCCCACTACTATAAGAGCCGGTATTAATCAGAATGATGAGACCCTAACATGCTGTTATGGTATTGTATTGTGCATCATATGGACCCTCATTTCCCATTGTTTATGGGTGTTTTTAATTGTTTTTACTACAGTTGTTGTTGTGGTGTGGTTCTAATAAAATTTGTTATACTTTTGTTAATTGTGTTGTGGTGATCCCATTTCTATGATGCAGTCTTTTTTTTGTCATAGAGTGTTTAACCAGCAGAATAGTGAGTGCAGCTCTGGGGTATAATACAGGATGTAACTCAGGATCAGTAATGTATGTACACAGTGACTGCACCAGCAGAATAGTGAGTGCAGCTCTGGAGTATAATACAGGATGTAACTCGGGATCAGTAATGTAATGTAAGTACACAGTGACTGCACCAGCAGAATAGTGAGTGCAGCTCTGGAGTATAATACAGGATGTGGCTTTGGATCAGTACAGATGTATAATATGACGCGTTTCCTTGTAGATTATATCTTTATAATGGTCATGTGGTGATCTCCTCTGGCAGATGTTCCCAGTGTGACGCCATTGCTCTGCATGGAGCTGGAAACAATCCCCCATCTTTCCAGTGCACCTGTTGTGACCCGCTCTGTGCCCTGGCATAGCTGCAGCATTCCTGTGCTCCTGATCCCATGGTGCCGGCTCTGCTGTGAGGTGGGCTGCCTTCGCTGGGAAATAGAAAGGAATGTGTTGGCTTCTTCTGGCCATCTGTCTTGTTGGGGAATGGTTTCTGTCACCAGTTATGTTTCAGGTTCCCAGTAAATCTCCTGTGCTGGTGGTACCGGCCATCTTTTATTCTCCAGTTGTGCTGTTCCTGGGCATCCTGTGCAGCTATTACCGCGCCTACTGGGGACTGTCACCCAGGTCTGCACAGACTCTTAGAGGGGTAGTCCAGGGTAGTTCACTTCTGCGTATGGTATAATGAGGACATCGCGGCTGCATAGATCTGTCTGGATGCGGGCACCATCGGCAGCGCTGCTCATCTGACGCAGAAGGTAGAAACGCAGGAGCATCCCTTTAAAAATGGTCTTTATATAGGTTATGAAGGATCTGATCAGCGGATATTTCTGGTTGAAGACGCGGCGTGTCAGATTGTTCGGCCCCTCTGAAATAAGTTGGGGCCTCTTTATAGCACAAATATTCTTTGTTTGTTTTCTAAAAAAGTTGTATAGCTTTCTAATGTGTTTCATTGTAGCCAAGATCTCTGCTGCAAACCGTGAATGGAAATCTGATACATATGAGAATAGTTTTTTAGGCCGTGTGCACGCGTTCCGGATTTTTCACATTTTTTCGCTATAAAAACGCAATAAATCCGCGAAAAAAACACATCCATTAAGCATCCTATTAATAGAATGGAATCCGCTGTTTTTGTGCACATGTTGCATTTTTTTCCGTGAAAAATACACATCTCGTTAAAAAACACAAAATTAATGAACATGCTGCGGATTTTTCATGGATTTCCCGCTATTTATTGCATTGGGAAGCTCTGGGAAAAAAAGTGAAAAATCTGCACGAAAAACTTGTGAGAAATGCAAAAAAAACGCATGCGGATTTCCTGCAGAAAAAGTCCGGTTTTGTTCAGGAAATTTCTGCTAAGAATCCTGACATGTGCACATAGCCTTAAGGTACCGTCACATTAAGCGACGCTGCAGCAATATCGACAACGATGCCGATCGCTGCAGCGTCGCTGGAGAGCTGTCACACAGACAGCTCTCCAGCGACCAACGATGCCGAAGTCCCCGGGTAACCAGGGTAAACATCAGATTACTAAGCGCAGGGCCGCGCTTAGTAACCCGATGTTTACCCTGGTTACCATTGTAAATGTAAAAAAAACCAGTACATACTCACCTTCTGATGTCCGTCAGGTCCCTGGCCGTCTGCTTCCCGCACTGACTGTGAGCGCCGGCCGTAAAGTAAAAGCAGAGCACAGCGGTGACGTCACCGCTGTGCTGTGCTTTACGGCCGTCACTGACACACAGTGCAGGAAGCTCTGAGCAGCAGCGCGGACGCCGAGGGACGTGACAGACATCAGAAGGTGAGTATGTAGTGTTTTTTTTTTTTTTTTACTTTCACAATGATAACCAGGGTAAATATCGGGTTACTAAGCGCGGCCCTGCGCTTAGTAACCCGATATTTACCCTGGTTACCATTGTAAAACATTGCTGGCATCGTTGGTTTTGCTGTCAAACACGACGATACACGCCGATCTGACGACCAAATAAAGTTCTGGACTTTCAGCAACGACCAGCGATATCACAGCAGGATCCAGATCGCTGCTGTGTGTCAAACACAACGATATCGCTATCCAGGACGCTGCAACATCACGGATCGCTATCGTTGCAAAGTCGTTTAGTGTGAAGGTACCTTTAGACATGTCAGAAATCTGTTTAAGGGACTGTCCAGATAGCTCCTTAAAGGGGTGGTAAGGAAGGGAACAGACAAGATAGTTCCTGATCACCCCTTCAAGGAGCAATCTGGACTGTCCCTTCCTTATCACCCCTTCAAGGAGCAATCTGGACTGTCCTTTCCTTATCACCCCTTCAAGGAGCAATCTGGACTGTCCCTTCCTTATCACCCCTTCAAGGAGCTATCTGGACAGTCCCTTCCTTATCACCCCTTTAAGGAGCTATCTGGACAGTCCCTTCCTTATCACCCCTTCAAGGAGCTATCTGGACAGTCCCTTCCTTATCACCCCTTCAAGGAGCAATCTGGACTGTCCCTTCCTTATCACCCCTTCAAGGAGCTATCTGGACAGTCCCTTCCTTATCACCCCTTTAAGGAGCTATCTGGACAGTCCCTTCCTTATCACCCCTTCAAGGAGCTATCTGGACTGTCCCTTCCTTATCACCCCTTCAAGGATCTATCTGGACTGTCCCCTTCCTTACCACCCCTTTAAGCAGCTATCTGGACAGTCCCTTCCTTAACACCCCTTCAAGGAGCCATCTGGACTGTCAGCTCCTTGAAGGGGTGATAAGGAACTGACAGCCCAGATGGCTCCTTGAAGGGGTGTTAAGGAAGGGACTGTCCAGATAGCTCCTTAAAGGGGTGGTAAGGAAGGGGACAGTCCAGATAGTTCCTTACCACCCCTTTAAGGAGCTATCTGGACAGTCCCTTCCTTAACACCCCTTCAAGGAGCCATCTGGACTGTCAGTTCCTTATCACCCCTTCAAGGAGCTGACAGTCCAGATGGCTCCTTGAAGGGGTGTTAAGGAAGGGACTGTCCAGATAGCTCCTTAAAGGGGTGATAAGGAAGGGACTGTCCAGATTGCTCCTTAAAGGGGTGATAAGGAAGGGACTGTCCAGATTGCTCCTTGAAGGGGTGATAAGGAACTGACAGTCCAGATGGCTCCTTAAAGGGGTGATAAGGAAGGGACAGTCCAGATGGCTCCTTGAAGGGGTGTTAAGGAAGGGACAGTCCAGATGGCTCCTTGAAGGGGTGTTAAGGAAGGGACTGTCGAGATAGCTCCTTAAAGGGGTGATAAGGAAGGGACAGTCCAGATTCCTCCTTGAAGGGATGATAAGGAAGGGACAGTCCAGATTGCTCCTTGAAGGGGTGATAAGGAAGGGACAGTCCAGATAGCTCCTTAAAGGGGTGATTGGTACATCATTTGGCTGCTCTATCAAATAATGTTCATTTGCGGCCTCTTTTCTCTCTCCGGGCCGGTAGGTATCCCAAGTCATTGGTTCTGATGTAGTATTCTGTCTGCTCGTGGGATATTGGCTGAGGATCTGACCATTTGCCAGGTTTGCTAGGTGTCCATGCCTAGTTTGCATTGTCAGTGTGAACGGAGTGTTAACCTTCCTACACATTTTCTCTTCTCTATTCACATCCATAGTGAAGCTCGGTTTTCCTCTGCCTTCCTCCACCAGAGACCCAGACAATGGAGCCTAGTGATCGGGGGCATGTGTCCAACATGTCATACTTTACCCCTAAGGACAGGACTAGGCTGATTTTAGCCTTAGGCACCGCAGGTGTTTTGCGCGTTACATGGCGCAGGATGTGATCGTGACACAGGTCACAAAGGAGAAAATACGGGAGTTCTGCTCCGTACTCAGACTCTCCAGTGGTGTGAACATTGTTTCTCTTACCTACATTTGTTCTTTCCATTACCATGGAAACATTGTAACAACTCCAGCCTGATGATTGACAGCACGTTCCTAGCAACCAGTCTGTCTATGCTTTCCAGGGAGTGTCGGCACCGAATGACTGCTCAAACCAAGCACAGGCGCTCAGTGCACCTTGCCACCTGCGTGTTTTCCCCGTTTCTCCACCCCATCATAGTTTTTTCAGTTTAAAGGTAGACCTAAGACCATCGAGTTCACCTCGTAGCCCAACATGTTGATCCAGAGAAAGGCAGAAACCTCATCAGGGAGATAGTGGCCCCATATTAAGGGAAACATTTATTTCGCGACTCCACATTTGGCAATTGGGCGAGTTCCATGGATAACCGTCCCATCACAGAATCCACTACCCTAATCTGTAATGGAATATTAGTAAGTAAGGCCCGCTTGTATTTTTGCAGTGAATGAACCATTACATCATATGGCTGACAGTCTCACTACTTTTACAGTCAGGAATCCACAGTCTACTTTATAGAATCCATAAGATCAGGTTAGTGTAAAGAATCAATAATCTCACTGCTCTAACAGTAAAGAATCCCGTCTTGTCTCTGTGACAGGCCTACGTGCAAAAAGATCATAAGAAAGAGCCTATGTACCACCATGACATGTGCCACATCGTGTCACCACGTGCCATGGCCTGCTATGTTTGGTGGTTGGCACCATGTGACATCGCCCGCTATCTGGTGGTTGGCACCATGTGACGTCGCTTGCTATTTGGTAGTTGGCACCATGTGACGTTGCTTGCCATCTGCTGGTTGCCACCATATGATGTCGCCTGCTGTCTGGTTGGCACCACATGATGTCGCCTGGTGGTTGGAGCACCACGGGACGTGGCCTGGTGGTTGGCACCATGGGATGTCTCTTGCTGTCTGGTGGTTAGCACCATGTGAATTCCCTAGCTATCTGATGGTTGGCACCATGTGACGTTGCCCGCAATCTGGTGGTTGGCACCGTGGGACATTGCCAGCAATCTGGTGGTTGGTGCCATGGGACGTCGCTCGCAATCTGGTGGTTGGCGCATGGGACGTCGCCCGCTATCTGCTGGTTGGCGCCATGGGACATCGCCTGCTATCTGGTTGGCGCCATGGGATGTCGCCCGCTATCTGGCGCCATGTGACGTCGCCCGCTATCTGGTGGTTGGCACCATGTGACGTCATCTGCTGTCTTGTGGTTGGCACCATGTGACGTCGCCTGGTGGCTGGCACCATGTGGCGTCGCCTGCTGTCTGGTGGTTGGCACCATGTGACGTCATCTGCTGTCTTGTGGTTGGCACCATGTGACATCGCCTGGTGGCTGGCACCATATGACATCGCCCGCTGTCTGGTGGTTGGCACCATGTGACGTCGCCTGCTATCTGGTTAGCATCTGCCACCATGTGACATAGCCTTCTATCTTTTGGTTGGCACCATGTGATGTCGCCTGGTGGCTGGCACCATATGACATCGCCCGCTGTCTGGTGGTTGGCACCATGTGACGTCGCCTGCTATCTGGTTAGCATCTGCCACCATGTGACATAGCCTTCTATCTTTTGGTTGGCACCATGTGATGTCGCCTGCTATCTGGTGGTGGGCACCATGTGACGTCGTCTGCTGACTGGTGGTTGGTACCATGTGACGTAGCCTGCTATCTTTTGGTTTGCACCTTGTGACGTTGTCTGGTGGTTGGTACCATGTGACATAGCCTGCTGACTGGTGGTTGGTACCATGTGACGTAGCCTGCTGACTGGTGGTTGGTACCATGTGACGTAGCCTGCTGACTGGTGGTTGGTACCATGTGACGTAGCCTGCTGACTGGTGGTTGGTACCATGTGACGTAGCCTGCTGACTGGTGGTTGGTACCATGTGACGTAGCCTGCTGACTGGTGGTTGGTACCATGTGACGCTGCCTTCTATCTGGTGGTTGGCATCTGCCACCATGTGACGCTGCCTGCTATCTGGTGGTTGGCACCATGTGACGCTGCCTGCTATCTGGTGGTTGGCACCATGTGACGCTGCCTTCTATCTGGTGGTTGGCACCATGTGACGCTGCCTTCTATCTGGTGGTTGGCACCATGTGACGCTGCCTTCTATCTGGTGGTTGGCATCTGCCACCATGTGACGCTGCCTTCTATCTGGTGGTTGGTACCATGTGACGTAGCCTGCTGACTGGTGGTTGGCATCTGCCACCATGTGACGCTGCCTGCTATCTGGTGGTTGGCACCATGTGACGCTTCCTTCTATCTGGTGGTTGGCATCTGCCACCATGTGACGCTGCCTTCTATCTGGTGGTTGGTACCATGTGACGTGGCTTGGTATGCTGGGTCTCTACTGATGTATTTCTAGACGGCGAAGTCTCGGGGTTGATCTGCGTCATCCATGCAGCTGTTTCCAAAGCAGCGGAGACTGTTGTGTGGAGACGCTGCGCGCAGAGCCTTGTGTAGGTAACGGGTCCGGGCTTCTCTGGCAGCGCCACCGATGGTATCCGAGCACGTGGATATTGCATGACTTTATGGAGGTGTACACTTAGCTTACAAGGCACGGAAAGATCTGCATGATGGGCTGTGTCACCTACAGGGGGCGCCTGTGCCTCCGTCATTACTGTTTGCTGTCAGTGACTGGAGACTGAAAATCTGTCCTGCTGAGAGTTTGCTCCAGTTTCCTCTGCTGCTGCGCAAAATGTACGAATATCGGCCCGAGGCAGAATTCTGTCGTCAAATTGTTAGGAAAATATGCAGAACTTTGCATTTTTGGGGTCTGATTCGATGTTGCATTTATTTCTGGTTTTGGCCTTTTTTGATCAGTGCCGTATTCTTTACATTTGTGTCTATTTGGTGCATTCGCCTGTTTAGTTTTTCGTGTCTTTGCCATTGTGGACCCGGCTTTTCTTTACCAGATGTTTGTGGCCGATTCATCAGTTTTGACTTTTTTCAAAAGCCACAAAATTTTTCTGCAAATGCTCTCTAGCTGATAGTCATTTTATTTATGTATGCCTGAAAGTCTTACTTCAGTTTTTTACTCTTTTTAGCAGGAGCAGGCAACTTTTGCAGTAAATAGGTGCAGAATGGGTTAAAGACATTAAATTGAAGAGCATTTTTAATTTGGTGCAATTTTGAAAAATGTTGCAAAAAACCGCAGTGAATACTGCAAGACAAAAAAACCTGCAAATGATGAAATGAGGCCTTGATGTTTTTCCGCCAGACATTTTTGGAAAGTGAACTGCACTCACTATTCTGCTGGTGCAGTCACTGTGTACATACATTACATTACTGATCCTGAGTTACATCCTGTATTATACTCCACAGCTGCACTCACTATTCTGCTGGTGCAGTCACTGTGTACATACATTACATTACTGATCCTGAGTTACCTCCTGTATTATACTCCAGAGCTGCACTCACTATTCTGCTGGTGCAGTCACTGTGTACATACATTACATTACTGATCCTGAGTTACCTCCTGTATTATACTCCAAAGCTGCACTCACTATTCTGCTGGTGCAGTCGCTGTGTACATACATTACATTACTGATCCTGAGTTACATCCTGTATTATACTCCACAGCTGCACTCACTATTCTGCTGGTGCAGTCACTGTGTACATACATTACATTACTGATCCTGAGTTACATCCTGTATTATACCCCAGAGCTGCACTCACTATTCTGCTGGTACAGTCACTGTGTACATATATTACATTACTGATCCTGAGTTACATCCTGTATTATACTCCAGAGCTGCACTCACTATTCTGCTGGTGCAGTCACTGTGTACATACATTACATTACTGATCCTGAGTTACCTCCTGTATTATACTCCAGAGCTGCACTCACTATTCTGCTGGTGCAGTCGCTGTGTACATACATTACATTACTGATCCTGAGTTACATCCTGTATTATACCCCAGAGCTGCACTCACGATTCTGCTGGTGCAGTCACTGTGTACATACATTACATTACTGATCCTGAGTTACCTCCTGTATTATACTCCAGAGCTGCACTCACTATTCTGCTGGAGCAGTCACTGTGTACATACATTACATTACTGATCCTGAGTTACATCCTGTATTATACTCCAGAGCTGCACTCACTATTCTGCTGGTGCAGTCACTGTGTACATACATTACATTACTGATCCTGAGTTACATCCTGTATTATACCCCAGAGCTGCACTCACTATTCTGCTGGTGCAGTCACTGTGTACATACATTACATTACTGATCCTGAGTTACATCCTGTATTATACTCCAGAGCTGCACTCACTATTCTGCTGGTGCAGTCACTGTGTACATACATTACATTACTGATCCTGAGTTACATCCTGTATTATACCCCAGAGCTGCACTCACTATTCTGCTGGTACAGTCACTGTGTACATACATTACATTACTGATCCTGAGTTACATCCTGTATTATACTCCAGAGCTGCACTCACTATTCTGCTGGTGCAGTCACTGTGTACATTACTGATCCTGAGTTACATCCTGTATTATACTCCAGAGCTGCACTCACTATTCTGCTGGTGCAGTCACTGTGTACATACATTACATTACTGATCCTGATTTACATCCTGTATTATACTCCAGAGCTGCACTCACTATTCTGCTGGTGCAGTCACTGTGTACATACATTACATTACTGATCCTGAGTTACCTCCTGTATTATACTCCAGAGCTGCACTCACTATTCTGCTGGAGCAGTCACTGTGTACATACATTACATTACTGATCCTGAGTTACATCTTGTATTATACCCCAGAGCTGCACTCACTATTCTGCTGGTGCAGTCACTGTGTATATACATTACATTACTGCTCCTGAGTTACCTCCTGTATTATAGCCCAGAGCTGCACTCACTATTCTGCTGGTGCAGTCACTGTGTACATACATTACATATCCTGTACTGTACACAGTGACTGCACCAGCAGAATAGTGAGTGCAGCTCTGGAGTATCATACAGGATGTAAATCAGGATCAGTAATGTAATGTATGTACACAGTGAGTGCAGCTCTGGAGTATCATACAGGATGTAACTCAGGATCAGTAATGTATGTACACAGTGACTGCACTAGCAGAATAGTGAGTGCAGCTCTGGAGTATAATACAGGATGTAACTCATGATCAGTAATGTATGTACACAGTGACTGCACCAGCAGAATAGTGAGTGCAGCTCTGGGGTATAATACAGGATGTAACTCAGGATCAGTAACGTATGTACACAGTGACTGCACTAGCAGAATAGTCAGTGCAGCTCTGGAGTATAATACAGGATGTAACTCCGGATCAGTAATGTATGTACACAGTGACTGCACCAGCAGAATAGTGAGTGCAGCTCTGCGGTATAATACAGGATGTAACTCAGGATCAGTAATGTATGTACACAGTGACTGCACCAACAGAATAATGAGTGCAGCTCTGGGGTATAATACAGGAGGTAACTCAGGATCAGTAATGTAATGTATGTACACAGTGACTGCACCAGCAGAATAGTGAGTGCAGCTCTGGGGTATAAAACAGAATGTAGCTCAGGATCAGTAATGTAATGTGTGTACACAGTGACTGCACCAGCAGAATAGTGAGTGCAGCTCTGGGGTATAATACAGGATGCAACTCAGGATCAGTAATGTATGTACACAGTGACTGCACCAGCAGAATAGTGAGTGCAGCTCTGGGGTATAATATAGGATGTAACTCAGGATCAGTAATGTATGTACACAGTGACTGCACCAGCAGAATAGTGAGTGCAGCTCTGGGGTATAATACAGGATGTAACTCAGGATCAGTAATGTAATGTATGTACACAGTGACTGCACCAGCAGAATAGTGAGTGCAGCTCTGGAGTATAATACAGGGTGTAACTCAGGATCAGTAATGTAATGTATGTACACAGTGACTGCACCAGCAGAATAGTGAGTGCAGCTCTGGGGTATAATACAGGATGCAACTCAGGATCAGTAATGTAATGTATGTACACAGTGACTGCACCAGCAGAATAGTGAGTGCAGCTCTGGGGTATAATACAGGATGTAACTCAGGATCAGTAATGTATGTACACAGTGACTGCACCAGCAGAATAGTGAGTGCAGCTCTGGGGTATAATACAGGATGCAACTCAGGATCAGTAATGTATGTACACAGTGACTGCACCAGCAGAATAGTGAGTGCAGCTCTGGGGTATAATACAGGATGTAACTCAGGATCAGTAATGTAATGTATGTACACAGTGACTGCACCAGCAGAATAGTGAGTGCAGCTCTGGGGTATAATACAGGATAAGTAGTATGGACACTGTTTCAGGTGTAGCAGTGCTGTTATCTCCTCTTGGTCGTCTTTCTTTCTCCCTGACGTTCTGTGATACCGTCTGACGTTGCCGTCGTGCACCTGGTGGTGGTCTGGTCTGTGTATTATCGGTGACTTTCTATGGTCAGACGTCCAATACGAGTCTATAATGGAGATGTAACATTAATGCTCGTCCCTTTACGTCGCTGGTTCCTCCTGGCTGAATCCAGATCACCAGTCGGCAGCATCTGCAGGATGATGAGATCACAGCGTGTGTCCGGGAGAGCGGCTTTGCTGCTCCGCTGCAATCAGTATTCGGTTTGTTCTCTTTCTGCTGATCCTCCTTACTGTTTTCTGCAGCCGGCGTGTCTCCAGCATCTAGTCGTTGACCGTCAAGTCAATGGATGTATCTGCGTGCTATACTGTTCACTGCCTCTCCACATTGCACAGAATTGTTTTGCCGATTGTGCAGGAAATCAGACTTCTCCAATCCGGTGGCAAATATGTCTCCTGGTTTATGCCAGAAGGACAGTAAAGACTGAGACTGATGTAAATAAATGGTGCTGATTGTGAGAGTTGTAGTTTAGCCAGGAGGAATATTCCGGGTGATTATAAATAGTGCGGAGGTTCTGGCATCACTTCTAGATAATACGACACCCCCTTGTCTCTGTGCCACCACAATCTCCTGCACCCTGGGCATTATCAATAATGGTCTGTCCTAATGAATCAGGTCGGAAATCCGCATTGTGATCTAATCCTGCCAGGTATGTTTCTTGTGCCAACCCCGGGCAGATCTGCAGGGTTCAGTGCCATAATAGAAAGCTTGAGCGTAAACCACTTCCTCTGTGCGGAGCTGCGAACCAACAAGGGTGCAGCAACCTCAATATACAGGGGCAGCAACGTCTCCCCATTGTGGTCCGCACAACATGCTGCACTGGCCTCTCGTTCCAGCTGTAAAAGCTTTACAGCCATGTTTAATTAAATTTATTTTTTGCTCCAGTGCATTTAGAATTAAAAAATAGCAACTTTGCAAATAGTATGAGGTTTTAGTAAATAACGTTTTGTGTACACAGCTTCTATGCAGATTTATGTGCCCTGGATGATTGCAGTTATAGATTACACACACACCCTCGGTCACTGGTTACTCCCTATCCACTTTCCATTTCATCTGTCTTTATCGTAAGTCCCCGTGACTCCTAGGTTTGGTCACTTCTGGACCCTTGCCTTCTCTCTAAAACTACATTTTGCATAACCATGTTAGTGCAAGAGGTGAAGTAGACGCTGACGCACATGCTAAAGCATTCAGGGAGAGACTGGCTTCACAGGGAACGTCCACTGAAGTCTGGGCCTGCAGCTCCACATGCAGCTCACTGTGTGTAAACCTGCAATTTTATTTTTGGATGCGAAACATAGAGGAGACTTCGTCTCTCGCAGGATTGTCGGCGTGCACTGCTAAGGCAGGGTTAGGAGTAGCTGTGGGTTAAGGCACTGACAGAAGCCTAGCAGGGAATGCCCACTGAACTCTGAGCCTGCAGCTGAATGTTTGTAAACCTACAATTTTATTTTTGCATGAGAAAGATATACAGAGGAGACATTGTCTCAGTATTGTCAGTGTGCACTGCTAAGGCAGTCTTAGGAGTAGCTGTGGGTTAAGGCACTGAGAGAAGCCTAGTGGGGAATGCCCACTGAACCCTGAGCCTGCGGCTGAATGTGTGTAAACCTACAGTTTTATTTTTGCATGAGAAAGGGATACAGTGGAGACATTCTCAGTATTGTCAGTGTGTACTGCTAAGGCAGTGTGTTAGGGTGTGTTAAGGCACTGAGAAGAGCAGCCTAGCAGGGAATGCCCACAGAACCCTGAGCCTGCGGCTGAATGTGTGTAAACCTACAGTTTTATTTTTGCATGAGAAAGGGATACAGAGGAGACATTGTCTTAGTGTTGTGGGCGTGCACTGCTAAGACAGTGTGTTAGGGTGTGTTAAGGCACTGAGAAGAGCAGCCATGCGGGGAATGCCCACTGAACCCTGAGCCTGCAGCTCTCCACAAGTAGCGAATAGATATATTTATACAAGATAACGTTTTTTTTGTTTGTTTTTTTTTTTTATAAATGCACGTTTCAAGCAAAATGGATATGTAGCAGCCTCCTTTTAGTGGATTTTTTTTTAAGGATATGTTTTTAAATATTATTGAAAAATAATGATGGAGCCGAGTGTTTGTTTTCCAAAAAGTGTGTGTTTGTTTTCTTCTTTAAACCAACAACTTGCACTTGTATTTAGAGCCGGCATTAAGCAGAGCATCTATGGAGCTTGTCCTTGAGCATTGATGGCTGCAGGGACGAAGTCCCAAATAGAAAATGTCGCTCTTCTCTAGATCCTGCCCCCCTTAGTTTGGAGAATGGCCGCACACCAGGGGCTTAGACTGTTCACATCTCTGTTCCACTGTCATTGTAAAGGGGGAGCATAAAGTATGGGGATATACTGGGGATGTGAGTGGGGGGATATACTAGGGAAGTGGGGGGGCTATACTGGGGAAGGGTGGGGGGCTATACTGGGGAAGGGTGGGGGCTATACTGGGGAAGGGTGGGGGGGATATACTGGGGAAGCGTGGGGGGGGATATACTGGGGAAGCGTGGGGGATATACTGGGGAAGCGTGGGGGGATATACTGGGGAAGCGTGGGGGGGATGTACTGGGGAAGCGTGGGGGGGATATACTGGGGAAGCGGGGGGAGGATATACTGGGGAAGCGGGGGGAGGATATACTGGGGAAGCGGGGGGAGGATATACTGGGGAAGCGGGGGGAGGATATACTGGGGAAGCGGGGGGGATATACTGGGGAAGCGTGGGGGGGATATACTGGGGAAGCGTGGGGGGGATATACTGGGGAAGTGGGGGCCGCACATTATAGTCACTTCTACAGCGCTCAAGGCGGTTATTGAAGTGATTGTTGCTCTTGGACGCGCCGACATTAATATTTCATGCAGCTTTCTGCTGGATTCACTTTATGCCGTTCTCATGATGCATTTTATGTGAGGCCGCGCCATAATAGCGTTGTGAGCGTGTACAAGGTATTCCAGGGGAACTCTGCTGCATTAGCAGTGTCTGTTATTTGTAAATTATTGCACAAGATGTGTACGGTAATTGATTGGAAGAGGTTTTGCAGCATCCGGGGCATAGACAAAAAAAAATTCACAAGATATGAAGGAAGCCTCTTGGTTTATATTTACGGAGGTTGAATTGCTGGTTGCCAAAAAATGAGTGGTGTACATGACTGGTGTATTGAACTGGGCAGAATCCTGGTAGCTGCCACTAGGGGGAGCTCAGGTGCTGACTGTACAGGTGTTGTCTGAGGCTGTGCGGTGAGCTCCCCCTAGTGGAGGCTTTTGTTTTCAGACTTTACAACTTTGCAAAGAAATTCTGAACATTTTGTATCTCTGGAAATTACAAATCTCTGACAGACCTGAAAATCTACAATGCCTGGAATAAAAAAGAAACAAATTTGCAGTTAGTCTTGATTTAAAATCTCCTGCGTTTTGTGTCTGTAGCTTCTGTGCAGAGCCATGGGGGTCTCCATGTCTTCAGAGAATCCTCAAACCTTGTGTAGTTTCTTCCTGCAGACCCCACGTCTCTCGCAGCTGGTAAATGATGCAGAAGTGGACTGCAGTAGAGCTGTAACCCCAAAACAGCAGGAAGTTTTCAGAAAGGACAATGTTCGGTCAATGTGAGATCCTCGGAGGACCTTTATATCCGGTGGTGTGACTGATATCAGTTAATGATCCCGTACTGTTAGGAGCCGCTGACTTTATGGTTGTTGGCTCTCGTTCAGCATCCTGTGGCCGTCACGTTGATGAGCACAGTCCTGGAGGACGGATCTGGCTGCGCTGGTGGAGGAGACTTTGGTGCAGCGTTCTAGGGGATCTGGAGTTGGATCGGTTCCCTCTGTGGGAAAGCGCAGAAGGCGTTGGCCGGCGTTCAAGTTCCGATTCCTTGCGATGGCCTGGTGGTGGGTGCATCCAGCGCTTACGTCCGGTCAGGAGGCCCCGAGCAAATGTCACTTGTCAGATGTGAGGACGCCGGATACAATGTTCTGCTCTTGATGATACAATCTATCTGCATTTAAAGGGATACACACTTTTATAAGTTACTGTGTAGTCTTTTATCCAAGCCTGCGGCTCTCAAGCTGTTACAAAACCACAACTGCTGGTCATTATTGCAGTTTTTGTTACCTCTCGGGAAATGCTCATGCCTCTGACTGCAAGCGGAGATCTTACTCTGCAAGCCAAACCTCCCCCATTTGTATCTCTGCGATCCTCTAGGTTCCCCGTGCAGGAATGAGCTGCTGCGTCCTTACTGGCACAGGCATCCTATCATGTGTGATACTGACTGCTGAGCGTGTATCTAATCCTATCATGTGTGATACTGGCTGCTGAGGCTTGTATCTAATCCTCTCCTGTGTGATACTGTCTGCTGAGCTGTGTATCTAATCCTCTCCTGTGTGATACTGTCTGCTGAGCCGTGTATCTAGTCCTTAAATGAAAAAGAAAACACAGGGTGCAAAAAATCCTTCCAGGTATGTACCAAACCTCATGCTATTATCCAGAAAAATGAAGGCAGCACTCCAATAGAAAAATATGAATAATTTATTGGCCCATGTGCGACGTTTCAGTCCAAGATGTGGACCTTTCTCAAGCCTGCTAGAAACGTCGCACATGGGCCAATAAATTATTCATATTTTTCTATTGGAGTGCTGCCTTCATTTTTCTGGATAATAGTCCTTTAATGAGATACAAGGCTCAGTAGACAGTAATGTATATAAGATTAGATACTCTGGCTAATCTGATAGCATCACACATGACAGGATTGGATACAGCCGCTTGGTACACAGTATCACATGGTAGGATTAGATGCAGCAGCTCAGCAGACAGTATCAAAGCCCATTAGTTACAATACTTGATAAGATTAGATACAATGCGACAGTGGGATGCGCCGCTGGGTTTTATTTCGGGGGGCTGGGCCTTACTCGGCTTGGGCCTTACTCCGGGGGGGGGGGGGGAGGGGGCGGGGCCTTACTCGGGGGGGGGGGGGGGGGCGTGCTAGGCCTTGCTCAGGGGGGGGGGCCAGGCCTTACTCCGGGGGGGGGGGGGGGGGGGGCAGCATCCTCCGGCTCCGTGTGTTTTGGAGGCAGTGAATTTTTGAATTTTCCGGCTTCTGTAGAAGAAGGGTTTGTTTGTCGTCCGGGCCCCGGGGATGGGGAGGAATGCCGCACGTGCACGCGCCGTTCTCCACTTCCTGCCTCTGTTATTCCAGCCCTGAGGTTCTTGGCAGGTCCCCAAATGGGGAAGCGGGGGGTCTGCGCTTCATGTATGCCGCCAGCTGACAGGATCCGATCACACATGATCCTAAGATCTCTGCTTGCTGTCAGTGATCACTGCCCCATCTACAGCTCTGGCAAAAATGAAGAGACCACTGCAAAATGTTCAGTTTGTCTGATTTTTCTCTTTATAGGTATATTTTGGAGTAAAATGTAAATTGTTCTTTTATTCTATAAACTACTGACAACATGTCTCCGAAGCTCCAAGCTATAAATTTTGTATTTATATTCTGAAAAGGAGAAATGGTCACCGATCCTCCAGCACATCTAACAGTGGGGGCAGACACTGCGGCTTCTCCAGGTCTCCATCTAACCATTAGACGACCAGGTGATGATCTGAGGAGGCTTCAGCCAGGCTGGAATTGGGCAGGTTGTTCTTTGTGAAGGACGTAGGAATCAAAGGTTATCCTGGAACAACAGCTGCTTCCTTCTGCTCAGGCCATGTTCCCCAACTCTGAGGACTGGTTGTTCCAGCAGGACAGTGCGCCATGCCACACAGCTAGGTCAATCAAGGTGTGGATGAAGGACCACCACATCAAATCCCTGTCATGGCCGCCCAATCTCCAGACCTGAACCCCATTGTAAACCTCTGGAATGTAAGGCTTCTTTCACACTAGCGTTTGGCACGGCTCGTCGCAGTGCGTCGGGCCGAGGTTACCGACGCTAGCAGTGAATGCGCCGCACAACGGGGGCAGCGGATGCATTTTTCCAGCGCATCCGCCGCCCCATTGTAAGGTGCGGGGAGGTGGGGGCGGAGTTCCGGCCGCGCATGTGCGGTCGGAAAAAGCGGACCGTCGGCAGCAAAAAATGTTACATGTAACGTTTTTTGCTCCCGGCGGACCGCCACAACACGGCGCAATCGTCTCCTGACGGTTGCAACATGTGTCAATGCGTCCGCAAAGCATCGCTAATGTTAGTCTATGGGGCCAAAACGCATCCTGCAGACAACTTTGCAGGATGCGTTTTTTCCCCTAAACGACGCATTGCGACGTATTGAAAAAAACGCCAGTGTGAAAGTAGCCTAAATATTTTTTCTTGCATTATTTGAGGTCTACATGTAATAGATTTTTTTGTTATTTTGACCATTTCACGTTTTCAGAAAATAAATACAAAAATGTATTACTTGGAACTTCAGAGACATGTTGTCAGAAGTTTATAGAATAAAAGAACAATTTACTCAAAAATATACCTATAAAGAGAAAAACCAGACAAACTGAACATTTTGCAGTGGCCTCTTAATTTTTCGCCAGAAGCTGTAATATGCTGAGAGTTGTACTCTTCAGAATATGAAGGACTTCTGGGAGTTGTAGTTGGACAGCGTTTAATGTAGCGGAATCACGCTCCAGATCATTAATCTCCATCCTGTGACTGTTTGTGAAACTACTACTCCCAGCCGGCAGTTGTCAGGGGATGCTGGGAGTTGTAGGTTGGCCACAGATTGGAGACCAGGGAGCTCTGGCAGATAACCCCCCAGCGTGGGGCCCTGTGACCCGGGCAGGCAGGGCTCGGCAGGCAGGGCTCGGCAGGCAGGGCTCTCGCTCACTTTCCCTTCCTGCTTCCGTTTTGCTGCTTTGTTCAAGTCCAGCTGGAAATCTAAATAATGGACATTGAGGACGGGAGCGGCTGATCGTCCACCTGCGCCCCCCGTAGAGGAGCAGCCCAATCCTAGGACCATTACCACTATGGTTTAGGCGGTCGGACGTCTGGAGTAAAAAAAAAAAAACACCCCAAAATTGGCTCCATTTTTCTACTTGTGCAGCTTTTTTTGCCCAGTTTTCTGGTGAGAACTATTGATGAATTTGCCCCCATATTCTTGATTTCTAAGATTTTCCTATTTGCAAAGTTGCTTCATCTTTTCTGGGGTTGGGGAGAGAGAGGTGGACATACCCTTTAAATATTGCGTTTGTCTGCTGGGACCACTAGGGGGCGCCCGCTGCCTGTAGGTTTGTCCCCATTAACTCTTGAGTCGCCATCTCTGGGGGAGACCAGTCGTATGTGACGTCTTATGGGGGAAAAGTGCAGAGTAGCTGTATCGCCGGTGCCACCTACTGGAGGGAGCGGTGACTTGCGCCGTGTTTCGATCGCTTTTCTTGACGCTTCTTTTCTTTTCCAGTTTCACAATGCAATATCAGCCTGAAAAAGCCGCGGAACCGGAGCATCTTCAGCTCGTTATTCTGCTGCTTCCGGAGCTACAACGTCGAGCCGCCCAACGGCAACAACAACACCAGCCCCCTGCCCCCGCTGGTGGAAGAAACGGCGGCGTTCAGAAGGTAAGAGCGGCCTTATTATACCGCGGGGACACCCGGCCGCCAGTGTGTACCCGGGGCTCCTTACTGCCAGGGGTCTGATGGTAAACCCGTCTCTTTATTTTCTCTCATAGGGCGATCAGACGCAGGTCATTTCCATTCCCAATGTATGTATTTTATTTTACCCCCTTTTTTTTTTCTCCTTTTAACCCTCCACCCCACACTTTTTTTTATTCTTTAATATTCACCTTCCATCCATGTTGTAGAATGTTTTATTTCTGAATGTAACTTCATAGATCGTTATTATTTTGGTTTATAGTGTTATTATATATGACAAGGCGCCACCTGCTGGACAAGTCCTGTTAGTTACAACAAAATAAATAAATAAATTGGATGTGTAACCATGTTGGGACTATCAGATGCTGGATCCCAGAGCTGTACAGCATCAGTCAGAGGGGTCATAGAACACTTGTATATGGGGATGATTTGTGGTATAGGCGTTCCTCTATGTTCCTGTTGGTAATCCCGCTGACCCTGCCGTCTCTGACCGCCTCCTTTTTTAATTCTCCTGTTCTGCATTTTCTGCTATTTTCCTTCTAGCCACCTGCAAAAATACCTCCTCCCAGAGCTGAAAGTGTGCAACTATGGAAAGAAGTGTGTGGTCATTGACCTGGATGAGACCCTGGTGCACAGTTCATTTAAGGTACTGTTGGTCTCTCCCACGTGCTGCCCCTCTCTGCGCTCATCATACGTAGCCCCCCATTGTTAAACGCCTCCTTGGTATGAGCTTGGTCACAGTTGTGTGTCGTTTCCATCCATCTTGATGCTTGTGGTCCTCCTCTGCTTCTCATCCCCACTGTTCTGTTCCTGTCTCACGACCTCCTTTATGAATTCTGTGTCGATCATGTTTTCATGAGCAGCAAAATTCTCTCAAAAGAAGAAAATAAATTCTCTTTCCATATTTCCCTTTAATTGGGTGTTTTTCCTTTTGTTCCCTCCAGCCCAATTAATAACGCTGACTTTATTGTCCCAGTTGAAATCGATGGAAACAATACATCAGGTGAGGTCAAGAAAGTCACATCCCGCCCATGAGGTCTCTGATGCTCCTCCCATGAGGTCCTGTAGCAAAGGACTAAACTAAACAACCTTTTATTTTTTTATTACAATTTTTAAGGTGTTTTTACATGTAATTGCTATAATCCATTATGCGTTTTTTGTTTGTGTTCCTATTATTTATTGTTAGTATATCACATTATATTCAGTTTATTGATCAGATGTCAAATCAAGAGACTGAAAAACTGGAGTGAAGATGGCTCCTGGATCGGCCGGTGACGTGGGCTTCAGCCTGGTTCAAGTAATCCAGGATAGGCTGTTACACTGTGCCGGGCCTATCCCCGATTACTTGCATTAGGAGGAAGCCAAGTCGGTCATCTGAAGACCCCCTCGTCAGCCATGTTGGACACCCATGATGCCTTGCACTGTATTATATAAGTAACTAAGAAATTGTGGTTACAAAAACCCCTAAAAAAAAAAAAAAAATAGAAATAAAAAAAATTGAATTATTTTATAAAATATATATATATATATATATATATATAATGTGTGTGTGTGTATATATGTATATATGTATTATATATATATATAATATATATATATATATATATATATATATAATATAATATATATAATATATGTATATATTATATATGTATGTATTTATAGTATATATATATGTATATATAATATATATATATATATATATATATATATATATATATATATGTGTAATATAATATATGTATATATATATATATATATATATATTGTATATATATATATGTGTGTATATATATATATATATATGTGTGTATATATATATATATATATATATGTATATATATATATATATATATATATATATGTATATATATGTATATATATATATATATATGTATTATATGTATATATATATATATATATATTTATATATATATATATATATATAATATATATATATATATATATATGTATATGTGTGTGTGTGTATGTGAAAAAATTGGAACAGCATCAATATTACTACCTTACAAGGCATGCAGAGCTCTTCCGCCCAGCAATCCAATGGTCAAAAAGTAATGAACTCAAAAAAAGGAAAAGCAGCACAAAATAATTGAAAAAAAAGTGGACTTTAATGCCTGGACGGCGTGGCAACGTTTCGGATGTGTTATCCTTTGTCGCGGCGTAATGCCACGGGTAACTCACTCCGTTACCGCCGCTATTAACCCTGTGTGACCAAGTTTTTACTATTGACGCTGCCTATGCAGATATAAAAATCATTATATACTCACCTTCCGCCGCCTTTCCCGCTCCTCGCCACCCTCCGGTAACCGCTTTGTGCAAGCGGCAGGTTCCGGTAGCAAGGATCGTATAGCAGAAGGACCTGCCATGACATCACGGTCATGTGACCACGACGTCATCACACCCTGGGACCGGAAGCTGCCGCCTGCACCGCGCACAGGCGACAGAACTACAAGTATGGTGAGTATGTTAGAACTACAAGGGGCCCTCGGATCGGAAGGTGAGTATGTTTATTTTTTATTTTTTAACCTGTGACATACGTGGCTGGGCAATCTACTACGTGGCTCTGTGCTGTAAGCTACGTCACTGGGCAATATACTACGTGACTGGGCAATATACTACGTGGCTGGGCAATATACTACGTCACTGGGCATTATACTACGTCACTGGGCAATATGCTACGTGGCTGGGCAATATACTACGTGACTGGGCAATATACTACGTGGCTGGGCAATATACTACGTCACTGGGCAATATACTACGTCACTGGGCAATATGCTACGTGGCTGGGCAATATACTACGTGACTGGGCAATATACTACGTGGCTGGGCAATATACTACACGTCACTGGGCAATATACTACGTCACTGGGCAATATGCTACGTGGCTGGGCAATATACTACGTCACTGGGCAATATACTACGTCACTGGGCAATATGCTACGTGGCTGGGCAATATACTACGTGGCTGGGCAATATACTACGTGGACATGCATATTCTATGGACATGCATATTCTAGAATACCCGATGCGTTAGAATTGGGCCACCATCTAGTGTGTGTGTATATATGTGTATGTATGTGTATGTGTGTGTGTAATATATATATATATTTATAACAAAAAATATTTTATTACTCCATTTTTCTAAAGGTAATTAGCGACATATAAAAAATAACCCATTAGTCACCACTTCATGCATAGGAATAACATATCTGTGACATAATGGTAAAAAATACTGAAATAGCAGAAGTGCTGTTTGTTTGGGGTTTTTTTTTGGGGGGGGGTGTTTTATTTATTTTTTGGGGGGCAGAGGGGTATTTGAGTTACTTTACCGTTCCCCGAAATTGATTAAAAATATCAGAAAGTTGTACACACACCAAAATGGTAATAGAAACTACAACTTACTTTGCAAAACAAAGCAAGATAATCACACCCTGAAAGGTGAAAAGAAAAAGGAATGGCTCCAAGGAGCTAAATGGGTGTGTTCTTCTATTTTTGTTTTCAGTTTTTATTTGTTTGGTTTGTTTGTTTTTTGCTACTAATTATGAATAAACTAACGGAACAAAAGAGTTTTCCACGATTTCCTTACTATTTGAAATAATTTGTTTTTAACTTTTTTTTCCTTATTAGTTTTTCACGTGCCTGTTTTGTACTGCTTCTTAGGTGTACGTATTAAAGAGGCCGCACGTGGACGAGTTTCTGCAGAAGATGGGCGAGCTGTTTGAGTGTGTCCTGTTCACAGCCAGCTTGGCCAAGGTGACTGTAGCTTCCTGCCCCCCACCTCATATCTCCTCATTACCCTTCTTGTACATTTATTTTGTTTATTGCTTTGTTTTTTTGTTGCTTTTTTTTTTGTATCTATAGAGGGAGTGAATTGCATTTTTCAGAAATTGTCTTACGTTTCTCCCTTTTCTTCCTTGCTTCTTTTGTCCACCAGTGTGTCTTTGTGCTTTCTGCTAGTTTGTGGGTAAGTGTCCCCCCCAAACCACCACTATAACCCCCACCCCATGGTAACGACCCCACATATGAGCTCCGCTCATAATGTAGCTTCCATGATCAGCTCATGAAGCCGTACGTAGCAAGTTACCATGGATAAAGTAGCGCCCCCTTCTGCAGCGCGCCCTCCTTCTACCAGGTCGCCATCTCTGGTCGCCTGCGGGAAGGGGAGCGCTGTGTAGTCTGCCGTGTACGGTGTTAGTGTTACCGCATGCCGTGTCCGGAGCCCCCGCCGCCATTAGCAGCGCATTAGTTGCTTGTAATTAGTGCAGTAGTTTCTTTTCTGTAACCTGTATTTATTCCCATGCAGCAGGTGTACGTGGGCAGTGGGATCATTAAGTCCTTGAGTCGTCCTCGAGCCCTGGAAAAGCTGGGTACGAGCCAATGTGGCTGCCATTACCCCTTTAACGTCCTGGCTCATTAGTGACGCCCAATATTCTCTTGATTGTTTCCTCCGATTTTTATCTTCTATGTTTACTGAAAATTTTTGGTAGTGATGCAAGTTAAACTCATTATTAATAATTATATATATATATATATATATATATATATATATATATATATATATATATTTAGCATGATCATCTTTTTCTATATCTCCCTGAAAAAATAAAAACATAATATAAATATATAATAGGCCCGTCGCTTATCCCCCGTGACGCAGTTGTAGGGTCCTGATTCGCTACTACTGCAGCCAAGGGCACTCTATAGTGATCACTGGAGGCTTCATAGGACATTTCGTAGGGGTTCTTCCCATCTTCATTACGGTAATTGATATTGTTGGATAGAGCTTGTAAAAACAAGCACTTGTGCAATTTACTGTTTACTAAAATTTGCAGCCGTTTCTGAGCTATGAACACTTATCTTTAGTTTACATTTATTGCCGTGGAGACCGACTACCGCCGCTGTCTAGCTTGTAAGCGCTGCGCTGAAGCTGGCCGTGATTAGGAGGTAATGGCGCGCTCCAGTGATCCTGGCTACCTTCAGAGCAGCGCTTACAAACACAATAAAAAAGAGATTGTAAGCACAGCACATGTTCTGCTGTCTAGCAGCGGTGGCCGGTCTCTAAGGCAACGAGCTGTTAAAAAAAAAAAAAAAAAAAAAAGTGATTGTCTGAAAATTTTAATAAACAGTAACTTGCAAAATTGCTTTTTTTATCTATCAAAATATTAAATTAATTAACCCATAAAGTAAAAACTTTGAAGGAAAATAATGGAAACACAACTGTGGTAGTGTATGGGATTTCGATAATTGCAGGAGGCGCCTTCCCCATCTGTCAGAGATGGTGTTAGTTGTCACCGAGGAGGACGACTCAAAGGGGGGGCGGGGGTTACGAAATTTGAGAAAATGCTTTTTTTTTTTTTTCCCCCCCAGTACCCCTTCTACAGAATTGTGCACCGCTCCTGTCCAGGGTTTGTGACTGGTTTTGACTTGGATGATAAACGGCTGCAATACCAGGCATAAACTGTGGACTAGAGAGGCGCTGTTTGGGGGGGGGAAGGGTTGGAAACCCCTTATTGTTAATCTCTTACCTTCCCTACATGGAGACTTTGTTGTAGTGTTGATACATTTACCGCAGTCGCACAGGACGGACCGCCGACCCCCGTCCCTGCCTTACGGTGAACGCTCTGACGGAATGCAGACCCGAATGGCGCCATTTTTTTATTTTTTTTTTCTCATCTGTTTGGACACGATAAAATGTCGCTCAGCTACACGTAAAACTGAAGGTAATCTGATGAAGTCCGTG
Organism: Ranitomeya variabilis; assembly: GCF_051348905.1. NCBI lineage: Eukaryota > Metazoa > Chordata > Amphibia > Anura > Dendrobatidae > Ranitomeya > Ranitomeya variabilis. The sequence goes on from NC_135237.1 coordinate 23,019,259, forward strand.
TTCACACAAAGGCTTCTGGTGCCGTCAAAAATTCCTTTTTAGAGTGGAAACCGCTACAGGAAAGTGTTTTGGTTTTTATTGGAGCTTTTCAAGTTTTTTTTTTGTTTCCTGTTGCTGTTTTGGAACCTTTTTTTTTTTTTTTTTTCCTGAATCATTTTTTGGGGTTGAACAGTGCGCAGTTTGAAGCAGATTCCATGCTGACGTGCACTCTATTTTTTTTTTTCTTTTTTTTTTTTTTTTTCCCCCTTCCCCCACCAGGTGTTTTTCGAACCGTCTTTTAAAAAAAAAAAAAAAGCTCCTAAAACTTCTCGTATGAACAGCAAGGTGAAATTTCCATTTTAATTTTTGGAAGGAAGCAGACAGTTTTGTGTTTTTTGTCTCTATTGAGGGGGTTTCCCCCATACAAACACTTTCACCATTTATCACAGCTGAGGGTTTGTTACAGTTGTATCCAATGCTCTTTAGCACATTTTTGCCTGCACTGATACATTGTAGCACTCGGCATTATGGAGGATTATACTGACCTGCGCTGATTATTCACTGACACAAAGCAGAGGTTTTGAATAAGCGGTGAGGAGTCTTTTAGCCCTTCTATTAGTTTTTTTTGTTTGTTTTTTTTTGTTATAAACCTCTTGTAATGGTCTGATCTCCTGGTTTATGTTGTTATATTGTAGAAATGCTATTTCTAGTTGCGTCTGAATCCCCACTAGGAATAAAGATGGATACGTTACCTTAAAGTGCAATACATCCCTGTGAGTGAACTACAACTTCCAGCAGTCACAGAGTATGGGGCGCCGGATAATCCTACAAATTTGGAACTCCCTCAGCCAATCAGAAACTCCCTGAGAGGAATCATGTGACTTCTATCCCTGTTATAGAAAATCTATCAATGTTACCGTGTTCCGCACCTCAGTTGTTCCTCCTGGAAATATAAACCGCGGGGTGTTACCAGTCGGTGGGGCAAGGGTTAATGCCGTCAGCACTAACTGGACTTTGCAGGGGCGTTTTCTCGCACCCTCACAAGTGGTGACCCCCTGTAGGCAATTTATTCTTACATTTCCAGGAGGAATAACTTGGAGACGACACAATGTAAAGAAGTTGTGTTAAAAAAATAAATAAATAAAAATCATTCTCCCGTAGGCTTAGTAAATCCCTGCATTCCCCATGTAATGGCATTTTTATTTTTCGAACACTACATTGTGTCATTCCTCTGTTATTCCTCCGGGAAATCTAGGAATTGGGTGTTATGAGTAATGTAGCGCGCCTGGTTAATGCTGACCCTATAGGACCCATTGTCTATGTGTTTCCAGGAGGAGCAGCAGGATACCGAGCTGTATGTGAAGGACTTTTCAGGTCCCCTTTAGGGACTGGACGCTGTATTTTTGGCGATTGATCAGCAGGGCAGTTGCATTAAACCATTCTGCTTTTTATTATTGCGTCGTACAAGATGCCATAAATGTGCGGAGGTTTTACAGAGGAGTCCGCTCATCCCAGCGGAGGACATCTACAGTCGTGGCTGATAACAGAGAGCGGTAGTCTGCAGAGAAGGCAGTTTTCATCTGTTTTATTTCCTTTTTCCTTTCCGCCTCTCGCTCAGTATGCCGACCCGGTGGCCGACCTGCTGGACCCGTGGGGCGTCTTCAAGGCGCGGCTCTTCAGAGAATCCTGCGTGTTCCACAGGGGAAACTACGTGAAAGACTTGAGCCGCCTGGGAAGAGAACTGAATAAAGTCATCATCGTGGACAACTCGCCGGCATCGTACATCTTCCATCCCGAAAATGCGGTAAGAGCAGCCCCTCGTAAACACTGAATAAAATGGCTTACTTCTCGAGAACGGAGTCGGGTATTTCCACCAAATAAAAAAATAAAATGAAATCGGGGAGCAGTGAGCACAAAATTGGAGCAAAAACTGGTGACTTTTGTCCTGGTAACAGGTCTTTAAGTATCAATTAAAAAATGACACGAGAAAGTGTCTGTCCCTTCTCACCGGACACTTCAGCATGGGAACCACACAAAAATTATATACTGTATTTTTATTCCTCCACCTCACACAACTTTATACAGTAATATAACACACATTTTACAATAGGACCTTGTTGTTACTATCAATCGTTATTGCTGCTATTAACTTTAGCGTTATTGCCACTTTTATTAATGGTTTTAATTTTTTTAGACCATTTTTACAAATACACAAATAAAACGCATAAAATCTGTATTTTTCTCATTAATGTGCACTCTGCACCCCATCTAGACTGAAAAAAAAACAGAAATGTAATTTTTGCTAATTTATTAAAAAATGAAAAACTGAAATCTCACATGGTCATAAGTCTTCAGACCCTTTGCTCAGTATTGAGTAGAAGCCCCTTTTGAGCTGGTACAGCCATGAGTCTTCTTGGGAATGATGCAACAAGTTTTTCACCCCTGGATTTGGGGATCCTCGGCCATTCTTCCTTACAGATCCTCTCCAGTTCCGTCAGGTTGGATGGTGAACGTTGGTGGACGCCATTTTCAGGTCTCTCCAGAGATGCTCCATTGGGTTTAGGTCAGGGCTCTGGCTGGGCCGGTCAAGAATAGTCACAGAGTTGTTCTGAAGCCGCTCCTTTGTTATTTTAGCTGTGTGCTTAGGGTCATTGTCTTGTTGGAAGGTGAACCTTCGGCCAAGTCTGAGGTCCCTAGCACTCTGGAAGAGGTTTTCATCCAGGATATCTCTGCACTTGGCCGCATTCATGTTTCCTTCAATGACAACCAGTCGTCCTGTCCCTGCAGCTGAAAAACACCCCCATAGCATGATGCTGCCGCCACCGTGTTTCACTGTTGGGATGGTATTGGGCAGGTGATGAGCAGTGGCTGGTTTTCTCCACACATACCGCTTAGAATTATCACCAAAAAGGTCTATCTTCATCTCATCAAACCAGAGAATCTTATTTCTCATAGTCTGGGAGTCCTTCATGTGTTTTTTTAGCAAACTCTGTGCGGCTTTCATATGTCTTGCACTGAGGAGAGGCTTCCGTCGGGCTACTCTGCCATAAAGGCCCGACTGGTGGAGGGCTGCAGTGATAGTTGACTTTGTGGAACTTTCTCCCGTCTCCCTACTGCATCTCTGGAGCTCAGCCACAGTGATCTTGGGGTTCTTCTTTACCTCTCTCACCAAGGCTCTTCTCCCACGATTGCTCAGTTTGGCTGGACGGCCAGGTCTAGGAAGACTTCTGGTTGTGCCAAACTTCTTCCATTTAAGGATTATGGAGGCCACTGTGCTCTTAGGAACCTTGAGTCCTGCAGAAATTCTGTTGTAACCTTGGCCAGATCTGTGCCTTGCCACGATTCTGTCTCTGAGCTCCTTGGCCAGTTCCTTTGACCTCATGATCCTCATTTGGTCTGACATGCACTGTGAGCTGTGAGGTCTTATATAGACAGGTGTGCGCCTTTCCAAATCAAGTCCTATCAGTGTAATTACACACAGCTGGACTCCAATGAAGGAGGAGAACCATCTCAGGACAGTCTCACACGTCCAGATAATTCCGGTACCGGAGTTATCCGTGTGCTCACGTGGCACATCAGTGTGGCAGCTGTGTGCCGCCCGTGTACCACACGGACCGTACAGGAGACAGCGCTAGAGATAAGCGCTGTCCCCTGCATCTGATGCTGAAGCCGGAATTCATAACTTCCCAGCAGCGTTCACTGGAGAAAAGGAATGAAAAATCATTGTTTTGTTATTTTTTGTGTGTTTAAAATAAAGATCCTTGTCACCACCCCCCTCCCACCCCCTGTGCGCCCGCCCGCTGGAAATAAAATACTCACCCAGCTCCCTCGATGCTTCCTCTCAGCATCACAGCTTCTTCCTGTATGAGCGGTCACGTGGGAGGTCCCTATGGGAGGTGGAGCCGCATATTCATCACTGTAATGAGCAGCACCACGTGACCGCTCATACAGGACAAGCTGCGGCGCTGAGCGGAAGCATCAAGGGAGCCGGGTGAGTATTTTATTTCCAGCGGGCGGGCGGGCGCACAGGGGGTGGGAGGGGGGTGGTGACAAGGATCTTTATTTTAAACACAAAAAAAATAACAAAACAATGATTTTTCATTCCTTCTCTCCAGCGAACGCTGCTGGGAAGAAGGAATGAATGGTGGCTTCAGCACCACAAGCTGGGGGGACAGAGCTTACTGTAGCGCTGTCTCCTGCATGGCACACGGACAGCATCCATGTGCGGTACGTGTTTTACACGGACCCATTGACTTTAATGGGTCCGTGTGATCCGTGCGCTCCCACGAACACTGACATGTCTCCGTGTTTTTCACATGGACACACGGTCCGTGAAAACACGCTGACATGTGCAGAGACACATTGATTTTAATGTGTCTACGTGAGTCAGTGTCTCCGGTACGTGAGAAAACTGTCACCTCACGTACTGGAGCCACTGACGTGTGAAACCGGCCTTGAGGATCACAAGGAAATGGACAGCATGGGACTTTAATATGAGTGACTGAGAAGAGGGTCTGAATACTTATGACCATGTGATATTTCAGTTTTTCTTTTTTATTAAATTTTCAAAAATTTCTACATTTCTGGGGGGGGGTTTTCGGTCAAGATGGGGGCAGAGTGAACATTAATGTGAAAAAAAAAAATGAACTTTTTTGAATTTACCAAATGGCTGCAATGAAACACAGTGAAAAATTTAAAGGGGTCTGAATACTTTCCGTACCCACTGTATCTTACTAATATTCATATATTTTACTATTGGCATTTATACTATTTTAATAGCACTGATTACTGGTATATACCGTATATTTTATCATTTGTATTATTGCTATTTATACTGTTTATTACTAATGTATAAAATTTATTTCTATGATTTAACTATTATATTTTTTGACTACAAATTTTTTCTATTATACTGTTTACTTATAATATTTCATACTTTTTTTTTTTTACGGTTTTATTACTACTCATTATATATCTTCCTTTTTTTTTTTTTTAGCTATTTTTACCACTACCATCTATATTTATTTCTATTGTATTTTTTATACTTTTGTATCCTTGCAATTATTATTATTATTATTATTATTTGAATTTTTTCCCCCTCCGCTAGGTGCCGGTGCAGTCCTGGTTTGATGACATGTCGGACACAGAATTGCTCGATCTGATTCCTTTCTTTGAAGGGTTGAGTAAAGAGGAGAACATTTACAACATGCTTCATAAACTCTGCAATAGGTAGCCCTTATAAAGCCCCCCTCGAATGCTTTCATTCGGACGCCCGTTTTCCCCTCTTTGCTTCTCCACTTTTGCAGTAAAAGCTTGAAGGAAGACTCCGAAGACTCATCTGGTGCCACGGCGGAAGAGGGTGACGCCATTGTTCTTCCCAGCAGGGTCTAACGGCGATGAAGACCCCCACCCCCTATTCCGCCATTTCTAAAAAAAAAAAAAAAAGAGGCTCAGTCTGCATTGGGGCAAATTTTTATTTTTTTTTTTTAGGTTGTTTTTGATGGACTTGGAAGTGCAAAAAAAAAAGCTAAATATTTTTAGAAAATGCTTTTCACTAATTTTCATACAATGAATAAGAACTTTTCAGGCTTTTATATAAAAAAAAAAAAGACAAAAATAAAAAAAACACCAAATGTTTCAACATTTCCAACGGATGTATCCTCCTGCCCTGCCCCACGCTTGGTTATCGCTGGCGATGTGGCCCGTCCACATCCACTATGCAGACCTTTCCACGCGCCTCCATCCTTTGGGGCAGTTGACCTGTCCTGGGGACTGTGACTTTGTGACTTTCCTTCTCTACAGAATGAAGTGCCTTTACAAATGTTTGACTTAAAATAGACAAAAAAAAAACCATTTTATTACACAAACTAGAAAACAACAACTTTACAAATCTGTTCTCTTTTTCTCTTTTTACCGTCTAGCGAAAGCGAACAAAACTTTATATATAAAGAACAGTCGTGACACTCGGCTCCTCGCCCTACAGGCCTGCACTGGCCGCATGTGCTTACAACACTATTCTGATTTTTTTTTTTTTTTTTTTTATTATTTGCATATCTCGGATTTTCTTTTTTATTTCTTTTTTTCCCCCCTCCATATCTGTCATTTTGGAGCAATTTGATACATTTCCCCCTCCCTACCATCCCAGTAACAGTTGGGTCATGGCTGGTGTACATTTTTATTGGGTTTTGTGTGTTTGTTTTTTTTCTGCCTATAAAGCTAATTATTTGTTGCTTCTATGTATTCAAAGCTCCGGTTTTCGGCTTGGGGGGGGCAACGGACCCTTTTCATAGCACTACTTTCCAATTTTAACTCTCAAGCTGCCGTCCAGAAGAACACTAAGTTGCGTCCAGCTCTTATGCGGTCTGCTGCTGTCAATTAGATGGACTGACATCATTTAAAATGTCTCCCAAATGACCGAAGCCTTAAAGGAAATGTCCACCATATACTTTTTTTTTTTTTTTTTAAATCTTTTGATACCGAGTTTCAATTCCACTGCATAAAATATTTGCCTTCCTGAAGCCACCACTAGAGGGAGCTCACTGTATACAGTCTCAATGTGAGCTCCCTCTAGTGGTGGCTTCTGGCAGGTACAGTTCTGTCATTAGACTCCGTGCGGGGGAGTTGGAGCCCTGTGTCAGGATATTTGAGATCTGACCTTTATAAATGTACATTATTATTTGACACAGGATGTTGGGTAAAAAGATGGAGTCAATGTGTGGCTCCACTCCACACATTAGAGAGAAGTCAGCCGGACTGATGAGGCAAAGTAAGGGGTCGCCCCAACCCCCACACCAATATACAGCTGAGAGTGTAGTGGTGGTCTCACATGCTTGCTACCACTCCATGCACACAGGTGACATGGGGCGACACATGCTGCAGAACGGAGAATGACCACTACACTATATTGTTACCTAAATGAATGTACTTTTGGCTAATAATCATTTTTGCCGTTGGATTTCATTAAATGTTGCATCCTTTGCTTTCCATAGCTCTTTCTGTTGCTGACTGCAGAATGAGTTCACTAAGAATTAGCCAGTGAGCTCGTTCCAACGGTCCAAGAACAGAGCTTGTAACTGTCTTTTTTTTCCCTCCTTCTGCTGATTCTACTTTGCTTTTTTGTTTTCCTGCATATTACAAACTGTGCAACATTTTTAAAGAAACCCAACTGCAAAAAAATGATTTTTAGCCCCCAAATATATGCATTTAAGAAAAATGCAAAATCTCCCCAAATGTGGAGTAGCCCTTCACCGCTTCATTGACGTGATCAAGTGCCATGTAATACTAAATTTCCCCAGCAGTGGCCGCCTCTGCAACAGCGGAGTAGTCAGGTGGGCTGTCCAGATCTTACATTCCTTTTAAAGGGATATTCTTAAAGAACATGCCATAAATGTCAGATGCAGTTATTTACTGTCATGGAGAAGTGGCTGCGCTGCGATCTTCATTTTGGATCTGGAGACAGGCGCGGATCAGACATGATTGCCTAAAAGGAGCATATACCTGTAAAGATTTTGCAACAGAAGTAAGCTGACACTTTTATCATGCACAATTTTGAAAGTTGGTAAAATCTTAAAGGGATTTTCCAGGGTTAGAAAAAAAAAAAACTGCCTTGTTCCCCAAATAGCACCACATGTGTCCAGGAGGTTGTGTTTGGTATTACAGCTCAATGACGAGAATGAGCTGCAATAATAAACACTGCTTTATTAGACCCTGAATTCTGCAGAGGTCAGAGGGGCGGAGCATGACCTGGCTGTTGACAAGTCCCTGTGCCATGCTCCGCCCCTTTAAGCATCAGTTTGATCTGTGTCAGTTTCTCGTTGGCAACATTCAGTTTGAATTTGAAACATTCTCCGGTAACCATGGCAATTTACACTCTGTTGCTAAGAAACGGCTGAGAGAATGGAGAAGCTTTGTGACGCTGAAGCTCCCTGTAAACTCCTATTTATTGAGCAGATGGTTTTTTTTCCTTATTACTCGGACGCATTTGTGTTTATTATAGTAACAGGTTTTATTTCAGAACTGATGCTGCTGTACAGTCTCCTCCAAAAAGAGAGAGAAAAAAAAAAAAAGATGTTGACCACCGGCTGTTGAAACTGTTCTTTGCCGCCGTGCCTAGGCTTTGAGTGCGCCCCCCGCGGTCAGCGTCCATCCCCTCACTGTCAGTCTGGGTCCTGCCGGCAGCTGCTGCCCCCTCCATACAGCAGTGAGCTGCTCTCTAACCCATTCAGGGCATTCTGGGAGTTGTAGTTCTGCAGCCCCTGGGGGCTTCTGATTGCAGGCCATCACCCTACAGCCTCCATGCCGTGTGTATTTGTTCTCAGGAATACACATCTTCCATTTCCAACGTTGCCAGAAAGCGCTCGCCAGTTATGATCTACACGCGGTGCTGAGTTTTTTTTTCACATTCTTTGCTTCCTCTAATCCCTTCCAAAGCTGCATACACAATACTGGATCCCTAACAACTGGGATTTTGCTCTGCATCCTGCAAAGAGACTACAACTCCCAACCTTCCCGGAAGGCGGAGCAGAAGGGTTCGGGCCGTTGCTACAATGCTCCGATCTTTGCTGTGTGGCATGTTCGTAGATCCGGTTTCTGCCTTTTGAAGCTACATTTCTTGTATTACATAAAGCAAAGAGACAAGAAAAGCGGCCGAGGACATTGTGGATGCAGCTTTGGATGTGATTGGAGTATACGGTGTAATATAAGCCAAGTGATTTCTCATTTATATGTAAGATTTTAATATAATAAAACTAACAGAACTCGACACTATTAAATCTGCCGCCCTTAGGTCATCCTGGGGTTTATAAGACCCGTTCTCTGGGACTTGTAGTTCCACGGGAGGCAGAGGGCCAGAGGTTGCCCATATCTGGCTTCATCTGATAAATCACTTGGTCAGCAAACAACTTAAAAGTTACTTCTTTTTTTTTTGTTACAATTTTGCTACATGGTCATTACAGATTTATTTTTTTTTTTTTCGAATTGCTGAATTTGTCGATACAGTTTTTTGACTCCTGGAGATTTTTTTTTCTACTCGGTCGCCATTGTACTGTTTTCGATTTACAGCGTTTATCAGTAAAAGTCTTGTTACCAGTATCATGATGTTTGTAATAAAGCCTGATGGTGTATACATCACTCCAAGACATTCTTCTCTTCTTATTTGTCCTTTGACATAAAACCTATAGTAAAGCATGATCTCGCCGCCCTCATCTCCCACAAAAGGTAAAAACTGCCTTTAGTTCACATCTTAATTTAATATTTCATGTCAAGCAATTCTACCTATTTTCATGCTCCGCAACTTGCAGCTTGATTAATATTCTGCCAGTACTGTAGGTACTGGGACTTCCATTCCTTGTAACTTTGCATTGATCCTGTGATTGTTCCATGGTTTGCCTGCCGCGTAGTTTGCCCTTCTCTTTACTTCATGTCACACTCCTGCCGACACTTCCTGTAATCCATCCTGGTGCTGAACACGGATTACAGTGGATAACAAAGTGCAAGGAATCGAGACGCCTTGTGGCCGCCACAGGGAAGGGACTCTGCAAAGAAGAAAGATGCTAATATCCACGAGGGAAAACGATTGACCAGAATCCAATGTCTCAGAACTTTTGTGCAATGACAAGAAGCCGAGATCTTGAAAATGATGAACAATTGAGACACTGATTATATTATACAGGAGCTTCTCACTAAATTAGAATATCACCAAAAAATTAATTTTTCAGTTTCTTCAATACAAAAAGTGAATCTCATATATTATATAGAGTTATTACACACAGAGTGATCTATTTCACGTGTGATTATGTCTTACAGCCAATGAAAACCCAAAAGTCATTATCTCAGTAAATTAGAATACTTTATAACACCAGCTAGAAAAAATGAATCTGAAATGTTCCCTACTGAAATGTATGCTCAGTAAACGCACTCAATACTTGGTCACGGCTCCTTTTTTCATCAATTACTGCATCACTGCGGCGTGGCATGGAGGCGATCAGCCCGTGGCACTGCTGAGAGGTTATGGAAGCCCAGGTTGCTTTGATAGCAGCCTTCAGCTCGTCTGCATTGTTGGGTCTGGTGTCTCATCTTCCTCTTGACAATACCCTATAGATTCTCTATGGGGTTAAGGTCAGGCGAGTTTTCTGCCAATCAAGCCCAGTGATACTGTTGTGTTTACACCAGGTATTGGTACTTTTGGCAGTGTGGAGAGGGGCCAAGTCCTGCTGGAGAATGACATTTCCGTCTCCATAAAGCTTGTCGGCAGAGGGAAGCATGAAGTGCTCTAAAATGTCCTGGTAGACGGCTGCACTTACTTTGGTCTTGATAAAACACAGTGGACCTACACCAGCAGATGACATGGCTCCCCAAACCATCACTGATTGTGGAGACTTCACACCAGACCTCCAGCAGCTTGGATTGTGGCCTCTCCGCTCTTCCTCCAGACTGTAGACCTTTATAAACACTTAGGAACCTTTGCAGGTGATTTTTGTTAATTATTCTAATTTACTGAGATAATTACTTTTGGGTTGTCACTGGCTGTAAGCCATAATCATCAACATTAACAGAAATAAACACGCTTCTCACTTGTAATCCATGTGCAATGGGTTTTTTGTCAGCTTTATTTACAACAGCAGTTAATTAAGATTTCCAAGACCATTTTCAGTTTCCTAAGATAAAGAAATACAATGTGTCTGTAAAAAGCGGATCTTATACAGTGGCTCCCTATGGGATCCAGTTTTTCCTGCACACCCCTAAACTTGAATGGACAAATCTGACCAAACAAATGGAGGAAACTAGTGCATACTGCAATTTATTTCCCCATGTAGATTTGGTTTGCGATAAGAATTACTAATCTTCCCTGCCCCATTGAATAACATTGATGTGACCACCTGCTTCACCTTTTTTCACTGTCAGACGGAAAATGCTCTAGTGTGAACTTGGCCTTTCTGTATATCTGCTCTTTCTCGGCCACAGAATATACTATATACAAGAATATATCTACTATAATACTGCTCCCTATGTACAAGAATATAACTACAATAATACTGCCCCTATGTACAAGAATATTACTAATATAATACTGCTCCTATGTACAAGAATATAACTACTATAATACTGCTCCCTATGTACAAGAATATAACTACTATAATACTGCCCCCTATATACAGGAATATAACTACTATAATACTGCCCCTATGTGCAAGAATATAACTACTATAATACTGCCCCTATGTACAAGAATATAACTACTATAATACTGCTCCTATGTACAAGAATATAACAACTATAATACTGCCCCTATGTACAAGAATATAACTGCTATAATACTGCCCCTATGTACAGGAATATAACTGCTATAATACTGCTCCTATGTACAAGAATATAACTACTATAATACTGCCCCTATGTAGAAGAATATAACTACTATAATACTGCTCCTATGTACAAGAATATAACTACTATAATACTGCCCCTATGTACAATAATATAACTACTATAATACTGCCCCTATGTACAAGAATATAACTGCTATAATACTGCTCCTATGTACAAGAATATAACTATTATAATACTGCCCCTATGTACAAGAATGTAACTGCTATAATACTGCTATGTACAAGAATATAACTACTATAATACTGCTCCTATGTACAAGAATATAACTACTATAATACTGCTCCTATGTACAAGAACATAACTGCTATAATACTGCTCCTATGTACAAGAATATAACTACTATAATACTGCCCCTATGTACAATATAACTACTATAATACTGCTCCTATATACAAGAACATAACTACTATAATACTGCTCCTATGTACAAGAATATAACTACTATAATACTGCCCCTATGTACAATATAACTACTATAATACTGCCCCTATGTACAATATAACTACTATAATACTGCTCCTATATACAAGAACATAACTACTATAATACTGCCCCCATGTACAAGAATATAACTACTATCTACTATAATACTGCTATATACAAGAACATAACTACTATAATACTGCCCCTATGTACAAGAATATAACTACTATAATATTGCTCCTATGTACAAGAACATAACTACTATAATACTGCTCCTATGTACAAGAATATAACTACTATAATTCTGCTCCTATGTACATGAATATAACTACTATAATACTGCTCCTATGTACAAGAATATAACTACTATAATACTGCTCCTATGTACAAGAATATAACTACTATAATACTGCCCCTATATATAAAAATATAACTACTATAATACTGCCCCTATGTACAAGAATATAACTACTATAATACTGCCCCTATATATAAAAATATAACTACTATAATACTGCCCCTATGTACAAGAATATAACTACTATAATACTGCCCCTATGTACAAGAATATAACTACTATAATACTGCCCCTATGTACAAGAATATAACTACTATAATACTGCCCCTATGTACAAGAATATAACTACTATAATACTGCCCCTATGTACAAGAATATAACTACTATAATACTGCCCCTATGTACAAGAATATAACTACTATAATACTGCCCCTATGTACAAGAATATAACGGCTATAATACTGCCCCTATGTACAAGAATATAACTGCTATAATACTGCTCCTATGTACAAGAATATAACTATTATAATACTGCCCCTATGTACAAGAATGTAACTGCTATAATACTGCTATGTACAAGAATATAACTACTATAATACTGCTCCTATGTACAAGAATATAACTACTATAATACTGCTCCTATGTACAAGAACATAACTGCTATAATACTGCTCCTATGTACAAGAATATAACTACTATAATACTGCTCCTATGTACAAGAACATAACTGCTATAATACTGCTCCTATGTACAAGAATATAACTACTATAATACTGCTCCTATGTACAAGAACATAACTGCTATAATACTGCTCCTATGTACAAGAATATAACTACTATAATACTGCCCCTATGTACAATATAACTACTATAATACTGCTCCTATATACAAGAACATAACTACTATAATACTGCTCCTATGTACAAGAATATAACTACTATAATACTGCCCCTATGTACAATATAACTACTATAATACTGCTCCTATATACAAGAACATAACTACTATAATACTGCCCCTATGTACAAGAACATAACTGCTATAATACTGCCCCTATGTACATTATAACTACTATAATACTGCCCCTATGTACAAGAATATAACTACTATAATACTGCCCCTATGTACAAGAATATAACTACTATAATATTGCTCCTATGTACAAGAACATAACTACTATAATACTGCTCCTATGTACAAGAATATAACTACTATAATTCTGCTCCTATGTACATGAATATAACTACTATAATACTGCTCCTATGTACAAGAATATAACTACTATAATACTGCTCCTATGTACAAGAATATAACTACTATAATACTGCCCCTATATATAAAAATATAACTACTATAATACTGCCCCTATGTACAAGAATATAACTACTATAATACTGCCCCTATATATAAAAATATAACTACTATAATACTGCCCCTATGTACCAGAATATAACTACTATAATACTGCCCCTATGTACAAGAATATAACTACTATAATACTGCCCCTATATATAAAAATATAACTACTATAATACTGCCCCTATGTACCAGAATATAACTACTATAATACTGCTCCTATGTACAAGAATATAACTACTATAATACTGCCCCTATGTACCAGAATATAACTACTATAATACTGCTCCTATGTACAAGAATATAACTACTATAATACTGCCCCTATGTACAAGAATATCACTACTATAATACTGCTCCTATGTACAAGAATGTAACTGCTATAATACTGCTATGTACAAGAATATAACTACTATAATACTGCCCCTATGTACAAGAATATAACTACTATAATACTGCCCCTATGTACAAGCAGAACAAGGGTTCTGCTCCTATGTACAGTACTTAGCTGCTCTCATTCTGCTCTCTGTAACCTGGACACATAGTGATAAGTTTACAGCATTAATCCCATTGTGCAGTTTTATGATACATTTGTGGTGTTTTCCGTCTGCTTTACATTTATTATCCGGCTTCTCCTGGATCACATTTACTGTGTGAGGATTTCTGTATCTTTATGTGATGTTTCTGGATTTTGTATCATTTCATCTCCCGCCTGCAGATAATCAGGGCTCGCTGAGCGCGTACAATGGGCGCACACAAAGCCGACTTCTGTCCTTGTCCCCCTTTCCCTCGCCCTCTCTGGGTTGGATTTCAGCCGGACCCCCCACACCTGAGCCGCACACACAAGATCCTTTTAGTTCTTCCTTAATTTAATGACATCCGATCTCTGCGCCCGGGAAGAGCGAACTCATGGGAACCAGTAAGAACAACAAAAAAAAATCTTTTTTTCTTTTAGAGGAAACTTTATTTCCTTGTTGCTATAGTAACTTGTAGGCGGAGGTCACCTGTCCAAGGTGCGCCTATAAAGCAATCTTATCTGTGCGGGGGTCAGTCGGTGAGCATAGCAGCAGGCACGCCTAAGGGTAAGTCCGGATACTGATTTATTTGTTTTTATTTTTGCATATTTTATTTACAATTTGTATCAATTATCTTCTTTCTTTGCAATGATACTTAGTCATTCTAAACTGTTAGTCTGCTGGGATTTGTAGTTCTGTCTTTTAAAGGCAACAAGTAGAAGGGGAGATTTGCAGCCCGTTTCGCCCTTGTGTTAAGGAAATGTGTGGAATTATTGGGAGCGTTCTTCCTGCATCGATACTTTCTAAGTTACAGGTTCTTTTAAAAATTATCTTTTTTCTCATATTACTTTGTGTGCTTTGAAATTGATTTAAAGGGATTGTCCCCTTTCTGAAAATTTTGTTTCCTGGGTTATGTTTGCTATATGTATATATTAGGAAAGAAAAATATTTCTACTCTCGGTCCTTGGGTCCAGCGCGGAGTCACTGCTGCTCCTGGTATTGGTGCTTCAGCAAATCGGTGAGCTCAGCGTCTCCGATGGGGACGCTCTGCCTACACGGGTAGATGCTCAGCTCACTGATTGGCTACCGTCAGTGGGAGCAGCGCCAGAGACTCGGCATTGGACCTGGGTTTGGTGTGTAAAGCACGGCTGTTTTCTGTTTTTTTTTTGTTTTGTTTTTTGCCCGGTGAGCTATCTTTTCTGAAAAGGAACCTCATTGCCAATATGGAAATAGGGCCGGACTCATTGAGGGTTCTCTTTTGTTTTTTTTAAAGTCACTTTGCTTTTTTTGGTTTTTTTTTTTACCCTACGGCCGGTGTTGGGATTCCATGTGCCAAATTATTCCAAATTGTTTGTTACAATGTATCACAAAGTATTAATGCAGCCTGAAGACCCGCCCCAGAGGATCCTTTTAGCACTGCCCACTTAGTAAGAACCATAAAAGTTAGCGCTAAATAGAAAGCGCTGTACTCTGGCACCGTATGTCAGATTGATAAAAAGGAAGAAAGAAAACACAAGCAGAAACCCCGGAAGCAGCGGGCAGAAAATAAGAACAAAACACTCCCTTTTGACCTAGTGACTCTTCCTGTTTAAAGGAGTTTTCCATTTTTTGTTAGTCTGATGACTGAATCGGGCAATGCCGGACTCCAGACTGATACATTGTAGCAGCCCTGCAGGGAGATTTGCTGATGTATTTAGCTCGCAGAGCATGGTCTAGGAGCTGTTTTTGAAGCATGCCCCCCACTGTCCCTCTGTGCCATCCGTACAGCACAGTACTGCATGAGATGGCGGCAGATTCAGGGGTGCGCGCCCCGATACGTCACTGCACCTTCTCCTGCATCTCCTCTAGGTTCACAATGGCGCAAGTGCAGGAAGAAGGTGCTGGTGTCTTTATGGAGGCGGCTGAGTGACGTGTGATCAGATACCCCGTCATCTGTTGCTGGGCCTCTCTAGGAGCAATATTTCTGTGGGGGCATGTAGGGGACGGGGGATGATTTAATGAGTAACCTCTGTCCTCTCATTACAGGAGACGCCATGTACCGGTCATCGCTGGCCGCCGTGTCACTCGTCCTCATCACATTCTCCTCCAATGTGGCCACCGAGAAGGAAATCCGCCCCCCACAGACGCTCTCGAGAGGTCCTCTGTCTCCAAACTCTCCAGCCTGGAAATTACAGGGTTAAAATGCATTTTTTTTTAAATCCTACGACTTTTGGTTTATTTATTTTTTGTCTTTTTCTAGGTTGGGGAGATGAGATCACCTGGGTCCAGACCTATGAAGAAGGGTTGTACAATACCAAGAAGAGGTAAGAAGTGGGCGCCACTGGTGCAAAACCTCACTATTGTATATGTGCTTAAAGGGGCGGTCTGATCTGGATTACCCATAATGTGCACCTGTGAATGAGACCCCACACAATTAGGAGGTGCACTTCAAGGGGAATATTCTCAAGGCCCGATTCACATATTCGCATGTATGAGCCTGTCGAGTGCAGGTCAAGAGACTCGTGGCCGCTCCTGACCTTGCAGTCCGTTACTGGACAGCAAAGCACAGATATATGAATCTGGCCTTAATGTGCATTAAAGGGTGGTAATGGCAGCCTCCAGAGGCGTGTAGGTGTCAGAAGTGTAATTATAGATTTCTCCACCAGATGGCGATGTTTTGCTGGTTTTTAATGCAAACGTGGAAAAGTTTGTGGATGGCTTTATATGTCATGGTTAGGGTCTTTGGGTAATGGGGAGCCAGTGCAGGGATTGACAGAGTGGAGAGGCCAGAGAATAGCGGGGGACAGGTGGATTAGTCGGGCAGCAGAGCTTAGAATAGATTGGAGGGGTGCGAGAGTGTTCGAGGGGAGGCCACAGAGCAGGAGGTTGCAGTAGTCAAGGCGAGAGATGATGAGGGCATGGACTAGGGTTTTTGCAGATTCTTGGTTGAGGAATGTACGGATCCGTGAAATATTTTTGATTTGAAGGTGGCAGGAAGTGGAAAGGGCTTGGATATGTGGTTTGAAGGAGAGATCAGGGTCAAGGATTACCCCAAGGCAGCGAGCTTGTGAGACTGGGGAGAGTGGGCAGCCATTTACTGTAATGGTTAGGTTCGTTGGGGGGGGTCGTGTGAGATGGGGGAAAGATGATGAATTCTGTTTTGTCCATGTTAAGTTTGATAAATCTAGCGGAGAAGAAGGATGAAATAGTGGACAGACATTGAGGGATTCTGGTTAGTAGGGAGGTGATATCTGGTCCAGAGATGTAGATCTGTGTATCATCAGCATAGAGGTGATACTGAAAGCCGTGAGATTCTATGAGCTGTCCCAGGCCAAAGGTGTAAATGGAGAAGAGCAGGGGCCCAAGGACTGAACCTTGTGGGACTCCGACAGATAGGGGGCGAGGTGAGGAAGTGGTGTGTGAGTGGGAGACGCTGAATGTCCGGTCTGTTAGGTATGATGAGATCCAGGATAGGGCCAAGTCTGTGATGCCAAGGGATGAGAGGGTCTGTAATAATAGGGAATGGTCCACTGTGTCAAAGGCAGCCGACAGGTCGAGGAGGAGGAGAACAGAGTAGTGTCGCTTGCTCTTGGCGGTTAATAGGTCATTGGTGACATTAGTTAGGGCAGTGTCAGTGGAATGGTGTGACCGGAAGCCAGATTGTAAGCGGTCGAAGGGAGAGCAGGAGGAGAGGTGGGAGGACAGTTCAAGGTGGACCTGTTGTCATGGAGGATGTGTCAAGCGAGTACTTTTTGAGGATAGGTGTGATTGAGGCATGTTTGAAGAATGAGGGGAAAACACCAGTTGTTAGTGATAGGTTGAAGAGATGGGTTAGGGTTGGGATGAAGACTGTGGTGAGGTTTGGGATGAAGTGGGATGAGATCAGGTCAAGTGCACAGGTGATGAGATGCGATCCTCAGAGTAGAGTGGAGAGTCGATCTTCTGTAATGGTGAAGAGGTTATTTTTGGAGGAGGAGGCCTGAGCAGTTAGGTGGAAGGGCTCTGTGGGTTGTAGGCCAAAGCTTTCTCTGATGTTATCAATCTTCTGATTGAAGAAAGAGGCAAAGTCTTCAGCTGAGAAGAGTGGGGAGGGAGGAGGCGCTGTGGGACGGAGGAGAGAGTTGAAGGTGTTGAATAACTGTTTAGGGTTGTGAGACAGGGAGGATATGAAAGATGAGAGGTAGGTTTGTTTTGCTGTGGCGAGTGCGGTCTTGAAAGTAGTGAGGGACTGTTTGAATGCGATGAAGTGCTCGTTGGAGTGGGATCTTTTCCATCTCCGCTCTGCAGCCCTGGAAGCTCGCCTCAGTTCTTTGGTCAGGCTGGTGTGCCAGGGCTGTCTGTTGATTTTGCGGGCTTTGGTATGTGTAATTGGGGCAGCAGATTCCAAAGCTACAGCTATTGTGGTGTTATATAGAGTGGCAGCGTCATCCGCATTGTGTAGGGAACTTATGTCTGTGAGAGGGAGAAGGGATTCAGAGAGTGAGTGTAGATTGAGGTGTTTGAGATTTCTGCGAGGGTGTGCAAGTTTGTGGAGTGGGGATTGTAGACGAGTGGAGAGGGAAGAGAATGTGAGTAGGTTGTGGTCAGAAAGAGGAAGAGGTGAGCTAGAGAGGTTAGATAGGGAGCAGAGGAGAGTGAAGATGAGGTCCAGTGTGTGACCATCTTTGTGAGTGGCTGCAGAAGACCATTGAGTGAGGCCAAAGGAGGAAGTGAGAGATAGAAGCTTAGTGGCAGAAGAGAAGGAAGTGTCAATGGGGATGTTGAAGTCACCTATGATGATAGTGGGGATGTCCGCGGAAAGGAAATGAAGTAGCCAGGTGGTGAAGTGGTCAAAGAAGGTGGTGATTGGCCCTGGGGGCGGTAAATGACAGCCAGTTGTAGGTTGGAGGGGGTGTAGATGCGCACAGAGTGCACCTCAAAGGAAGGGAGGGTAACAGAGGGTGGCAGTGGGATGTGGGTGAAGGAGCAGTCATTTGACAGGAGAAAACCACCTCCTCCATCGTGCTTGCTGCTGGGGGTGTGGGGAAAAAAGGAATCCACCATACAAGAGTGCAGCAGGAGAGGGGGTTAGCCAGGTTTCGATGATGGCGAGGAAGGAAAGTTTGTTAGTAATGAAAAGATCATGGATGTAGGAAAGTTTGTTGCAGACAGAGCGAGCGTTCCGTAGAGCTCCTGTTAGTGGGACTGGGGAAGCGAGGACAGGGTGAATGGGTATAAGGTTAGAGAGGTTACGGAGACTTGTGATAGAGCGTGGATGGGAAGTTTTCAAGTTCTAATAACTGTATTGCTGGAGAAAATCCTGGAGAAAGCTCGCTGGTGGGAGAAAACTTGCTGGCCAGTTAAAGCTCGCTGGCAGGAGAAAGCTCGCCGATCGGAGAACACCGAGTTCAGATTTTTGAACAGAAACAAAAGCCAAGTAGCCTAATGACAAACATTCGTCTTGGACACGAAAATTATCAAGAAGAACAACAGACAGATCACACAGATCCCACCACTGCCACCAATTTGTCAGGGGACGCAACTCCTCTGCATCCAATCGTCGGGGAAATTATGCAATTACTAGATGGTGGCCCAATTCCAATTCTAACGCATCGGGTATTCTAGAATATGCATGCCCACGTAGTATATTGCCCAGTCACGTAGTATATTGCCCAGCGACGTAGTATATTGCACAGCCCACGTAGTATATTGCCCAGCCACGTAGTATATTGCCCAGCCCACGTAGTATATTGCCCAGCCACGTAGTATATTGCCCAGCGACGTAGTATATTGCCCAGTGACATAGTATATTGCCCAGCCCATGTAGTATATTGCCCAGCCACGTAGTATATTGCCCAGTGACGGAGTATATTGCCCAGCCCATGTAGTATATTGCCCAGCCACGTAGTATATTGCCCAGCCCACGTAGTATATTGCCCAGCCACGTAGTATATTGCCCAGCGACGTAGTATATTGCACAGACCACGTAGTATATTGCCCAGTCACGTAGTATATTGCCCAGCCACGTAGTATATTGCCCAGCGACGTAGTATATTGCACAGCCCACGTAGTATATTGCACAGCCCACGTAGTATATTGCCCAGCCACGTAGTATATTGCCCAGCCACGTAGTATATTGCCCAGCGACGTAGTATATTGCACAGCCCACATAGTATATTGCCCAGCCACGTAGTATATTGCACAGCGACGTAGTATATTGCCCAGTGACATAGTATATTGCCCAGCCCATGTAGTATATTGCCCAGCCACGTAGTATATTGCCCAGTGACGGAGTATATTGCCCAGCCCATGTAGTATATTGCCCAGCCACGTAGTATATTGCCCAGCCCACGTAGTATATTGCCCAGCCACGTAGTATATTGCCCAGCCCACGTAGTATATTGCCCAGCCCATGTAGTATATTGCCCAGCCCATGTAGTATATTGCCCAGCGACGTAGAATATTGCCCAGTAACGTAGTATATTGCCCAGCCACGTACGTAGTATATTGCCCAGCCACGTAGTATATTGCACAGCAACGGAGTATACAGTACAGAGCCACGTAGTATACAGACTTAAAATAAAAAATAAACATATACTCACCTTCCGAAGGCCCGTAGAAGTCCTGGCCCTGTGCGCGGTGCACGCGGCAGCTTCCGGTCCCAGGGTTTGTATGAGCGCAGGACCTGTGATGACGTCGCAGTCACATGACCGTGACGTCATGGCAGGTCCTTGTCGCACACCATCATTAGCACCGGAACCTGCCGCTTGCATGGAGCGGTCACTGGAGCGTTGCGAGGAGCGGGAAAGGCGGCGGAAGGTGAGTATATAATGATTGTTTATTTTTTTTATTATTTTTAACATTAGATCTTTTTACTATTGATGCTGCATAGGCAGACTCAATAGTAAAAACTTGGTCACACAGGGTTAATAGCGGCAGTAACGGAGTGAGTTACCCGCAGCATAACGCGGTCCGTTATTGCTGGCATTAACCCTGTGTGAGCAGTGACTGGAGGGGAGTATGGAGCGGGCACTGACTGCGGGGAGTATGGAGGGACTAATCAGACTGTGGCCGTCGCTGATTGGTCGCGGCAGCCATGACAGGCAGCTGGCGAGACCAATCAGCGACTTGGATTCCATGACAGACAGAGGCCGCGACCAATGAATATCCGTGACAGACAGAAAGACAGACAGACAGAAGGACAGACAGAAAGACGGAACTGACCCTTAGACAATTACATAGTACATATGACGAATGATGGACGAGGCCGTTGCTACTTCCACTACTAGCCCGGTAATTACTAGCTTCCACCACCAATCATTTATACAAGCCGATTGGACAGCCGTTACAGGTAGCGCATGGCTTCAGGGGTGCGGATTACGGCACAAGAGGAACAGAGCTATTAAATGTTATATATTTAATCCAGAAAAGTAGGCAGTGTTAATAAAACTTATACAAATATGATACAAAATAGGAACAAACAATTATATAGAATAAAAAGGAATAGAAAAAGAAAAAGTACTAAACCAGATGTCACAGAAATCGCTTAGTGGAGGGAGTTACTCCTTAGGAAAAAATGGACAGAACCACAGCAAGCTGTACCTTCCAGGACTGACAAAGGACAAAAAACAACCTCTAATTTTTATAAGATAAAGATTACACCCACATAAGTAGTGGAGCATAGATATGTTTCGTCAAACTCAATTTGACAGGTGGACACGCCCCTATCAAAGTGTATCAAAGTGTGTAACCCCCTCCTCCCCTCCCTGTCAGCCAGCTGTCCTCCTTGTCTGGCTGTTTTTGATATAGATTAATATTATTATCACAGTGTTTTAATATTGTTAACACTGTGATTATTATCACAGTAAGTGTTTTTTATATTAGATCTTTCGTTTACTGGTTTGGGATTATTGAGTCTGATACTATATTTGCTAGATTATCCCATCTCGCTGTCTATTCTGAATGAGCCTGTGTACAGGCTGCAGGGCTGCAGTCAGAAAGTGTGTGAGTCTCCTCTATTCCTTAAATAAACACAAAACAGGTGTGTGTCTGCATGACATACATTCAAGCCAGAGTTTCTGAGTTTAACAAGACATAGTATCACTGATTTTACAAGTGTTCAGAAAGTGGTGATAGAATAATTTTCAACACTGTCAGAGTGTGTGTTAAGAGGTGTTTACCAAATATGTGTTCTGACCAGTAGATAATTAATTAAAATCGCATAAAGCGTGTTAAGTAGACATTACACCAAAATCATGGTGAATCAAAATGTATTAAATTGGTTACTGATACGATTCCAGCAAATTGATAATAAATTGTTATCAAAGTGGCAGCAAAGCATATTAAATAGCTATCGCACCGAAATCATAGTGTATCAAAGTGTATTATTACAATTTATTTGACCACCAGATAATTAAATAAAATCGCATAAAGCGTGTTCAGTAGACATTACACCAAAATCATAGTGAATCAAAATGTATTAAATTGGTTACTGATACGATTCCAGCAAATTGATAATAAATTGTTATCAAAGTGGCAGCAAAGCATATTAAATAGCTATCGCACCGAAATCATAGTGTATCAAAGTGTATTATTACAACTTATTTGACCACCAGATAATTAATTAAAATCGCATAAAGCGTGTTAAGTAGACATTACACCAAAATCATAGCGAATCAAAATGTATTAAATTGACTACTGATACGCTTCCAACAAATTGATAATAATATCAAAAGTGTACCAATAATATTTATTCTCTTTTATTGACATTTTCATAAACCTATAGTCCCAATAATATTTATTCTCTTTTTATTGACATTTTCATAAACCTATAGACCCAATAATATTTATTTGACCAGCAGGTAATTAATTAAAATCGCATAAAGCGTGTTAAGTAGACATTACACCAAAATCATAGCGAATCAAAATGTATTAAATTGATTACTGATACGCTTCCAACAAATTGATAATAATATCATGGGAGAATGAGGCTGTGTTTCTGTAGTATTATTCTGCAGTGAGCTTGAAGTCTGGTACTATAACTGCTAACAGCTGCCAAGAGTTTCTGTGGTGGTGATTCAAACAACCCACTTGCTAGCAGCTGTTAAAATGTATCAGTACTGGCCACTAACTAGATGTCAGGGCTGTGTGTGTTAAGAGTTGTTTACCAAATATGTGAAACTTCTTACAAAATAGAGAACTTTTCAGATAAAAGTAATAACGTTTATACAAACTTCTTACAAAATAAATATCAATGCTGTATCGTACAAAATAAATAGCACGATGATTACACATCATTACACTTCTTATAATGTGCTAAGGAACCTCTTTTTATTGACATTTCATAAACCTATGGTCCCAATAATGTTTATTTGGCCAGCAGATAATTAATTAAAATCGCATAAAGCGTATTAAATAGATATCACGCCAAAATCATAGTGTATCAAAGTGTATTATTACAACTATTATTACATAGGCCCTTTTATTTATAGTCACAATAATATTTATTTGACCAGCAGATAATTAATTAAAAGCGTATAAAGTGTGTTAAATAGACATCATACGGATACCGTAGTGAATCAAAATGTATTAGCAGCGCCAGAGCCACGTATATTATTCCATCTTTCTTTAATTCAACATTATTTTATCACATATTAATTTCACAGCTGTCTGTGCCGTCTATTTGCACACAACCATTTGAATCCATGTTTTGCTGACCTTAATCATGTTGTATAACAGATGTGTTTCTCCTGGTTTTTCTAGCGCAGCTCACTGAGCGTTACCACTGTACTCATTTCTCTTTGCTGCTTCTGAATGTACACTATTCTCGACCATGCACCGTTTTCCTTTAAAAAATAAGAATATTATTGAATATAATGTTTTACATATGTTGCAGTATTTTATTTTCCTGGTGTTACTTTAATAATAATAATAATAATAATCATACACCGCAAAATTGTGTCAATATTGGGGCTACTATGAAATTTTCCATAAAAATCTTCTCGGTTATCCCAAGACACGTAAGAAACAAATGCATGACTTTTAGCAGCGCCAGAGCCACATATATTATTCCATCTTTCTTTAATTCAACATTATTTTATCACATATTAATTTCACAGCTGTCTGTGCCGTCTATTTGCACACAACCATTTGAATCCCTGTTTTGCTGACCTTAATCATTTTGTATAACAGATGTGTTTCTCCTGATTTTCTAGCGCAGCTCGCTGAACGTTACCTCTGTACTCATTTCTCTCTGCTGCTTCTGAATGTACACTATTCTCACCCACGGACAGTTTTCCCTTAAAAAATATGAATATTATTGAATATAATGTTTTGCACATGTTGCAGTATTTTATTTTTATTAATAGTTACTTTTAACTATTCTTTTAGAGTGTCTAGTAGATTTATATTCTTTGCCTGATATATTTCTACACAAAGCTTCAAAACTATTTTGTAATTTATAATGTATCACAGTAGTTTCATATGAAGTTACATCTTAGGCTCTGTTCAGACTATTGTAATATCTGTAGCTTAAAATAGAGCCAAATAACTACTTACAAATCCGGACATACAGCATTGATTTTAATGTGGTCTAAGGGGGTTCTATCAAGGTCTCCACATAATAGTTATGGAAAGAATAATGCTACAGAATTGGTCGCTCCAGTTATAAAACAAAAATGATGAAAATTATCCATGATGATAATGTGAAAAAGGCTTATGCAGTGGGTTTATGGATCTCTACAATAAACAACATGTGTAGAAATTTGGTTCTAGAACTTGCTGGATTAGTGAATATAATAACGTTTGTCATATTTTATAACATGCAGCTAATATTTTATTGCTTCTACTACACGGCAATTGTCACATTCAGCTATTTTTATTTATTTATTTATTTATTTATTTATTTTTTCTTTCCTTGGAATTTGTTAGTCATTACAATTATTTTTGCTCCCAAGATAGGTTTTTAGAGTCACCAAGTTACATAAATGTGCAGGCTCCTGAATATTACAATTACAAAACATTCAAAGTTTGTTTCTCCACTTTTTGCAGATAATAAATCTTAATTTCTTTATAATTTGACTTTTAGTTATAGTTTGTTTCAGTTCTTTGCCGTTCTATGTATACCGTAAATTTTGCCTCCTTTCACTGAATAATATAAGACAAATTATTTTTATTCAAAAACATCTAACTTACGTATACTTTTAAAGCTTTGTTACATTTCTAGCCACTCTACACCAGGCTGTGTAACATAAATACATGTGGTCTTGTAGTGTTTTAATATAGTGCACCAAACATGATATGGTTTTTGGTTTCTCTGAACTGTCGCAAACAAAACATATAAGGTAGTACGGCACAAGATGTGAGCGTACCCGCAGCTCACTGAGCATTACCACGCTACTCACTTCTCTTTGCAGCTTCTGAATGTACACTACTCTCACCCATGGAGAGTTCTCCTTTAAAATATGAATATTATTGAATATAATGTTTTACTTATGTCGCAGTATTTTATTTTCCTGGTGTTACTTTTGTTCATGTATTACTGGTCTCTGCTGCAGTTGTGATTCGTACCTTTCTATATAAATATGGGTAAATGAATTGTCCATTATAGATTTTGAATCCGTGTTTGTAGACCATAAACATTTTGTATAACAGATGTGTTTCTCCTGATTTTTATTTATTTATTTTTTTTCTTGGTTAAGGGATCACAGATGTTTTAATAAACTTTGAATAAATAACTGTGCATACATAAGAAACCTTGCAATATATCTTTATAGAAATAATACTTCTGCACTCATGGCCACTTCTCCTCCGCCTTTGCCTCCTGAACTCATCATTCACTGTGAAACAATGCAAAAATCCATCTTTGGGCTGTATGTTGTGTGTGTGTGTGTGTTGTATGTGTTCTGTATGTTGTGTGTATGTTTGTTGTGTGTGTTGCATGTGTTGTGTGTGTGTTCTGTATGTTGTGTGTGTATGTTTGTTGTGTGTGTTGCATGTGTTGTGTGTTCTGTATGTTGAGTGTGTGTGTGTGTTGTATGTGCTCTGTATGTTGTGTGTATGTTTGTTGTGTGTGTTGCATGTGTTGTGTGTGTTCTGTATGTTGTGTGTGTATGTTTGTTGTGTGTTGTATGTGTTGTGTGTGTTCTGTATGTTGTGTGTGTATGTTTGTTGTGTGTGTTGTATGTGTTGTGTGTGCTCTGTATGTTATGTGTGTTTGTTGTGCATGTGTTCTGTGTGTGTTTGTTGTGCGTGTGTTCTATCCTTTCGACAATTCTCATCTTTCTTTACAGAGCCATAAACTTTTAATGGCAAAATGTTGATGCCTCCAACAGCCCAAAGATGGATTTTTGCATTGTTTCACAGTGAATGATGAGTTCAGGAGGCAAAGGCGGAGGAGAAGTGGCCATGAGTGCAGAAGTATTATTTCTATAAAGATATATTGCAAGGTTTCTTATGTATGCACAGTTATTTATTCAAAGTTTATTAAAACATCTGTGATCCCTTAACCAAGAAAAAAAAATAAATAAAAATAAAAATCAGGAGAAACACATCTGTTATACAAAATGTTTATGGTCTACAAACACGGATTCAAAATCTATAATGGACAATTCATTTACCCATATTTATATAGAAAGGTACGAATCACAACTGCAGCAGAGACCAGTAATACATGAACAAAAGTAACACCAGGAAAATAAAATACTGCGACATAAGTAAAACATTATATTCAATAATATTCATATTTTAAAGGAGAACTCTCCATGGGTGAGAGTAGTGTACATTCAGAAGCTGCAAAGAGAAGTGAGTAGCGTGGTAATGCTCAGTGAGCTGCGGGTACGCTCACATCTTGTGCCGTACTACCTTATATGTTTTGTTTGCGACAGTTCAGAGAAACCAAAAACCATATCATGTTTGGTGCACTATATTAAAACACTACAAGACCACATGTATTTATGTTACACAGCCTGGTGTAGAGTGGCTGGAAATGTAACAAAGCTTTAAAAGTATACGTAAGTTAGATGTTTTTGAATAAAAATAATTTGTCTTATATTATTCAGTGAAAGGAGGCAAAATTTACAGTATACATAGAACGGCAAAGAACTGAAACAAACTATAACTAAAAGTCAAATTATAAAGAAATTAAGATTTATTATCTGCAAAAAGTGGAGAAACAAACTTTGAATGTTTTGTAATTGTAATATTCAGGAGCCTGCACATTTATGTAACTTGGTGACTCTAAAAACCTATCTTGGGAGCAAAAATAATTGTAATGACTAACAAATTCCAAGGAAAGAAAAAATAAATAAATAAATAAATAAATAAAAATAGCTGAATGTGACAATTGCCGTGTAGTAGAAGCAATAAAATATTAGCTGCATGTTATAAAATATGACAAACGTTATTATATTCACTAATCCAGCAAGTTCTAGAACCAAATTTCTGCACATGTTGTTTATTGTAGAGATCCATAAACCCACTGCATAAGCCTTTTTCACATTATCATCATGGATAATTTTCATCATTTTTGTTTTATAACTGGAGCGACCAATTCTGTAGCATTATTCTTTCCATAACTATTATGTGGAGACCTTGATAGAACCCCCTTAGACCACATTAAAATCAATGCTGTATGTCCGGATTTGTAAGTAGTTATTTGGCTCTATTTTAAGCTACAGATATTACAATAGTCTGAACAGAGCCTAAGATGTAACTTCATATGAAACTACTGTGATACATTATAAATTACAAAATAGTTTTGAAGCTTTGTGTAGAAATATATCAGGCAAAGAATATAAATCTACTAGACACTCTAAAAGAATAGTTAAAAGTAACTATTAATAAAAATAAAATACTGCAACATGTGCAAAACATTATATTCAATAATATTCTTATTTTTAAAAGGAAAACGGTCCATGGTCGAGAATAGTGTACATTCAGAAGCAGCAAAGAGAAATGAGTACAGCGGTAACGCTCAGCGAGCTGCGCTAGAAAAACCAGGAGAAACACATCTGTTATACAACATGATTAAGGTCAGCAAAACATGGATTCAAATGGTTGTGTGCAAATAGACGGCACAGACAGCTGTGAAATTAATATGTGATAAAATAATGTTGAATTAAAGAAAGATGGAATAATATATGTGGCTCTGGCGCTGCTAAAAGTCATGCATTTGTTTCTTACGTGTCTTGGGATAACCGAGAAGATTTTTATGGAAAATTTCATAGTAGCCCCAATATTGACACAATTTTGCGGTGTATGATTATTATTATTATTATTATTATTAAAGTAACACCAGGAAAATAAAATACTGCAACATATGTAAAACATTATATTCAATAATATTCTTATTTTTTAAAGGAAAACAGTGCATGGTCGAGAATAGTGTACATTCAGAAGCAGCAAAGAGAAATGAGTACAGTGGTAACGCTCAGCGAGCTGCGCTAGAAAAACCAGGAGAAACACATCTGTTATACAACATGATTAAGGTCAGCAAAACATGGATTCAAATGGTTGTGTGCAAATAGACGGCACAGACAGCTGTGAAATTAATATGTGATAAAATAATGTTGAATTAAAGAAAGATGGAATAATATACGTGGCTCTGGCGCTGCTAATACATTTTGATTCACTACGGTATCCGTATGATGTCTATTTAACACACTTTATGCGCTTTTAATTAATTATCTGCTGGTCAAATAAATATTATTGGGACTATAAATAAAGGGGCCTATGTAATAATAGTTGTAATAATACACTTTGATACACTATGATTTTGGCGTGATATCTATTTAATACGCTTTATGCGATTTTAATTAATTATCTGCTGGCCAAATAAACATTATTGGGACTATAGGTTTATGAAATGTCAATAAAAAGAGGTTCCTTAGCACATTATAAGAAGTGTAATGATGTGTAATCATCGTGCTATTTATTTTGTACGATACAGCATTGATATTTATTTTGTAAGAAGTTTGTATAAACGTTATTACTTTTATCTGAAAAGTTCTCTATTTTGTAAGAAGTTTCACATATTTGGTAAACAACTCTTAACACACACACCCCTGACATCTAGTTAGTGGCCAGTACTGATACATTTTAACAGCTGCTAGCAAGTGGGTTGTTTGAATCACCACCACAGAAACTCTTGGCAGCTGTTAGCAGTTATAGTACCAGACTTCAAGCTCACTGCAGAATAATACTACAGAAACACAGCCTCATTCTCCCATGATATTATTATCAATTTGTTGGAAGCGTATCAGTAATCAATTTAATACATTTTGATTCGCTATGATTTTGGTGTAATGTCTACTTAACACGCTTTATGCGATTTTAATTAATTACCTGCTGGTCAAATAAATATTATTGGGTCTATAGGTTTATGAAAATGTCAATAAAAAGAGAATAAATATTATTGGGACTATAGGTTTATGAAAATGTCAATAAAAGAGAATAAATATTATTGGTACACTTTTGATATTATTATCAATTTGTTGGAAGCGTATCAGTAGTCAATTTAATACATTTTGATTCGCTATGATTTTGGTGTAATGTCTACTTAACACGCTTTATGCGATTTTAATTAATTATCTGGTGGTCAAATAAGTTGTAATAATACACTTTGATACACTATGATTTCGGTGCGATAGCTATTTAATATGCTTTGCTGCCACTTTGATAACAATTTATTATCAATTTGCTGGAATCGTATCAGTAACCAATTTAATACATTTTGATTCACTATGATTTTGGTGTAATGTCTACTTAACACGCTTTATGCGATTTTAATTAATTATCTACTGGTCAGAACACATATTTGGTAAACACCTCTTAACACACACTCTGACAGTGTTGAAAATTATTCTATCACCACTTTCTGAACACTTGTAAAATCAGTGATACTATGTCTTGTTAAACTCAGAAACTCTGGCTTGAATGTATGTCATGCAGACACACACCTGTTTTGTGTTTATTTAAGGAATAGAGGAGACTCACACACTTTCTGACTGCAGCCCTGCAGCCTGTACACAGGCTCATTCAGAATAGACAGCGAGATGGGATAATCTAGCAAATATAGTATCAGACTCAATAATCCCAAACCAGTAAACGAAAGATCTAATATAAAAAACACTTACTGTGATAATAATCACAGTGTTAACAATATTAAAACACTGTGATAATAATATTAATCTATATCAAAAACAGCCAGACAAGGAGGACAGCTGGCTGACAAGGAGGACAGCTGGCTGACAGGGAGGGGAGGAGGGGGTTACACACTTTGGTAGGGGCGTGTCCACCTGTCAAATTGAGTTTGACGAAACATATCTATGCTCCACTACTCACATACCTCCCTTTGGAGAATCATATGGGGGCTGGTCGTGGGATGTGCTAGGTCTTTAGAAGTTCATGAGATCCCCAACTTTCAGGATTTCTTCTCCCATGGAGGTCCCAGGTGGGAGATATCATTTTCATGTTTCCAATCACGATTTTACCTTTCTACAGGGATTACACATGGCATAGATAGCATCATCCATCGCATTAGTATTAAGCTTGGAGGGGTTAGAATGGCCTTATGGTGATGTAAGTGAATGTGTTATGTTTGTCACGTCGCCTTGACACCAAAAATATATCTCCCATAAATATTGGATCGATGCAAAGCCCAATATTCATCAGTGGCTCCAGAGAGTCAGACAATTTCTTCGAACAGAGGAAGCTCTTCTTTCGGGAATTGTACTTGTCTGCCTCTCAGTATACAAATCCCAGACCTGGCTGGTTCTCAGAGATCCATTGTTGTAATTGCGTGTTTACTGCAGGGGGTTCTACTTCAATGGAGGTTGAAGTGTCAGCTCTTTCTCACTTCCCCAGTTGTAATTAATCTCATATGTTCAGTGTCGGGCTGATATGTCCCCTCTCCGGAGATGTCTTTATGGATTTTACCATTTTTGTCTCTGACAATAATTAAACAATAACTGAACATTTATTTATTTTCGTGGCGTTTTCTTTAGTTTGGAGTGGACCTGACCTGTCCTGTTCTCTTGCAGTAACAAACCCCTTATGGTGATACATCATTTAGAAGATTGTCAGTATTGTCAAGGTAAATCTTCTATGGAGAAAACATTTTATTTGATTACTAAAGAGATTCAACTGTAAGAGACAATAATTAAAGGTACTAAAATCAGTGCAAAAATTTATATGGAAAACACTCACAGAAAAATGAAGTGATTATTGTGTGCACTTGTTTCTTTACTTATCCTGTACTGATCCTGAGTTACATGCTGTATTATACCCCAGAGCTGCACTCACTATTCTGCTGGTGCAGTCACTGTGTACATACATTACATTACTGATCCTGAGTTACCTCCTGTATTATACCCCAGAGCTGCACTCACTATTCTTCTGGTGCAGTCACTGTGTACATACATTACATTACTGATCCTGAGTTACATCCTGTATTATACTCCAGAGCTGCACTCACTATTCTTCTGGTGCAGTCACTGTGTACATACATTACATTACTGATCCTGAGTTACATCCTGTATTATACTCCAGAGCTGCACTCACTATTCTGCTGGTGCAGTCACTGTGTGCATACATTACTGATCCTGAGTTACGTCCTGTATTATACCCCAGAGCTGCACTCACTATTCTGCTGGTGCAGTCACTGTGTACATACATTACATTACCGATCCTGAGTTACATCCTGTATTCTACTCCAGAGCTGCACTCACTATTCTGCTGGTGCAGTCACTGTGTACATACATTACATTACTGATTCTGAGTTACATCCTGTATTATACCCCAGAGCTGCACTCACTATTCTGCTGGTGCAGTCACTGTGCACATACATTACATTACTGATCCTGAGTTACATCCTGTATTATACCCCAGAGCTGCACTCACTATTCTGCTGGTGCAGTCACTGTGCACATACATTACATTACTGATCCTGAGTTACATCCTGTATTATACTCCAGAGCTGCACTCACTATTCTGCTGGTGCAGTCACTGTGCACATACATTACATTACTGATCCTGAGTTACATCCTGTATTATACTCCAGAGCTGCACTCACTATTCTGCTGGTGCTGTCACTGTGTACATACATTACATTACTGATCCTGAGTTACATCCTGTATTATACTCCAGAGCTGCACTCACTATTCTGCTGGTGCAGTCACTGTGCACATACATTATATTACTGATCCTGAGTTACATCCTGTATTATACTCCAGAGCTGCACTCACTATTCTGCTGGTGCTGTCACTGTGTACATACATTACTGATCCTGAGTTACATCCTGTATTATACTCCAGAGCTGCACTCACTATTCTGCTGGTGCAGTCACTGTGTACATACATTACATTACTGATCCTGAGTTACATCCTGTATTATACTCCAGAGCTGCACTCACTATTCTGCTGGTGCTGTCACTGTGTACATACATTACATTACTGATCCTGAGTTACATCCTGTATTATACTCCAGAGCTGCACTCACTATTCTGCTGGTGCAGTCACTGTGTACATACATTACATGACTGATCCTGAGTTACATCCTGTATTATACTCCAGAGCTGCACTCACTATTCTGCTGGTGCAGTCACTGTGCACATACATTACATTACTGATCCTGAGTTACATCCTGTATTATACTCCAGAGCTGCACTCACTATTCTGCTGGTGCTGTCACTGTGTACATACATTACATTACTGATCCTGAGTTACATCCTGTATTATACTCCAGAGCTGCACTCACTATTCTGCTGGTGCAGTCACTGTGTACATACATTACATTACTGATCCTGAGTTACATCCTGTATTATACTCCAGAGCTGCACTCACTATTCTGCTGGTGCTGTCACTGTGTACATACATTACATTACTGATCCTGAGTTACATCCTGTATTATACTCCAGAGCTGCACTCACTATTCTGCTGGTGCAGTCACTGTGTACATACATTACATTACTGATCTTGAGTTACATCCTGTATTATACTCCAGAGCTGCACTCACTATTCTGCTGGTGCAGTCACTGTGTGCATACATTACTGATCCTGAGTTACGTCCTGTATTATACCCCAGAGCTGCACTCACTATTCTGCTGGTGCAGTCACTGTGTACATACATTACATTACTGATTCTGAGTTACATCCTGTATTATACCCCAGAGCTGCACTCACTATTCTGCTGGTGCAGTCACTATGTACATACATTACATTACTGATCCTGAGTTACATCCTGTATTATACCCCAGAGCTGCACTCACTATTCTGCTGGTGCAGTCACTGTGTACATACATTACTGATCCTGAGTTACATCCTGTATTATACTCCAGAGCTGCACTCTCTATTCTGCTGGTGCAGGCACTGTGTACATACATTACATTACTGATCCTGAGTTACATCCTGTATTATACCCCAGAGCTGCACTCACTATTCTGCTGGTGCAGTCACTGTGTACATACATTACATTACTGATCCTGAGTTACATCCTGTATTATACTCCAGAGCTGCACTCACTATTCTGCTGGTGCAGTCACTGTGCACATACATTACATTACTGATCCTGAGTTACATCCTGTATTATACTCCAGAGCTGCACTCACTATTCTGCTGGTGCAGTCACTGTGCACATACATTACATTACTGATCCTGAGTTACATCCTGTATTATACTCCAGAGCTGCACTCACTATTCTGCTGGTGCAGTCACTGTGCACATACATTACATTACTGATCCTGAGTTACATCCTGTATTATACTCCAGAGCTGCACTCACTATTCTGCTGGTGCTGTCACTGTGTACATACATTACATTACTGATCCTGAGTTACATCCTGTATTATACTCCAGAGCTGCACTCACTATTCTGCTGGTGCAGTCACTGTGTACATACATTACATTACTGATCCTGAGTTACATCCTGTATTATACTCCAGAGCTGCACTCACTATTCTGCTGGTGCAGTCACTGTGCACATACATTACATTACTGATCCTGAGTTACATCCTGTATTATACTCCAGAGCTGCACTCACTATTCTGCTGGTGCTGTCACTGTGTACATACATTACATTACTGATCCTGAGTTACATCCTGTATTATACTCCAGAGCTGCACTCACTATTCTGCTGGTGCAGTCACTGTGTACATACATTACATTACTGATCCTGAGTTACATCCTGTATTATACTCCAGAGCTGCACTCACTATTCTGCTGGTGCTGTCACTGTGTACATACATTACATTACTGATCCTGAGTTACATCCTGTATTATACTCCAGAGCTGCACTCACTATTCTGCTGGTGCAGTCACTGTGTACATACATTACATTACTGATCCTGAGTTACATCCTGTATTATACTCCAGAGCTGCACTCACTATTCTGCTGGTGCTGTCACTGTGTACATACATTACATTACTGATCCTGAGTTACATCCTGTATTATACTCCAGAGCTGCACTCACTATTCTGCTGGTGCAGTCACTGTGTACATACATTACATTACTGATCCTGAGTTACATCCTGTATTATACCCCAGAGCTGCACTCACTATTCTGCTGGTGCAGTCACTGTGTACATACATTACATTACTGATCCTGAGTTACCTTCTGTATTATACCCCAGAGCTGCACTCACTATTCTGCTGGTGCAGTCACTGTGTACATACATTACTGATCCTGAGTTACATCCTGTATTATACTCCAGAGCTGCACTCTCTATTCTGCTGGTGCAGGCACTGTGTACATACATTACATTACTGATCCTGAGTTACATCCTGTATTATACCCCAGAGCTGCACTCACTATTGTGCTGGTGCAGTAACTGTGCACATACATTACATTACTGATCCTGAGTTACATCCTGTATTATACTCCAGAGCTGCACTCACTATTCTGCTGGTGCAGTCACTGTGTACATACATTACATTACTGATCCTGAGTTACATCCTGTATTATACTCCAGAGCTGCACTCACTATTCTGCTGGTGCAGTCACTGTGCACATACATTACATTACTGATCCTGAGTTACATCCTGTATTATACTCCAGAGCTGCACTCACTATTCTGCTGGTGCAGTCACTGTGCACATACATTACATTACTGATCCTGAGTTACATCCTGTATTATACTCCAGAGCTGCACTCACTATTCTGCTGGTGCTGTCACTGTGTACATACATTACATTACTGATCCTGAGTTACATCCTGTATTATACTCCAGAGCTGCACTCACTATTCTGCTGGTGCAGTCACTGTGTACATACATTACATTACTGATCCTGAGTTACATCCTGTATTATACTCCAGAGCTGCACTCACTATTCTGCTGGTGCAGTCACTGTGCACATACATTACTGATCCTGAGTTACATCCTGTATTATACTCCAGAGCTGCACTCACTATTCTGCTGGTGCTGTCACTGTGTACATACATTACATTACTGATCCTGAGTTACATCCTGTATTATACTCCAGAGCTGCACTCACTATTCTGCTGGTGCAGTCACTCTGTACATACATTACATTACTGATCCTGAGTTACATCCTGTATTATACTCCAGAGCTGCACTCACTATTCTGCTGGTGCTGTCACTGTGTACATACATTACATTACTGATCCTGAGTTACATCCTGTATTATACTCCAGAGCTGCACTCACTATTCTGCTGGTGCAGTCACTGTGTACATACATTACATTACTGATCCTGAGTTACATCCTGTATTATACTCCAGAGCTGCACTCACTATTCTGCTGGTGCAGTCACTGTGTGCATACATTACTGATCCTGAGTTACGTCCTGTATTATACCCCAGAGCTGCACTCACTATTCTGCTGGTGCAGTCACTGTGTACATACATTACATTACCGATCCTGAGTTACATCCTGTATTCTACTCCAGAGCTGCACTCACTATTCTGCTGGTGCAGTCACTGTGTACATACATTACATTACTGATTCTGAGTTACATCCTGTATTATACCCCAGAGCTGCACTCACTATTCTGCTGGTGCAGTCACTGTGTACATACATTACATTACTGATCCTGAGTTACCTTCTGTATTATACCCCAGAGCTGCACTCACTATTCTGCTGGTGCAGTCACTGTGTACATACATTACTGATCCTGAGTTACATCCTGTATTATACTCCAGAGCTGCACTCTCTATTCTGCTGGTGCAGGCACTGTGTACATACATTACATTACTGATCCTGAGTTACATCCTGTATTATACCCCAGAGCTGCACTCACTATTCTGCTGGTGCAGTCACTGTGTACATACATTACATTACTGATCCTGAGTTACATCCTGTATTATACTCCAGAGCTGCACTCACTATTGTGCTGGTGCAGTAACTGTGCACATACATTACATTACTGATCCTGAGTTACATCCTGTATTATACTCCAGAGCTGCACTCACTATTCTGCTGGTGCAGTCACTGTGCACATACATTACATTACTGATCCTGAGTTACATCCTGTATTATACTCCAGAGCTGCACTCACTATTCTGCTGGTGCAGTCACTGTGTACATACATTACATTACTGATCCTGAGTTACATCCTGTATTATACTCCAGAGCTGCACTCACTATTCTGCTGGTGCAGTCACTGTGTACATACATTACATTACTGATCCTGAGTTACATCCTGTATTATACTCCAGAGCTGCACTCACTATTCTGCTGGTGCTGTCACTGTGTACATACATTACATTACTGATCCTGAGTTACATCCTGTATTATACTCCAGAGCTGCACTCACTATTCTGCTGGTGCAGTCACTGTGTACATACATTACATTACTGATCCTGAGTTACATCCTGTATTATACTCCAGAGCTGCACTCACTATTCTGCTGGTGCTGTCACTGTGTACATACATTACATTACTGATCCTGAGTTACATCCTGTATTATACTCCAGAGCTGCACTCACTATTCTGCTGGTGCAGGCACTGTGTACATACATTACATTACTGATCCTGAGTTACATCCTGTATTATACCCCAGAGCTGCACTCACTATTCTGCTGGTGCAGTCACTGTGTACATACATTACATTACTGATCCTGAGTTACATCCTGTATTATACTCCAGAGCTGCACTCACTATTCTGCTGGTGCAGTCACTGTGTGCATACATTACTGATCCTGAGTTACGTCCTGTATTATACCCCAGAGCTGCACTCACTATTCTGCTGGTGCAGTCACTGTGTACATACATTACATTACCGATCCTGAGTTACATCCTGTATTATACCCCAGAGCTGCACTCACTATTCTGCTGGTGCAGTCACTGTGTACATACATTACATTACTGATTCTGAGTTACATCCTGTATTATACCCCAGAGCTGCACTCACTATTCTGCTGGTGCAGTCACTGTGTACATACATTACATTACTGATCCTGAGTTACCTTCTGTATTATACCCCAGAGCTGCACTCACTATTCTGCTGGTGCAGTCACTGTGTACATACATTACTGATCCTGAGTTACATCCTGTATTATACTCCAGAGCTGCACTCTCTATTCTGCTGGTGCAGGCACTGTGTACATACATTACATTACTGATCCTGAGTTACATCCTGTATTATACCCCAGAGCTGCACTCACTATTGTGCTGGTGCAGTAACTGTGCACATACATTACATTACTGATCCTGAGTTACATCCTGTATTATACTCCAGAGCTGCACTCACTATTCTGCTGGTGCAGTCACTGTGTACATACATTACATTACTGATCCTGAGTTACATCCTGTATTATACTCCAGAGCTGCACTCACTATTCTGCTGGTGCAGTCACTGTGCACATACATTACATTACTGATCCTGAGTTACATCCTGTATTATACTCCAGAGCTGCACTCACTATTCTGCTGGTGCAGTCACTGTGCACATACATTACATTACTGATCCTGAGTTACATCCTGTATTATACTCCAGAGCTGCACTCACTATTCTGCTGGTGCTGTCACTGTGTACATACATTACATTACTGATCCTGAGTTACATCCTGTATTATACTCCAGAGCTGCACTCACTATTCTGCTGGTGCAGTCACTGTGTACATACATTACATTACTGATCCTGAGTTACATCCTGTATTATACTCCAGAGCTGCACTCACTATTCTGCTGGTGCAGTCACTGTGCACATACATTACTGATCCTGAGTTACATCCTGT
Source organism: Ranitomeya variabilis (assembly GCF_051348905.1). NCBI lineage: Eukaryota > Metazoa > Chordata > Amphibia > Anura > Dendrobatidae > Ranitomeya > Ranitomeya variabilis. The sequence goes on from NC_135237.1 coordinate 23,057,361, forward strand.
ATTATACTCCAGAGCTGCACTCACTATTCTGCTGGTGCTGTCACTGTGTACATACATTACATTACTGATCCTGAGTTACATCCTGTATTATACTCCAGAGCTGCACTCACTATTCTGCTGGTGCAGTCACTCTGTACATACATTACATTACTGATCCTGAGTTACATCCTGTATTATACTCCAGAGCTGCACTCACTATTCTGCTGGTGCAGTCACTGTGTACATACATTACATTACTGATCCTGAGTTACATCCTGTATTATACTCCAGAGCTGCACTCACTATTCTGCTGGTGCAGTCACTGTGTACATACATTACATTACTGATCCTGAGTTGCATCCTGTATTATACTCCAGAGCTGCACTCACTATTCTGCTGGTTGCACATTATTGCCGCTCATTACTGACTCTCATCAGTGCAGGACACATATGACACATAATGACCATTTAACCCTTTATGTGAATACATAAATACATTGTTCCATTGTTTCTCTCAGCCCTGAAGAAAGTGTTTTCTGAAAGTGAGGAGGTCCAGACACTGGCAAAGGAGAACTTCATCATGCTGAACCTCATGGTAGGAGATGACTCCTGCATTGTCATGTACAGAATGAGAGCCATTGACTAACATGTGCGGCTGAGAATGGCGCCACCTGCAGCACATTCTTTAGATGTCATCTGCCCTTTAATAGGGGCAGTAACGCGTTATCCTCTCCCTTTTTGTAGAATCCTTTAGCGCACTTGTACTAGAACATAAACAGTCTTGGGATTTTTTTTTTACACCATTTTCCTCCCAAGAATTGCAAACTTTTTTGAGACATAAAGACATGCACTCATCCTGCACATTTGCATGCATGACCCCTTTAAAGTCCCACAAATAAATACGGCAGGTGGGTGGTTTTTGTTGGGTATAATTTGGGTGATAACCCTATACCAGTCTCTGATTCCAGAAGTTTTGATTCACATAAATGTGGGGCAATGGGGGTAGGAGGGAGATGTTTCTGCATGACATGTAACGTCAGATTGACATTAGTTGTAAAACTTAATTTTCCAGCACGAGACGACGGATAAAAACTTGGCGCCGGATGGTCAGTACGTGCCCAGGATCCTATTCATTGGTGAGTAGAAACCAAGACTCCATATTAATATAAGTTTTGTCAGATTCCTCTGTATTAGGTGAGAATACCCCTTTAATTACTTCTCCAACATTTGAGTTACTGCTTTGTCCAGTGTCGAGTGCATGTGCACAGTATATAGCAGGTTCAGGAGCTGAGCCCGAGTGCCGGTGCACAGTATATAGCAGGCTCAGGAGCTGAGCCCGAGTGCAGGTTCACTGTATAAGCCAGCTCAGGAAATGAGCCCAAGTGCAGGTGCACAGTATATAGCAGGCTCAGGAGCTGAGCCCGAGTGCACGTGCACAGTATATAGCAGGCTCAGGAGCTGAGCCCGAGTGCAAGTGCACTGTATATAGAAGGCTCAGGAGCTGAGCCCGAGTGCACGTGCACAGTATATAGCAGGCTCAGGAGCTGAGCCCGAGTGCAGGTGCACTGTATATAGAAGGCTCAGGAGCTGAGCCCGAGTGCAGGTGCACTGTATATAGCAGGCTCAGGAGCTGAGCCCGAGTACCGGTGCACAGTATATAGCAGGCTCAGGAGCTGAGCCCGAGTGCAGGTGCACTGTATATAGCAGGCTCAGGAGATGAGCCCGAGTGCAGGTGCACTGTATATAGCAGGCTCAGGAGCTGAGCCCGAGTGCAGGTGCACAATATATAGCAGGCTCAGGAGCTGAGCCCGAGTACCGGTGCACAGTATATAGCAGGCTCAGGCACTGGTAAGTGCTGACTGTGCTACACTGCTGGTATCTGCATCCTGCAGCAGCGATCAGAGCCAGCTCCTATCACCGCTGTCTAATATCTTACATTCCGCTCTCAGTGCAGGTTCATAAAGTGAAAATGACTAAAAGATGTTTAAAAATAAAAATAGAAAAAAATGTAAAAAAAAAGGCTTAAACTGCCCGTTTTCAATGAATAAAGAAATGTTAAAAATAAACATATTCGATATCAGTCTGTAAAAATTCAATCTGACAAAATGTAAATTTAATTAACCCTTGAAAGAAAACATAAAAGTGCCAGAATTGCTGTTTCCAGTCCACCACCTGACAGCACCATTGGAGGACGTCCTTCTTATCCGCAGTGGGACAGGAACCACAAGTTAAAAGGACCCTCCCCACTCCACCCACCAGTGTTTTTCCTGTCCCACTGCGGATAGGAACTGCAAGACGTAGCCTCCGACGGTGCTGTGCAGATGGTGGGGATCGGGGGGCCCAGCCTTTCCCTTCCCCGCCGCAAGATATCTGCGGCTGATACCTGCGATGGGGGGTCCCTCAGCCTCCCCCAGTGTAGCGCTGCTCCTGGGGCCAAGGTCCGTTTCTCCTTGCTGGGGCTCTCGGCCCGGGCGCTGTCTGCTGCAGCGGCGGCTGTTCCCGCATGCGGCCGCAGCCGTTTCGGCGGGGGCTCTGTGCAGCAGCCGCTGCCGTCTCCAGGACACGCGGCCGCGTCACTTCCGGTCGGCGGCCGCGTCACTTCCGGTCGCGGCGAGCATCGGACCGGAGGACGCCAGCGGCAGCGCCGGCCTTCAGGAAGGCCTTTTCTCAGCATGGTCGACCGCGCGGGGCGCGGTAAGGAGGCAGGATCAACCAGGTAAAACCTATATAAGCATACAATGGGGGTCGTTGTTCCGCCGGCTATCCTGACAAAAGGTGCACACGGCTGTATTGTAGTAATATCCTCATCATGGAGGACACTACCAGACCTGAGGGGACTGACCAGCTTCAGGGGCACGTGAGTAGGCTATGTAAAGCCATACCACAAAGCCCACCCCTCCCCCCCCGCTTCCCTACTTACGGTGCCACGTATGTCTATTTACCCTAGGCTGAGCCTCCCATCCCCACAACTGAAAGGAAAAAATCGGGGAAGAATAAATGCCCGATTTGTGCCACTAAGTTTCCAGAAAATTGGCGGAAACCATTGTGCAGATCGTGCACATCCAAAATTGTGGGTGATGAGCAGACGGCACTACTATCCAGCATGAGGACCATGATTCGACAGGAGGTTCAGGCTTCTATCTCAGGCTTGAATCTTCCCCAGACTCAGTCAGAACCGCAGACTTCACGGAAGAGGCCAAGGGAGTCTAGCCCCTCCTCCGAGGGTGAGGTTTCAGAGGATTCTGACCAGGAAGAAAGAGACGGATCTGTGGGCAAAGGGAAGAGATATCTCTTCGCCGCAGCAGACACAGATGAACTTCTTTATGCTGTACGTAACACCATGCAGCTACAAGATACACCAGAGGAAACCTCGATCCAGGACGAGATGTTTGGCGGATTACATGCCCAGGTGACAAAAGTCTTCCCCGTCAACAACCACATCCGTTCCATGATCCTGGAAGAGTGGCAGGAAGCGGAGAAGAAGCTAGTGATTCCCAGGGACTTTAGACTTCGTCTGCCCTACAACCCTGAGGACATTAAAGTGTGGGATGAAGTTCCCAAGATCGATGTCCCACTAGCAAAGGTGGCGAAGAAGACCTCAATTCCATTTGAGGACTCTTCCGTGTTAAAGGATCCTATGGATCGTAAAGCGGATGGTTTGCTAAGGAGAACTTGGGAGTCCTCCGCGGCAATAATACGGGCCAATATAGCGGCAACTTCCGTAGCCCGGTCAATGCACTTATGGATTGACGACTTAGAGGATCACCTCAAAGCCAAGACTTCTAGAGAGGTTATCCTTAAATCATTGCCTTTGCTCAAACTCGCAACAGGCTTTATGGCGGACGCTTCTGCCGAATCTGTACGGTTTGCGGCTAGAAGCGAATCCCTGTCTAATGCGGCCAGAAGAGCCATACGGCTAAAGACCTGGTCGGGGGATCTCCAGTCAAAAAATAAATTGTGTGGAATCCCATTCTCAGGAAATAAAGTATTTGGGCCGATTCTAGACGATATTCTAGAAAAAGCCTCAGATAAAAAGAAGGGTTTCCCTGAGGAGAATACCAAAAAATATCAGCCCTTTCGTAGGTCCCGACCTGGTCAGAGGACAGACTACAAGGGGAAAGGGAAGACTGGGAGGTGGTCTTATCCCAAGGGTGGAAAGGGTAGAGACTCAATCTTCCCTAGTGCAGGCACACCAAAGTCAAATAAATGACATAAAGGTGGGAGGTCGATTACAGAAATTTCTAGGGGATTGGCAGAAGGTATCCCAGAATCCTTGGATTCTACAAGTAGTTGCACAGGGATACAAATTAGAGTTCTCCAGCAGTCCCCCAGAAAGATTTGTAGTGACCCGACCTTGCCCGCTCTCCGACTCCTCCATGTGGACAAACATTCAGGAGCTGTTAGAATTAGAAGCGATTGTGCCAGTTCCCATCTCAGAAAGAGGCAGAGGCCATTATTCCCATTTGTTTTCAATAAAGAAACCATCCGGAGACTCCCGGACGATTATAAATTTAAAACCATTAAACAAATGGGTCCGGTACAAAAGATTCCGGATGGAATCTATAAGATCCACGACGCCTCTAATAGACAAAGACATGGTAATGTGTACCCTAGATCTGAGCAATGCATACTATCATGTCCCGATACACCTCTCCTACCAAAAGTTCCTGAGGTTCGCCATAATGAACAGGGGGATTGTACATCACTTCCAGTTCAGATGTCTCCCCTTCGGGCTTGCTTCAGCGCCCAGGATCTTTACCAAGCTGATGTCGGAAGTTGTGGCCTATCTAAGGAATCAGAATGTGACCATAGTCCCATACCTGGACGACTTCCTGATAATGGCGAAATCACAGAAACTCCTCAAGATAGACTGCACGTTCACTCTTTCCATCCTACAGGAGCTGGGGTGGATCGTGAACTGGAAAAAGTCCTGCCTGGTCCCAAATTCCAGAATAAAATTTTTGGGAGTGATCTTAGATTCCAATCTAAGAACATCTTTTTTACCAGAAGACAGACAAGAGACCTTGATCAGGCACATCCACCATTTCAGAAGAAGTACCCCCTCCATAAGAGAGGCAATGAGGATACTCGGTTTCATGACAGCATGCATACCCTGTGTGAAATGGAGCCAATTCCACTCACGGGAGTTGCAAAGAGAAGTCCTAGGATCCTGGAACAGAAAACAAAGTTCCCTAGACAGGAAGATGCTTGTGTCTCCTTCGGTAAAGAAATCCCTAACCTGGTGGACCACACCGAGGAATCGGAGAGAGGGAGTACCGTGGGTACTCGATCCCTGTGTTACGGTTACCACAGACGCCAGTCAATACGGATGGGGCGGTCATATAGGGAGAACATACTACCAGGGAGAATGGACTCCTCAGATTGCGGCAAGATCATCGAATTTCAGAGAGCTGTATGCGATCTGGAAAGTGTTGGGCCAGGCCCAGTCATTGGTCCGAGACAGACACGTGAGAATACTGTCCGACAATGTCACAGCAGTGGCATTTCTGAGACACCAGGGAGGTCCGAGACATCCACCACTGCAACACTTAGCAGACCAGATTTTCAGGTGGGCAGAAAGATCTGTCAAATCCATCTCGGCAGTTCACCTGGAAGGTGCCAAGAATCAGGTTGCAGATTTCCTGAGCCGAAAGTCGGTACATCCCGGAGAATGGGAATTGAACCCGGAAGTATTCAGCAGTCTGTGCCAGAAATGGGGAACGCCTCAGGTGGACCTCTTTGCCACCAGGTCAAACACAAAGGCCAGAGCATTTTTTTCTCTGAATCCTCTAGATGGAGCCACAGGAGTAGACGCCTTGTCTCAGTATTGGGGAGAAGGTCTCCTATACGCTTTTCCGCCTCTTCCTCTGATACCGAAGACACTCAGGAAGATACGAGACGAAAGAGCAACCGTAATCCTGGTGGTTCCTTTCTGGCCGAAAAGGAGCTGGTTTTCTCTACTGTCCAGGATGTCAACAGAAGAACCAGTCTTTCTACCGAACAGGCAGGACCTTCTACTTCAGGGTCCAGTATTCCACAAGAATCCAGACTCTTTTCACCTATCTGCTTGGATCCTGAACGGCAAACCCTAAGATCCAGAGGCCTGTCAGAAGATGTCATTACCACTCTCCAGGCAAGCAGAAAGCCGGTGACTTCGGCGATTTACAACAAGATCTGGAAGTGGTATTGCTCCTTCCTGGGAGAGGGTCCTGTGGATACTTCAAAACCAGATATCCCCAAAATCCTCGATTTCCTGCAACTCGGATTTGACAAGGGCCTTCGGCCTAGCACTCTAAAAGTACAGATTGCAGCACTTAGTGTATTTTTTGATACATCACTAGCCTCCCATCCCTGGATAGCCAGATTTTCCAGGGCCACACAGAGAATGAGGCCACTTGTGAGGAAATCAACTCCTCCTTGGGACCTAAACTTGGTCCTTAACACTTTGTGTAAAACCCCTTACTTACTGTCAGAAGATATGGACATAGCCAATCTCTCCTTTAAAACCGCCTTCCTGATTGCCATCACATCGGCTAAAAGGCTAGGGGAGATGCAGGCTCTTTCTATCCAGAACCCATATCTTCAAATCTTTGACGACAGAATAGTCTTCAAACATAACCCAGCTTTCCTCCCCAAAGTAGTATCATCTACCAATATAAATCAGGAAATAATCCTTCCTTCTTTCTGCCAACACCCTAAAAACGCAAAAGAAGGGGTCTACCATAACCTTGACGTTAGGGAGACTGTTCTAAAATACCTGGGGGCGACAGAAAGCTGGAGACGGGACACTAACTTATTTATTCAATACGGTGGTCCAAATAGGGGTTGTAAAGCAGCAAAATCAACCATTGCTAGGTGGATTAAAACCATGATTAGCCTAGCATATACAAACCAAGGGAAAGATCCCCCGGACACTCTTAGGGCCCACTCAACACGAGCCATTTCTACATCATGGGCAGAGAGGGGGGGAGCCTCAGCTGAGCAAATCTGTAGGGCGGCGACTTGGACTAGTCTTTCTACCTTTGCTAGACACTATAAATTAGATGTCGTATCAGACCAATTAGCCTTTGGTAGGAAAGTCTTACATGCAGTAGTCCCACCCTAGTTAACATCCTTTGGTATTCTCCAATGGTGCTGTCAGGTGGTGGACTGGAAAACGGTAATTAGTTCTTACCGGTAATTGTATTTCCAGGAATGCACCTGACAGCACTACTAGTTCCCTCCCACTGCAAACTTTTACTACTGACTAATGTGATGTAACATTGGTGTGTAATTGTAAATAAACTCTCTTTTTTGCATCCATCCAGATGTGGTACTTAGAAAATCACTGGTGGGTGGAGTGGGGAGGGTCCTTTTAACTTGTGGTTCCTGTCCCACTGCGGATAAGAAGGACGTCCTCCAATGGTGCTGTCAGGTGGATTCCTGGAAATACAATTACCGGTAAGAACTAATTACCGTTTTTTCAGCCACTGCGCCCCTCCTCCCCCTCCAGGAAAAATGCAGTAAAAAAAGGATCAGAACTTCGATTTCTCCAAATTATTCCAATAAACTACTGTCCTCATGCCACTCCATCAAACAGAAAAGTAAAAACACTACGGATCTCAGAAAATGGCAACACAAACCAAATGTTACGTGGGTTTTTTTGTTTTTCCAAATATTAGAATTTTTAATGACTGAATCGCACAGACTGTGGAAATCCCGCATACTAAACGCTAAAAAAACAAGATACAAAAAAAAGAAAGTTTGTTTGCTTGTTTTCACCATTTCACCCCATTGGAATTTTCCTTTTACATTCTGTATAAAAGTGAATGGTATCTTTCAAAACTGCAACTCTTCCTGCAAAAAATAAAAACAACAAACCCTCGTATGGCTGTGAGGATGGAAAAAATGCAAAAGTTCTGGTTCTTGGAAAAAGAGGGTAAAAATGAAAAAGCAAAAAAAATAAATTAAAAATCCCCTGGTCAGTGAGGGGTTAAATGCCTGGAATACGAGGTTGATACATTTGTTGCAATATTCTATAACTTTATTGCCGCTCTTGTTTCTTTCTTTTTTTCATTTATTCACAATGTGGCAGCAGGTGGCCCCCCGGAGGGATGAATGTGGGGCTCACACCATGTGTACAAAAGGAATGGGCCCCTCGTTCTCCAGGGGCCCCCATCACTGCCTGCAGGGGGCAGTGAAAGTTGCCATCTTGTTGTCTTACCCTGAGATGTCACTGATCATGTGTGCTCATGGGGCCGCTCTGTTCTTCTTGCAGATCCCTCCCTTACAGTCCGAGCCGACATCACCGGTCGTTACTCCAATCGGCGATATACGTATGAACCCCAGGACGTGCCCCTGCGTAAGTCACATGTAACATCATCTAACACAACCCAACCCTGCAGCAGAGTTAACTCATGGTTCAACGTTACAGACTTCAGAGCTGCATTCACAATTCTGCTGATTGCCAGTGGAAACAGTCAGCATGCTTGATGTCAGGCGCCATCCTGACAGCTTAGCCGGGCTCCTGTATTGCAGGGGAGCAGTAACCTAAGTCAGATGATTCTTATATCTTCATAGTGTTCAGATATCCAAATTTTTAAAGGGGCCATCAACCCAAAAATATTGAATACAAAGATCAATATTTCTTCTTGAGTGTCAGCTATTGTTCTATGATAGCAGCCAATTTAGGACTTTTGTAGTCCAGCTCAGTGTTATTATTGGACAAGCATCGGACTGATAACCGCGACATGTAGAATACTTTAAAACTGGATCTTTCCCTTTAAGAATGTGCATGCTGTCAGTGAATGGAGACCTCCTTGTCCTGGTCAAGTCATACTCGGTACCACGTAGGTGTGCACATGTCAGTTTGTGTCCAAACTCTTTACCTTGATGTCAAACAAGAATGTTTTCATTCACAGACAACAGGCGGAGAGGTTAAAAATTGATTTGCAAAGTAATATTTAAAAGTTGGATACACTCAAATATAAGAACATTTTTAAAGGGGAAATTAACTTTTTTTTTTTTTTTTCAGCCGATGCCTTCAGTGATGGGCTTTGAATTTCGACCCCTAATGATTTGAAAATGTATTACATCGTAAAGACTTTTTTACATTGAATATATGACTTTTCTCAATGCCCCTCCCATGAGGAGCGGAGCACACATTTCATGTTATATTTACCCACACAGCAGATGGTTATCTGTGCTTACTGCTGCCCCCTGCTGGGTAAAGTATGAGAAGTAGGGGAAGTGAAGTGACAAATAATCCCAGCATGTTTTTAGCTTACAAAAAATTGTCACTTCCCTTTAGCCATTGGCGACTATCAGTAAAAATGGAGTAAATGAAGGGAACAAGTATCTAACAAAGTGTATCTAATCCTTGTTCATTTTTCCTAGTGATAGAAAACATGAAGAAAGCGTTACATCTTATTAAGCCCGAGCTATGAGCCACCACACGGGGACCCATCTCACCAGAAATCCTGTTTTTGCCGATCTCTGTGAACCCCATATTGGGATTTTTGGCGTCATGTATAACTTTTCATTTCAGAAAGGAGTAAACGGCTTATTGCATTTTTACCATCTAAAGTTTTTGGGTTTTTTTAATTAAAAAAAATCTGATTAGTATGGCAGATGCTCAGTTGGCAATTAGATTATATAGTATACATTTGGCTCCCTCTAGTGGTGAATGCAGGCTGACACAATTATATTTACCGGAATGTTAGAACTAAAGGCATTTACTGCTATCCTGACAGCTGGGGGGCTAACTTCTCAGACCCCCGCCAGTCCTGAGAATGAGATACCATAGTCCCATTGTGCGAATGAAGAAGTAGTGCACACGTATCACTTCTATAGGACTGATACAAAGATTAGTTCCTTAAGTTAAAGGGGTATTCTCATGATATAAAATTGCTTTTGTTAGCCAAAATGAAAATAAGCAAGTTTGCAGTTGACTTGCTTATATTTTCTATTTGTTGTCCTCCTGCAGAGTTTTTATCTTTCAAAGTCTACAGCTCATTTCCATGGAACTCATCAAGCAGACCCCGGACAAGTGTACACAGGTAGTTACATCAAAGGACAGGAGTTAACTCTTAACATCCCAGCCACCTCTCTCCAGCCCATTGATTTCTATACAGCACTTATTTCTTCACCTCCCTCTCGGCTTCTGATAAGTTGCTATTATAAATCTTGCAAAATCCCCAGCCCCCACAATCGTGTTGCTTCCAGAGCAGGTCTCCTAAACAGGGCTCTGACTTTCCTGAGCTGTGTGTTTGTTCAGATGCCGTTATCTCGGTGTATGAATATTTGCTTGTTTCGGCCAAACGCCAAAAGTCATGCTGCTTGTCACAGACAAATGTCTACACCTATAGCGCGTCTTACTAATCAGATTTTTCAAATGGTTCTTTCTGTGAAGTTTAAGGGGTGGGGAATTAAAAATAAAAACAAAGGTAAATAAAAAAATAAAATTCTTAAAAAAATCATTCTTGTACAAATGAATAGAGCAAACAATGACTGCAAGAGGACGGGAGCATGGCCTCCACTTCATCTCACATACGTTTGGGTTTAAAGAATTCATTATGTGCCATGCACTGGTATGCCCAGATCAGCACATCATCCACAGATCCCCCATAACAGTGCGTCATCCACAGGTCCCCCATAACAGCATGTCATCCACAGGTCCCCCATAATAGCATGTCATCCACAGATCTCCTATAACAGTGTCATCCACAGGTCCCCCATAACAGTGCGTGATCCACAGATCCCCCCATAACAGCGCGTCATCCACAGATCCCCCATAACAGTGCGTGATCCACAGATCCCCCCATAACAGCGCGTCATCCACAGATCCCCCATAACAGCGCATCATCCACAGATCCCCCATAACAGCGCGTCCTCCACAGATCCCCCATAACAGTGCGTCATCCACAGGTCCCCCATAACAGTGCGTCATCCACAGATCCCCCATAACAGTGCGTCATCCACAGCTCCCCCATAACAGCTTGTCATCCACAGATCCCCCATAACAGTGCGTGATCCCCAGATCCCCCATAACAGCGCGTCATCCACAGATCCCCCATAATAGCGCGTCATCCACAGATCCCCCATAAGTGTGTCCTCGGCAGATGTTTTTCCCCTCCTGGGCACCTGGGGGCCACATTGACCCTTGGAGCTCTCCCAGGATCTGCTATTTCCCAGTAACCTGATTCCCTAGAAATCTGAGTGACGTGTTTAATCTGCGGCCGTGGAGGAGCAGGATCCAGCAGATCCGTGTCGGCGCAGCAGGGTGTTGGCCGCTCCAGCAGATGTTCACTCTGACAACCTCCGTATATTTCCTTTTATGACACAGGCAAATATTTGTACAAGATGAGAACAAAGCCGATATTGGCGGGTGAGAGTGGGGCGCAGCTTAGGACACCTCAGCACTCGGGCCCGGACACGACACTTTACAGCACCGGCGAATCAGCGTAGAAGGCTCCGGGATGTATCCAGCACAGCTGAGGTGTCCCCGACCCAGTAGTCATAAGTTAGGGAATTGTATTCTAAGCAATTCTACAGGGGCAGAATACGGGCTGCACTGAGCCTGCACTCCGCTGACTCCACCCTGCAAGTCTATGGGATCACTGGGGACGGCGTTAGGGAAGGGCGTCCTCCATTCAGCGTCTCCCAATTGGGGGATGAGGTGCTACCTAAACGGCGCATCACCCACCCCTGCAGAAGGCCTGAAAGCCTACACCCGTGACCACCACAGATCTCTACTCTTTGTGTAGTCAATGATGTATGCATTCAACTGTATGGTTAATAAATATTTTACATACTGTACAGTTATTTGGTCACAGTGCGGTATTATGTAAGTGCTGTATCGCGGTATTGTGCGAGTGCTATATCCTAGTATTTTTAAACTCCTTGTTCTTTCAGGAACAGTTTGCATCAGGCTCATTATTATCACAGTCCACCACTCCTCTGTGGGTCATTTGCATTTAAGCTGTTCCATCCTGCATGTCCACATGGATAGTCCTTCTCTGAACCCTGCTTATACAGGTACTATACAGATGATCAGGTTTTAAATACATCAGATAGGGATTGCATACATTAGTTAGGACTGCTCTATAAGGGTATACCTTGGTGATTTGGTGGAGCAGCTTAGTATACATTTTTTTGCAAAAAAACGTATCAACTAAATACCCTGTTTTCTTTACATCTTTTGACTAGCACTTGCTGATTACTGTGATTTTTTTTTTTTTCTTTTACAACAGAGTATTTTTGACCTCTGTGTGCTCTTTTGTGTCTTCAAGTTTTCTGGTGGTGTGAACAGGTTCCTACAGACTTGTTCAATGTGCAAGTGGCCCGTGTGTTTCTGGTTCATTATCATCACAGACAGGATTACAATAAAACCTCTTTACTCAGGACCTATCATTCAAATGATGTCACAGCTCACCTCCTCCTCCTGTACAATGACTGATAACACCTCTATATACAGCAGATAACACAGGATCCACCATTCACAATAGGTGATATCACAGCTCACCTCCTCCTCCTGTACAATGACTGATAACACCTCTATATACAGTAGACAACACCGGATCCACCATTCACAATAGGTGATGTCACAGCTCACCTCCTCCCCCTGTACAATGACTGATAACACCTCTATATACAGCAGATAACACAGGATCCACCAATCACAATAGGTGATGTCACAGCTCACCTCCTCCTGTACAATGACTGATAACACCTCTATATACAGTAGATAACACAGGATCCACCATTCACAATAGATGATGTCACAGCTCACCTCCTCCTGTACTATGACTGATAACACCTCTATATAATATACAGTAGATAACACAGGATCCACCATTCACAATAGGTGATATTACAGCTCACCTCCTCCTCCTGTATAATGACTGATAACACCTCTATATACTGTAGATAACACAGGATCCATCATTCACAATAGGTGATATCACAGCTCACCTCCTCCTCCTGTACAATGACTGATAGCACCTCTATTTACAGAAGATAACACAGGATCCACCATTCACAATAGGTGATGTCACAGCTCACCTCCCCTCCCTTCACAATGACCTTTGCACACGCTCATTAGATGCATCAATACAAAGGATAGTGTGTGAATCTGTTCATTGTGACTAATGTACATGTAGATTTCCTGTAACTACATGTTAGAAGCACAAAAATAAAATGCCTTCCCGTGTGGTAAATGTAGCGTTGCTCCTTATTATCGCAGCGTGGATCCGATACCGTTGAACACCGGAGACAATTGACAAGAAAAGGATCCACATGGCCGAATAGATGAAGAATATGTAACTTTATTTCACATAGTTAAAAAGTAAAGTTGTCCTGACAATTAAAGAACATTGTCCATTGTGACGTAGGTTTCAGTCCGAAGCCCTCAGTCATAGAATTGTTATCAGTTGTCACATCGTTTCTCTAAAGGTTTCAGGAAAGGACATGTTTGAGGTCATGAAATTAATTTCTGTATCGTGAGTCATAAAATAAAAGATGTCATTAGTTTCTTTAAATCTTCCGAGAATGACTCTGACCACGCGTTTCACTGCTCCTTTTGTGAACTCCTTTTCCAACCAATTTTGCACAATTCCCCAGGAGCAGCTTTAGGGCCGGAGCACAACTCCACATGCCGTAAACACCACACTTTTAAAAGTAAACAATCCCTTTTAAGTGTTACATTTTGCTTAGTTATTATTATTTCTTTTCACTTCTCTGTTTTTTTTTTTTCCATGTTTATTTGAGAATATTTTTACTCTTAATTACACAGTCATCGTCAGCTGAAAATATCCTCCTGTGTGAAATCCAGGCCAGGATCTGTGCATGAGGCAGCGGAGGCATCGACTGATGATTCAGCACTGCAGAAGCGATTGTCCTAGTGCTGACGAGTCATTGATCCCAGTGATGTTATGTTCTGCGGATGGAACCGGAGCACTGACAAGTCTAATACTCAGGGTCCCAGCTCCCAAGCCCGCCAACCCATCCCAGATAAATTCTCACCATTCACATCCCAAAGAAAATACTTTAGAGACGGAGGTGTACGTTAACCCTTTCATGGCCAAACACAAATTTGTGTGCACCATGATGTCTTTGGATGTTTTTTTTCTGTTTTTATTCTTTATATTTTATGTGGCAAACTCTCAGTGACTAGAAGCATTCAGATGCCTGTGCTCTTCCCTCTTACTGTCAAAACCATTCTGATGCAGAGCAGGAAACATTTCAGATCATCGAGGCAGCGCTAGGGGGATTTTTTGTTGCTGTTGGTGGAATTATTTTGTTTACTATTTTATTTACAGGAAAACATTTGTAAAGATATGATAACTAAACATATTGATTGAGCTCACTGACAAAATAAATGACACATAGGTACCGCTATGGGTCCATTACACACCTCTGCACCCATAGCGGGACCACTTATTTTTTTATGTGGAATTCAGACTTTGCTGAAATATTCATATTTTACAATTAAATTAAAGTTTTTGCTTGTACTTTCTATATCTTCTCTGAAGGTGGTCACTAATAGGGAGTATAGATCAAAATTGTTTCCCTGTGATGACTCCTCTAATTAAGAGTTACAAACTCTCTGTTAGGGCAAACCCAGATGGTCATTGATTCTCTCATCCAAGAGAATCGGGACGATTATGCAAATTACACTCTGAGGGTGTAAGTATAGTGTGATCCGATTTTCTCCAATGAGAGATCCAGAGCACACCGTGAGACGATGGAGAACAAATCTCTCCATCTTCTCCATTGTCAGTACGTGGAAATCAGATGTCATCCGAGGGCAGTCCGATGATTATGATTTGCAGTTTTATAAAAGTAAGTTTTCATTTTCGTCTTGTGATATTCATTGAGATTTTTTGCACCAATTCTTCAAATTGTCGCATGTCTTAAATTTTGCCCAAAATCAAAATGCTCTTTTTTTTATTCTGCGACCCGTTTTATGATCCCTTAGCTCAAAAAGTTCCATGTTTCACAAAACGATGCGATAATTGCACCAATAAAAATAGTGTATATCATTTTACAGCAGTACATTTGTGGCAAAATTTTGCAACTTTTTATATGAAGTCGCATTTCATTAATTTGTCTAAAACATCTGGAAAAATCACATTGATGGAAAAATAGGAAAATAAATGACAAAAGGCAACTTGAAAAAGGTGCAAATCGTTTAATGAGCTGGTCGCAAATCAAAAAAGTCAATAAGGAGACATATTCACAAAAAAATTGACAACAAAGCAGTGATGAATCGGGGCATAAAGTCTACCAGAACATTGCGGAACTTTCCATCATGAAGTGATTGATACTTCTGTACATGTACCGGCCCTTTTAAAACTGTTCTGAATGTTCACACGACATGACATAACTTGTGCACTTTGTACAATCCAGGGCTCGGTGACTTGTCAATTATTAACCTTGTGACAGGAACTACATTTCTGTACCCGGTAACTGCAGATAGGAGTCAATGGTGACACACGCCATGCATCGGCATGCCCGAAGCTGCCAAACTCAAGTACCAGGATTAGATCTAGTCATGGGGTTACAGCGGGCGGTGGAGAGCAGATTCGGATCTCTGCACAGGTCTTTCCCACAGTCGCCAGAAAGGAGTAAGCAAACAATATGGGCAAACTGGGCAGCTGCTCATGGGCACTGCATGTAAGGGGTCCACAAGAACAGCACTCTGTCTTGTAGTGGCCGCACCTGGTATTACAGCTCAAAGCTGCTCAGCGCTATTCAAGTGAATGGGACTGAGCTATAATACCAAGCACAACTACTCCCAAAAGTATAGCCTTGTGCCAAGAAAATATTTAAGAGGGTCCTGTGCTCACTGGTGCGTTGAAGCCGTTTCAATGAGCAGATTATAAGATATGCCGTGAGTTGGAAGCCGTCTAATCTGATATTGGGGTGGGCACTATTAAGGCATATAAACTGGAATGATCTCTCGAAGATGACTCCTTTAATTTTTAAAAAAAAGTTTAAAACTCTTTGAGAATGAGTTCACGGATGGATTCTCAGTTAACTCATTCTGCAGCCAGTACTGTGCTGGAAAACATAGAGCTTGTAAAAGCCAAACCGGGCAAAAGTCATAATGAAACCCAATCTGGCTAAATAAATCCATGTGAAAACTGTTCACAAACCAGAATAACATCCTGGAAGCTTCTCCAATAAAGTGTCATTATGCAGCCACATATTCAATATTTACCAGTGACTGGTGCCAGAATTTCTGAAACACTCAAATGTAATGATATTTTAAGAGGCAAGAATTATGTTCATGATTCCGGTATATCGGCAAGTATAGATCTAATATTAACTGGAGATTAGATACAAGTGCTTCTCACAAAATTAGAATATCATCAAAAAGTGAATTTATTTCAGTTCTTCAATACAAAAAGTGAATCGCCTATATTATATAGAGTCATTACACACAGAGTGATCTATTTCACGTGTTTATTTCTGTTAATGTTGATGATTATAGCTTACAGCCAATGAAAACCCAAAAGTCATTATCTCCGTAAATTAGAATACTTTATAACACCAGCTTGAAAAATGATTTTAAAATCCGCAATGTTGGCCTACTGAAATGTCTGTTCAGTAAATGCACTCAATACTTGGTCGCGGCTCATTTTGCATCAAATACTGCATCAATGCAGCGTGGCATGGAGGCGATCAGCCTGTGGCACTGCTGAGGGGTTATGGAAGCCCAGGTTGCTTTGATAGCAGCCTTCAGCTCGTCTGCATTGTTGGGTCTGGTGTCTCATCTTCCTCTTGACAATACTCCATAGATTCTCTATGGGGTTAAGGTCAGGTGAGTTTGTTGCCAATCAAGCCCAGTGATACTGTTGTTTTTACACCAGGTATTGGTACTTTTGGCAGTGTGGACAGGGGCCAAGTCCTACTGGAGAATGACATTTCCATCTCCAAAAACCTTGTCAGCAGAGGGAAGCATGAAGAGCTCTAAAATGTCCTGGTAGACGGCTGCGCTGACTTTGGTCTTGATAAAACACAGTGGACCTCCACCAGCAGATGACATGGCTCCTCAAACCATCATTGATTGTGGAGACTTCACACTAGACCTCCAGCAGCTTGGATTGTGGCCTCTCCACTCTTCCTCCAGACTCCGGGACCTTCATTTCCAAATGAAATGCAACATTTACTTTCATCTGAACACAACACCTTGGACCACTGACAACAGTCCGGTTCTTTTCCTCCTTGGCCCAGGTAAGACGCTTCTGGTGTTCTCTATTGGTCATGAGTGGCTGACACAAGGAATGTGACACTTGTAGTCCATGTCCTGGATACGTCTGTGTGTGGTGAAGCAATGACTCCAGCAGCAGTCCACTCCTTGTGGAATCTCCCCACATTACTGAATGGCCTTTTCTTAACAATCCTTTCCAGGCTGCAGTTATCCCGGTTGCTTGTGCACCTTTTTCTACCACACTTTTTCCTTCCACTCAACTTCCCATTAATATTCTTGGATACAGCACTGTGTGAACAGCCGGCTTCTTTCGCAATTACCTTTTGAGGCTTCCCCTCCTTGTGCAGTGTGTCAGTGACTGCCTTCTAGACATCTGTCAGGTCAGTAGTCTTCTCCATGATTGTGGAGCTACTGAAACAGACTAAGGGACCTTTATAAGCGCTTAGGAAGCCTTTACAGGTGTTTTTGTTAATTATTCTAATTTACTGAGATGACTTTTGGGTTTTTATTGGCTGTAAGCCATAATCATCAACATTAACAGAAATAAACATTTGAAATAGATCTGTTTGTAATGACTCTATATAATATGAGTTTCACTTTTTATATTGAAGAACTGAAATAAATGAATGTTGATATTCTAATTTTGTGAGACACACCTGTACATAGAATTAGCTTGAAAAACCACAATGAAGAAATGATAAACCCAGTATAAAATGAGGTAAATAAGATAAATTGCACAGAGGTACCGCTATGGGTGCATCACACACCTCTGCACCCACGACGGGACCACTTATCATTTGCAAGTGTGTGTGATGTACAGTGAAAATAAGTATTTGATACACTGCCGATTTTGCATGTTTTCCCACCTAAAAAGAATGGAGAGATCTGTATTTTTTTATCGTAAGTACACTTCAACTATGAAAGAATCTAAAACTAAAACCTGGAAAATCACATTATATGATTCTTAAATAAATACTTATTTCATCCACTAAAATGCAATTTAATCACCTACCAACCAGCAAGAGTTCTGGCTCTCACAGACCTGTTAGTTTTTCTTTAAGAAGCCTCCTACTGTGCACTCATTGCCTGTATTAATTGCACCTGTTTGAACTCATTACCTGTATAAAAGACACCTGTCCACACACTCAATCTTTCACACTCCAACTTCTCCACCATGGCCAAGACAAATGAGCTGTCTAAGGACACCAGGGACAAAATTGTAGACCTGCACAAGGTTATGATGGGCTACAGGACAATAGGCAAGCAGCTTGGTGAGAAGACAACAACTGTTGGCACAATTTTTAGAGAATGGAAGAAACACAAAATGACTGTCAATCTTCGGCTCCATGTAAGATCTCGTCTTGTGGAGTAAGGATGATTCTGAGAAAGGTCAGGAATCTGCCCAGAACTACATGGGAGGACCTGGTCCATGACTTGAAGAGAGCTGGCACTACAGTCTTAAACGCCGTCATGAATTAAAATCCTGTAGAGCACACAAGGTCCTCCTGCTCGTGCTAGAGCATGTCCAGGCCAATTTGAAGTTCACTAATAATCGTCTGGATGATCCAGAGGAGGCATGGGAGAAGGTCATGTGGTCAGATGAAACCAAAATAGAACTTTTTGGTATCATCTCCACTCGCAGTATTTGGAGGAAGAAGAAGGATGAGTACAACCCCAAGAACACCATCCTAACTGTGAAGTATGGTGGAGGAAACATCATATTTTGAGGGTGTTTTTCTGCAAAGGGGACAGGACCACTGTACTGTATTGAAGGGAGGATGGACAGGTCATGTGTCATGACGATTTTGGCCAATAACCTCCTTCCCTCAGTAAGAACATTGAAGATGGGTCGTGACTGGGTCTTCCAGCGTTACAATGACCCAAAGCACACAGCCAGGGCAACTAAGGAGTGGCTCCGTAAGAAGCATTTCAAGGTCCAGGAGTGGCCTAGCCAGTCTCCAGACCTGAACCCAATAGAAAATATTCTTAAGGAGCTGAAATTCAATGTTGCCCAGCCACAGCCTTGAAACCTGAAAGATCTGGAGAAGATCTGTATGGAGGAGAGGGCCAATATCTCTGCTGCAGTGTGTGCAAACTTGGTCAAGAACTACAGGAAACATCTGACCTCTGTAACTGCAAACAAAGGTTTCTGCACCAAATATTACGTTCTGTTTTTCTTTTGTATCAAATACTTATTTTTTGCAATAAAATAATCATGTAATAATCTTGCAATGTGATTTTCTGAAATTTTTTTAGATTCTGTCTCTCACAGGTGAAGTGTACCTACGATAAAAATTACAGATCTCTTCATTCTTTGTAGGTGGGACTTGCAAAATCGGTGGATATCAAATACTTATTTTCCCCACTGTATATGAGTGTATATTATGTGTATGCATGAGTATATTGCTTTTTTGTAAAGTGGCTTGCAAAATTATTCAGTCACTGGCTTTTTGCCTATCTTGTTACATTACAAATTGTGTTTAAATATTTTTATAATCTGATTTATGTGATGCATCAGCACTAAATAGTCTAAGTTGGTGAAGTGAAATGAGAAAAATATAGGCATAAATTAAATTTATGGAATCTAATAACTAAAAATTTGCATGTGAAAATGTATTCACCCTTTTTGTTATGAAGCCCCCAAAAATTTCTGGTGCAAGCAATTCCCATGCTTAATGACAGGACATCCCCCTGTGACTAGGTGTCACATGTCTGTCAGTATATACACTTTACCTTTTCTGAAAGGCCACAGAGGTTGCAACACCATTAACAAGAGGCACCACTAACCAAACACCATGAAGACCAAGGAGATCTCCAAACAACACCATGAAGACCAAGGAGATCTCCAAACAACACCATGAAGACCAAGGAGATCTCCAAACAACACCATGAAGACCAAGGAGATCTCCAAACAACACCATGAAGACCAGGAAGATCTCCAAACATCATGAAGACCAAGGAGATCTCCAAACAACACCATGAAGCCAAGGAGATCTCCAAACAACACCGTGAAGACTAAGGAGATCTCCAAACAACACCATGAAGACCAGGAAAATCTCCAGACAACACCATGAAGACCAAAGAGATCTCCAAACACCATGAAGACCAAGGAGATCTCCAAACAACACAGTGAAGACCAAGGAGATCTCCAAACAACACCATGAAGACCAAGAAAATCTCCAAACACCATGAAGACCAAGGAGATCTCCAAACAACACCATGAAGACCAAGGAGATCTCCAAACAACACCATGAAGACCAGGAAGATCTCCAAACATCATGAAGACCAAGGAGATCTCCAAACAACACCATGAAGCCAAGGAGATCTCCAAACAACACCGTGAAGACTAAGGAGATCTCCAAACAACACCATGAAGACCAGGAAAATCTCCAGACAACACCATGAAGACCAAGGAGATCTCCAAACACCATGAAGACCAAGGAGATCTCCAAACAACACAGTGAAGACCAAGGAGATCTCCAAACAACACAGTGAAGACCAGGGAAATCTCCAGACAACACCATGAAGACCAGAGAGATCTCCAAACACCATGAAGACCAAGGAGATCTCCAAACAAGTCATGGACAAAATTGGTGAGAAGTACAAGTCAAGGTTGTGTTCTAAAATATATCCCTTCTAAAATATATCCCAATCTCTGATGATCCCCAGATCACCATTAAATCCACTATCAAATGGAAAGAACATGGTACCTCAACATCCTGACAAGAGAGGGCGCCCACCAAAACTATCAGCCTGGGCAAGGCGGGCATTAATCAGAGAGGCAGCACAGAGATCAAAGGGAACCCTGAAGGAGCTGCAGAGTACCCAAGCAGAGATTGGAGTATCTGTCCATTCGACCACAATAAGCCATACACTCCACAGAGGTGACCTTTATGGAAGAGTGGGCAGAAAAAATCATTTACTTACAAAAATTGTAAGACTCATTCTGAGTTTGCCAAAAGACGAGTGGAAGACTCCACAAATGTATGGAGGAAGGTGCTGTGGTCAGATGAGTCCAAAAGTGAACTTTTTGACCACCAAGGTAAATGTTATATCTGTCTTCAAACAACACGGCTCATCACCTCAAGAACACCATCCCCACAGTGAAACACAGTGGTGGCTGCATCATGCTGTAGGGATGTTTTTCAGCAACAATGATAGAGATAATGGTCTGAGTACAGGGGAAGATGGATGGAGCGATATACAGGGATGTTTTTGAGCAAAACCTGTTTCAGTCTATCAGTGATTTGAGAATGAGATGGAGATTCACCTTCCAACAAGACCATGATACTGCTAAAGCAACACTCGAGTGGTTTAAGGAGAAACGTAAATGTTTTGGAGTGTCCTAGTCATAGCCCAGAGCTTAATCCACTGGAGAATCTGTGGTCAGACGTGAAGATCGCTGTTCACCAGAGGAAATCATCTAACCTGAAGGAGCTGGAGCAGTTTTGCCTTGAGGAATGGGCAAAAATGCCAGTGGCCAGAAGTGGAAAACTCATAGAGACTTATCCAAAGCGACTGCAGATGTAATTGCTGCAAAGGGAGGCTCTAGAAAGTACTAACTTTAGGGGGTGAATAGTTATACACACTGAAGTTTTCAATTACATTGTCCTATTTTTGTTTGCTTCACAATAAATAACAGAAAAACAAATGTTCACAGTTGTAGGTATATTCGTCACATGAACATATGCACACCCTCAACCCCCCCCCAGAAAAGGTAGCTAAACATGAAAAATATCAAGGGGGTGAGTACTTTTGCAAGCCACAGTATGTAGCTATATGTATGTCATGTATATGGCGTGTGTATGCAGATAAGTGAATATGATTATGTATGTACATAGGTATATGTTGTGTGTATGTCGTGCATTTGGTGCATATGAGGAATGTCTGTGTCATATGTATGTAGACAATTGTGCAATATATGTGTATTTTATGTATATGTGTGCATAGAAGTATATGTTATGTGTATGTAGGTATGTGCATGTGTTTGTATGTAGGTATGTGTATATGTGTGCTTGTATGCACAGAAGTATATGTTGTGTATGTGTGTATGTGTGCTTGTATGCACAGAAGTATATGTTGTGTGTGTATGTGTGCTTGTATGCACAGAAGTATATGTTGTGTATATGAGTGTGTTTGTCTGAAGATAAGTGTATAATATGTATGTGTATATGAGTGTGTTGTGTATGTGTGTAGATAATGTATGATTATATGTGTATCTGTGCATATAAGTATATGTTGTGTATATGTATGTGCTGTGTGTATGTGTTTGTGTTTATTGCCTACCAGCTCAGAGACAACTGAAATTAGACATAGAGGCTGCAAATGGGAAAACTGGTGATAAATGCAAGATACAAGTCATATAGCAGCCAGAAGTAGTGTTCTTCCTCATGTGCACACATCGGTTTATTCTGGAACGTCACCTGAGACTACAGGTATGCGGTAAAGTAATGTAATATTACAGGGTTGAGTCATCGGGCAGATTGCAGCAGCAGGTGCCAACCAGACCTACTAGCGGCCACTAGAGGAGAAATGGAGTATTGCAGGGTGTCTCTACTAGTAGGGGGTCTCTAGAATGTAAATGTTAATATAAGCATAAATTAATTATTTAATTACTGTCCATATGCCCTAATAGGTCACACACAGTAATCCTCTTTTGGAATCCCATTTCCATGCACCCTACTAGGGAATTCCATGTTATTAGAGGAGGGGGGGTCTTATTATTATTATTTATTATAGTGCCATTTATTCCATAGTGCTTACGTCCACGTTGCTCCTCTTTTAGAGAGAGAGATCACCTCTCGTTCTGGAGGACCTGTCCTGTCCTACGTTGGGGTTTGTGCACGCTGACATTTCTGCAGAAACTCCAAGTTTTCGAGGAGGATTTGTAGAATTTCTGCGTGCACATACCGTAACACAGTTATAACCTAGACATGATGGGGCACTGTGTAATACTTCATCTCCCCTGCGGAGGCGCTGCAGGATAATGGAACGCTTACTGGTTAGGCTGCAGCTGATCTCTGGGGGTCTTTGCCATCATTCCTGGGTGCGGAGCCCTCTGACAATGGGCAGTATACGGCCTCTACGCTCACAGTCGTGTATCCAATCGCACAAGGACAAATCAGCCTTAGGGCAAATCTCTCCCTGCAGAGATTCCTGGGCTTCGAGGGAGTGTCCATCCCCTGTAATGATGAGATTAGTGTACACGGCGTTCATATGGAGATCAGGGGCGTGGACAGGTGAGCCCAGGTGAGTATATATAGGCAGGTGAGCTCCGCCAGGTATCGGACGCTGGATCCCATCCCTGGCACCGGAGAGAAGGTGAGTCGCTGCCATTCCATTGTCTCATTCTTCGGGGACTTAGTATTAAGTTACCGCAATTAATGCAGAAACTGCTGGAAGTAACAGACGTTTACTGTCCCGGAACGAGATCTGATACAAAGAGGCAATTCTACTTCTCTCCTGGATACATTAGTTCCAGGTTGCCATGGAGACTGGCATTTAATTAGCAGCATATTAAATTTACTCAGCAGGTGCGCTCACGGATCAGGATGTCCGGAATTCACATTCAAGGAGGGAAATTGTGCATGGCAGAAAGTCCTGGCTTCTGACATTTTTGGGGGTTAAAAATAATTTTTAGTCCTATCAGTTTCTAAGAAAGCTGGGTGACAACCGATACTGTCATCATCAGGGTTGTCAGCTGATGGTATCGTTCCATTTCGCTGGATAACTGGGCAGACTTATCATTTTGGGGTCTTGTAAAGGTTTGTATCGATGCAATGGTCCCTATGACTGACCAATTTGCCATTCAGGGATGTAAAAAAGCTGAGTAGCCATCTCTATTGGCGTTGTAATAGTTGTCACCAAATTTTAGGAATATCCATCGTATAATGATATGCTGTCACTTTATTATATAGCTAGACAGATTTCCCATTCAGTTGTATGGAAAAGTTGGGTGACAATCTTTATGATCAAGATAATGATGGTCACTCAGCTTTTCTGGGCTCCTGACTGTCCATTGTACAATGAAAACTATCATATCATTGCATAACTAAACAAGCCTAGTATTAAACATCTAGGAAAGCTGGGTGACAATCCCTATGGGAGCTGTTTTAGTCATCACCCAGCTTTCCCATATCATTTGTCATCCAGCTTTCATGACTGTCCATTATAATGTACACACTCTGTTATCACTGCTTAACTATGATTTGCCATTTAAGGGTCCAAAAAGGTGAGTATTAATTTCTATTGGAGTTGTACTAGTTGACACACAGCTTTTCTAGACTTCTGACAGACCATTATAAACTGATATGCATTCGTTTACTGTATACCAGACAGGTTTGCCATTCAGAGGTCTAGAAAAGTTGGCTGACATTGCTTATGTTAGATGTGATGGTTGTCACCCAGCTTTCCTATGCTCCTGACTGTCTATTATACAGAGATCCGTTCTTGGTTCACTCTATAACTGAAACAATTTTTCATTCAAAGCTTTTGAACAGCTGGGTGATGATCCTTACGTGAGATGTAATGGTTGTCACCCAGCTTTCCTAGGTTCCAGACTTCCCATTACACAGTGATACATTCTCATATTACTGTATAATTCAAGAGATTTGCTATTCATAAGTCTAAAAAGGTGAGCAGAAGTCTTTATGGGCATTGTATTAGTTGTCACTCAGCTTTCCTAGGCTCCCCCACCGACCGTATCTCTATGGGTGTTGAATTAGTTGTCACCCAGCTTTCCTAGGCTCCCCACTATCTGTTATAAAGTTATATACCTTCATTTTAGTGTATAACTTTTCATATTTACCATTCGGAGGTCTGGGAAAGTTGGGTGACCATCCTTATGTGAGTTGTAATGGTTGTCACCCAGCTTTCCTACAATTCTAATTGTACAATGTTACATTCTGATTTTACTGTATAACTAGACGTTTAGGAGTTTGGTCACAATCTCTTGGACAGATATAATGGTGGTCACCCAGCTTTCCTAGCTTCCTGTACAATATCTAGTTCATATGAGAGAGCTGGATGACTGTCCTCTGTGACTGGTAATGAAATACAGATCATTACTGGGGGCTTTCTTTGGTATTTAGTTACATTGTATCACCTTAGTTTCTGATTTGGGTTCTATGGTAGAAACATTGTGTAATGGGTAAAGAGTGGCTGCTCTGGGGCGGAGCATCACAGCTCTGTTCCTCATGGGCGGAGTTGAGAGGACTATTTCCTCCGAACTGCCTCTTTCATTCTTGTAACTTTAGCTCTGCCCCTGAGGAACAGTAGGAGACTATTCCCATGCCGTATAGGCACAGTTATAACCCTACAAGCCCACTAGACCCCGCCAGGCTGACTGTGTGTGTGCTCTTCTTTTCAGCAATCATCATGAAGACCGGAATGAAGTCCGTGGTTCTTGTCATTGTCGCTACCTCACTCTCTCTGGCCAAGGATGTGCCCCTCAAAACGAAGCCCGAAAAGACCAAACCTCAGACTCTCTCCAGAGGTAAAATACATGACTAATACAATGCCTCAATGCAAAGCTGACAGATTGTCTCATGTCCTCGCAGATGAAGCAGAGCTGAAGTTGTAATTCAGTGCGCACAGTGTCCGGAGCAGAGGGCCATGTTTGATGCCTTCCCTGGCGGCGCACAGAGGGGTTTGTAACAGACGCCCCTGGACAATACTGTCTGTGCACATAACATCTGACAAACTCATCTTCACTGCATTTAAAGGAGCAGTCCAACCACCCAATATGCCTATAGGCTATGCTCAGTGCAGGGCTACAGGGGGACGAGCACTGGGAAATGCAGCCCATGCCCCCTTCCCGCGCTCCTCCTCAAAACCTGCACCCGGAATGACAGAACTGGGATTTATCTAACAATCTCAGCTCTGCTGCATCTCCCAGATTCAGCGTAGATACATTTACAATTCACATATTACGCTCCTGACCATCTCAGCTCTGCTACATTTACCAAGTTTAAAGGAGAACTAAAACTAAATCTTCACCTTTTAGGCAGGACCCCAGGTGCGGCAATGTTGTGTCCTCCTCCCCAGAACCTGCACTAGACATAACAGTGAAAGCATTCTGCGCACAATATTTCATGCTGTTGTTTTAATACTGCTGCACCTGAACATCCACTGTATGCTCCAGACAAATTCAGCTCTGCTACATCTATAAGCCTCCTGTGATTTAAAGTGTGTGACTCACAAGTTATTCTACCAAGGATAATCCATAATCCAGGGCAGGGATGCAGACTGTGGCATAACTAGAGTCCCACCGGCCCCGGAGCAAAATGGGGACCTGTGCCCCCACCTCCATGTTGGTCAGATGTAAGGGTCTAGATCCTATAAAGACATGTGTGTTCACCCTCCATGTAATAGTGTCCCCTTCTTGTAATAATGTCATCCTTTCTAACCTCTTTCGGTAATAATATCCCCCTTCCTGACCCCGTCCTGTAATAATATCTCTTATCCTAGGCCCCTTCCTAGTATAATGTCCCCATCCTAGGCCCCTTCCTAATATAATGTCCCCATCCTGGGCACCTTCCTGTAAAATATCACCAGGCTTGGGGCCCCTTCCTGTAACAATGTCTCTGATCCTGATATAATGTCCCCAATCAGGGCCCCTTACAGTAATAATGCCCCCCCTATCCTTGGGAACTTCCTGATCCTGGACCCCTTCCTAATATAATATCACCTGTCCTGGGCCTCTTCCTGTAATAATGTCCCCCATCCTGGTATAATGTCCCCCATTGTGGATTCCTTCCTAGTATAGTGACCCCCGTCGTATTGCAATGTCCCCGATCCTGGGCCCCTTCCTGGTTTAATGTCCCCCATTCTGGGCCCCTTCCTGGTATAATGCCCCCCATTCTGGGCCCCTTCCTGGTATAATGTCCCCCATCCTGGACCCCTTCCTTGTATAATGTCCCCCATCCTGGGACCCTTCCTGGTATAATGCCCCCCATTCTGGGACCCTTCCTTGTATAATGTCCCCCATCCTGGGCCCCTTCCTTGTATAATGTCCCCCATCCTGGGACCCTTCCTGGTATAATGTCCCCCATCCTGGGCCCCTTCCTTGTATAATGTTCCCGATCCTGGGCCCCTTCCTGGTGTAATGTCCCCCATCCTTGGCCCCTTCCTGGTATAATGTCCCCCATCCTGGGCCCCTTCCTTGTATAATGTCCCCCATCCTGGGCCCCTTCCTGGTATAATGTCCCCCATCCTGGGCCCCTTCCTTGTATAATGTTCCCCATCCTGGGCCCCTTCCTGGTGTAATGTCCCCCATCCTGGGCCCCTTCCTGGTATAATGTCCCCATCCTGGGCCCCTTCTTGAAATAACAAACCCAGTGTAATTCAGGTGTTAGGCTGGTGGCATCACTATAACCACTGACAATCACAGATCATGGTTCACTGCTGGATAAATGGGACTGAGCTGCAATACCGGATACAGCCTACAGGGAAGGGTGGAGCCGTTTCTGAAAAAATAAAACTTTTTCTAATCTCATTAACCCTTCCAATACTGAATTCTGTAGAAGCGTTCCTCTAATTGACGTCAGTGTTCGCGGTGCATGATGCAGGTGCTAAGTACACAATGGCAGATAACGTTCTTCCTCTCCCTGCAGGGTGGGGCGACAACCTTGACTGGGTGCAGACGTATGAGGAAGCGCTGTTCAAAGCCAAGCACGGGTGAGTGTCCGGCAGCGGCGGGAGAGGACTGCACAGGTCTGGGATCTAGAGCGCCACCTAGCGCCACATTGTCATAGTGCTTATACCAGGAGCCCAGGCGGGATCACATAGGGCTCCGAATACGAGAAGACGCAGGCATCCGCCTTATCCTATATGGCACCTGATCTACCAGAAAACCATACTGCTCACAGTTTTTTTCTAATCGTAAAACTATAACTATTAATTAAAAAAAAATATTCAATAATTTGCATTTCTCTTACTGAAAATTAACTTAATATCTCCCTCTTATCACAGAAACAAACCTTTGATGGTCATTAACCACCGGGAAGATTGCCCACACTCTCAAGGTAAGACGGATGCGTTACAGCACCATGCAAAAGTTTTAGGCAGGGGGTGAAATGAAATCTACAAAGGAAGAAAAAGTCAGTAGAAGTGTTAATAGCTTATTTTTTTTACTTTTATCAGTTTACAAAGTGAATGAACAAAAGGGAAATCAATTGAATTAATAATTATATGTGATATACAAGTAAAAAAAAAAATTTGGAATGATAAATCTCCCGCGTACGGGGTTAATATGGGGTTCAATGGGAATTCAGTATACAGCCGGCTCCTGAGCTCCCCCTGGTGGTGACTGCACACAGACAGACATTATGTTCCTCTGTACGACTTTGCAGGAGACACTTTAGCTGTACAAGTTACTGGTGACTGTGCTGTGGGAATATATAGAAGAAACCAGTAATTATGTGAATAAGATGTTCATATATGATATCAATTAATACATTGGGAAATCTGATTACTTCTTACAGCCCTGAAGAAAGTATTTTCCGATCACAAGGGAATTCAGAAAATTGCAGAAAGCTTCGTGCTCCTCAATGTTATTGTAAGTAAGAAAAAAACAGCCTAATATATATATATTCTATACACAC
The DNA here is from genome assembly GCF_051348905.1 of Ranitomeya variabilis. Taxonomy (NCBI): domain Eukaryota; kingdom Metazoa; phylum Chordata; class Amphibia; order Anura; family Dendrobatidae; genus Ranitomeya; species Ranitomeya variabilis. The sequence continues at coordinate 23,086,136 of NC_135237.1, forward strand.
ACATATAGATATATACTGTATACCCCCAACCTACTGTCTCCTTCCCCTTAATCCTGTAGAATGTAAGCCCGCAAGGGCAGGGTCCTCGCCCCTCTGTATCAGTCTGTCATTGTTAGGGTCCCTTTCCACTTGCGAGATAAAAAACGGTCCGTAATCTGGACCGAAAAAACGGATGGAACGTATGCGATTTTCATGCGAGTGTCATGCGAGTACAATGCGATTTTTAATCGCATCATCCGTTTTTTATAATCGCATCATCCGTATGACATCCGTATTACTGTCCGATTTGTACGCACCGGTGTCCTTTGAAAAGCCGGCAATTCAGCGCCGTGTACAGTAAAATCACACTGACAGGTTAGAATAGACTAGATATATACACATAGAATAGGTATATATACATATATATATGTCAGTGAGACAGCTATATATGTATATTTATATTTAATGCAGCGCAAGATAGCAGAAAAGCCGGTAATTCAATTGCCGGCTTTTCATTTCTCCTTCCCAAACCCGACAGGATATGAGACATGGTTTACATACAGTAAACCATCTCATATCCCCATTTTTTTTGCATATTCCACACTACTAATGTTAGTAGTGTGTATGTGCAAAATTTCAGCGCTGTAGCTATTAAATTTAAGGGTTAACTCGCGGAAAAAATTGGCGTGGGCTCCCGCGCAATTTTCTCCGCCAGAGCGGTAAAGCCAGTGACTGAGGGCAGATATTAATAGCCAGGAGAGGGTCCATGGTTATTGGCCCCCCCGTGGCTAAAAACATCTGCCCCCAGCCACCCCAGAAAAGGCACATCTGGAAGATGCGCCTATTCTGGCACTTGGCCACTCTCTTCCCACTCCCTGTAGCGGTGGGATATGGGGTAATGAAGGGTTAATGCCACCTTGCTATTGGAAGGTGACATTAAGCCAGATTAATAATGGAGAGGCGTCAATTATGACACCTATCCATTATTAATCCAATTGTAGGAAAGGGTTAAAAAACACACACACACATGATTACAAAGTAGTTTAATGAAATAAAGACAGCGGTTGTTGTAATAATTTATTGCTCTCTCAATCCATCAGGAACACCCTCGCTTGGCAACATAATAAACGCACAAGATACATACCCTCAGATGTCCGATCATGTCCCACGATGTAATCCATCTGAAGGGGTTAACTAATATTACAGGCAGGAGCCCTGCAAATGCAGCTGTGCTCCGTGCTTGTAATTCCCCTGCGAATGAATGAAATGTAGGTCATTGACCTACATTTCCCTCAGTCGCGGTGATGCGCCCCCTGGTGGATGTCCTCATATGACCTGGAGCGTGGGAAAAAGTTCCCAGGCTGCAGTTTATGAGAACATCCACCAGAGGGCGCATCACCGCGACTCAATGTAAGTACAGATCCTGCTTTCCTTTCAGCACCCGGGGATTACAGGCACCAGCGAGTGGTTTATCGCAGCTCTGCCTGTAATATTAGTTAACCCCTTCAGATGGATTACCTCGTGGGACATGATCGGACATCAGAAGGTATGTATCTTGTGCGGTTATTATTTTGCCAAGCGAGGGTTTCCTGATGGATTGAGAGAACAATAAATTATTACAACAACCGTTGTGTTTATTTCATTAAACTACTTTTAAATCATGTGTGTGTGTTTTTTAACCCTTTCCTACAATTGGATTAATAATGGATAGATGTCATAATTGACGCCTCTCCATTATTAATCTGGCTTAATGTCACCTTACAATACCAAGGTGGCATTAACCCTTCATTACCCCATATCCCACCGCTACAGGGAGTGGGAAGAGAGTGGCCAAGTGCCAGAATAGGCGCATCTTCCAGATGTGCCTTTTCTGGGGTGGCTGGGGGCAGATGTTTTTAGCCACGGGGGGGCCAATAACCATGGACCCTCTCCTGGCTATTAATATCTGCCCTCAGTCACTGGCTTTACCACTCTGGCGGAGAAAATTGCGCGGGAGCCCACGCCAATTTTTTCCGCCATTTAACCCTTTATTTCAGCAGCTACAGCGCTGAAATTTTGCACATACACGCTACTAACATTAGTAGTGTGGAATATGCAAAAAAAAGGGGGATATGAGATGGTTTACTGTATGTAAACCATGTCTCATATCCTGTCGGGTTTGTGCAGGAGAAATGAGAAGCCGGCAATTGAATTAGCGGCTTTAATGCTATCTAGTGCTGCATTAAATATAAATATACATATATAGGTGTCTCACTGACATATATATATGTATATAGACACATTCTATGTGTATATATCTAGTCTATTCTAACCTGTCAGTGTGATTTTACTGTACACCGCGCTGAATTACCGGCTTTTCAAAGGACACCGGTGCGTAAAAATCGGACAGAACTCGCATGGTGCGAGTGCTGTGCGATTTTTTTCTCGCACCCATTGACTTGCATTGGCGAGTCTCGTCCGAGAATCGCAGCAATACGCAGCATGCTGCGATTTTTTTCTCAGCCGATCCAGATTTTTCTCAGTCCGATTTCGGCTGAGAAAAAAATCGCAAATGAAAAGCCACCTATTAAATAACATTGGTCAGAGTGCAATCCGATTTTTAATCGGATTGCACGCATCCGTTTTCCTCGCAAGTGGAAAGGGACCCTAAGTTTGTTTTCTGTAAGTGATATCTGTAACTTTTATGTAACCCCTTCTCATGTTAGGTTAGGCTATGGGTTGAACTAGATGGACTTAAAGTCTTCCTTCAACCTTAATAACTATGTAACTATGTAACTATAATGCTCATGTACAGCACCATGGAATCAATGGTGCTTTATAAATAAATAATAATAATAATAATATATATACTGTACACACACATGCAATATAATTAGACCAGGCATGGCTAAAGTGTGTCTTGTCTAGAATTCCAGAAAAGTTTCAGAAGTTTTAATTATTGGGGGTCTGAGGCTAATTAAAATGAATCCTCAGACAAGTGCGGCTCCTCCCTGAGACTGAAGACAATCTCAGAGTTTCTGTTGAGCCCCATATTCGGTCTTGGCAGAATTCAGCCCCTTTGATTTAACAACTGTAGGGGTCTCGGCCCCCTGACACCAACCAATCAAAAGTTCAAACTTTTTTGGCAAAAGTTTTGTAAATGTTCAGTTACACATTAAACTCCATTCACCTGTGTGTTTTTGGATTTAATTCATAGAAGAAACCGTGAGAGAGTGGCAGGTCCATCATACGTTGGATATACGCTGTGCTGGATGGTCTCCACAGTGGGATCCAATGGATTCCACAGATGGATATAGTAATGCAAGAATGTGACACAGGCTTCTGATGTATCCAACTACACAGATGTGAACAATACAAATAGTATAAGGATATAATAATAGTGGTGGGAGTAACAGTAATAATAGTAGCAGTGGAGCTAGAAGTAATAGTAGTGGTAGTAGTAGTAATAGTAGTGGTAGTAGTAGTAATAGTAGTGGTAGTAGTAGTAATAGTAGTGGTTGTAGTAGTAATAGTAGTGGTTGTAGTAGTAATAGTAGTGGTAGTAGTAGTAATAGTAGTGGTAGTAATAGTAATAGTAGTGGTTGTAGTAGTAATAGTAGTGGTTGTAGTAGTAATAGTAGTGGTTGTAGTAGTAATAGTAGTGGTTGTAGTAGTAATAGTAGTGGTTGTAGTAGTAATAGTAGTGGTAGTAGTAGTGGTTGTAGTAGTAATAGTAGTGGTTGTAGTAGTAATAGTAGTGGTAGTAGTAGTGGTTGTAGTAGTAATAGTAGTGGTTGTAGTAGTAATAGTAGTGGTTGTAGTAGTAATAGTAGTGGTTGTAGTAGTAATAGTAGTGGTAGTAATAGTAATAGTAGTGGTTGTAGTAGTAATAGTAGTGGTTGTAGTAGTAATAGTAGTGGTTGTAGTAGTAATAGTAGTGGTTGTAGTAGTAATAGTAGTGGTTGTAGTAGTAATAGTAGTGGTAGTAATAGTAATAGTAGTGGTTGTAGTAGTAATAGTAGTGGTTGTAGTAGTAATAGTAGTGGTTGTAGTAGTAATAGTAGTGGTAGTAGTAGTAATAGTAGTGGTAGTAGTAGTAATAGTAGTGGTTGTAGTAGTAATAGTAGTGGTTGTAGTAGTAATAGTAGTGGTAGTAGTAGTAGTAATAGTAGTGGTAGTAGTAGTAATAGTAGTGGTTGTAGTAGTAATAGTAGTGGTAGTAATAGTAATAGTAGTGGTTGTAGTAGTAATAGTAGTGGTAGTAGTAGTAATAGTAGTGGTTGTAGTAGTAATAGTAGTGGTTGTAGTAGTAATAGTAGTGGTTGTAGTAGTAATAGTAGTGGTTGTAGTAGTAATAGTAGTGGTAGTAATAGTAATAGTAGTGGTTGTAGTAGTAATAGTAGTGGTTGTAGTAGTAATAGTAGTGGTTGTAGTAGTAATAGTAGTGGTAGTAGTAGTAATAGTAGTGGTAGTAGTAGTAATAGTAGTGGTTGTAGTAGTAATAGTAGTGGTTGTAGTAGTAATAGTAGTGGTAGTAGTAGTAGTAATAGTAGTGGTAGTAGTAGTAATAGTAGTGGTTGTAGTAGTAATAGTAGTGGTAGTAATAGTAATAGTAGTGGTAGTAGTAGTAATAGTAGTGGTTGTAGTAGTAATAGTAGTGGTTGTAGTAGTAATAGTAGTGGTTGTAGTAGTAATAGTAGTGGTAGTAGTAGTAATAGTAGTGGTAGTAGTAGTAATAGTAGTGGTTGTAGTAGTAATAGTAGTGGTAGTAGTAGTAATAGTAGTGGTAGTAGTAGTAATAGTAGTGGTTGTAGTAGTAATAGTAGTGGTTGTAGTAGTAATAGTAGTGGTAGTAGTAGTAGTAATAGTAGTGGTAGTAGTAGTAATAGTAGTGGTTGTAGTAGTAATAGTAGTGGTAGTAATAGTAATAGTAGTGGTAGTACTTGTAGAAGTAGTAATAATGATAATGTTAGTAGTAATAGGAGTAGTAGTTGTGGTAATGATAGAAGTTGTAGTGCTGTTCTTGCAAAAAGCAGCAATAAGAAGAGTAATAATCATAGTTGTAATAGCAGCAGTATTAATAATACATTTAAGAAAAATCCTTTCTAATAAAGAAAATTAATGTATAATTTCCATAAATCTTAAATATATCAAAGCATAAAAGTAACAAAAGCTACAAAACACCTTGTTCAGGTGATACTTTAACTGTAATTGGAAATCTAAATGACGGTTTTATCAGAGAATTACACCAATGCTACAGTACATGAGAGAATATACAAGTTAATCTACTTCTAAAGGTGCCATTGACATGAAATACTCACCAGATGTCAGTAACAATCCATCCAATCCACGCAGGAAGGAAATCACCATAGATGTCTAGAAATTATGTGTAATAATGAGAACTGACACAGGGAAAAGAACAATGCAACAAGTAATGGAAAGTCCTGACACCGGCTGAGATCTATCAGTAATTAGAAAGCAATCCTGACACTTAGTGACAAATAATATAATCTGGTGCAACTGATGTCTATAAAAAAGTGTCTCATTACCAAGGTGCCACACTAGAAACATCTCATGATGGGAAAATCCTGTGAGCTGTTTCAAGACCTTTGCAATCTTATTGTTGCAAAAACATAGTGATGGCATTGGTTACAGAAGAATTTCAATTCTACTGAAGGTCCCAGTGAGCTTTGTTGTGGTCATAATTTGAAAGTGGAAAGAAAATAATTTCACCATAAAACAGGCCCTGACCAGGTGCTACCTCTTAAATTTCACTCAGAGGAGTGAAATTATCAGAAGAGTTTTCCAAGAGCCGACGACAATCTGAGGAGAGCAACAGAAAGACCTGGAATCAGTAGATACAATTGCTTCAAAGAAAACTATAAGCCATGAACTCAACCTCCATGGCCTGTATGCGCGCTCACCACGCAACCTCCATGGCCTGTGTGCACGCTCACCACGCAACCTCCATGGCCTGTGTGCACGCTCACCACGCAACCTCCATGGCCTGTGTGCACGCTCACCATGCAACCTCCGTGGTCTGTATGCACGCTCACCACGCAACCTCCATGGCCTGTGTGCACGCTCACCACGCAACCTCCATGGCCTGTGTGCACGCTCACCACGCAACCTCCATGGCCTGTGTGCACACTCACCACGCAACCTCCATGGCCTGTATGCACGCTCACCACGTAACCTCCATGGCCTGTGTGCACGCTCACCACGCAACCTCCATGGCCTGTATGCACGCTCACCACGTAACCTCCATGGCCTGTATGCATGCTCACCACGCAACCTCCATGGCCTGTATGCACGCTCACTACGCAACTTCCATGGCCTGTATGCACGCTCACCATGTAACCTCCATGGCCTGTATGCACGCTCACCACGTAACCTCCATGGCCTGTGTGCACGCTCACCACGCAACCTCCATGGCCTGTATGCACGCTCACCACGTAACCTCCATGGCCTGTATGCATGCTCACCACGCAACCTCCATGGCCTGTATGCACGCTCACTACGCAACTTCCATGGCCTGTATGCACGCTCACCATGTAACCTCCATGGCCTGTAAGCATGCTCACCACTCAACCTCCATGGCCTGTATGCACGCTCACCACGTAACCCCCATGGCCTGTATGCAGGCTCACAACACAACCTCCATGGCCTGTATGCACGCTCACCACACAACCTCCATGGCTTGTATGCACACTCACCACGCAACCTCCATGGAGGACAGTCTATTGCTGAATAAAAAGCATGTTCAAGTGCATTTAAAGTTTGCTCAACAACATTTAGACAAGCCTGTGAAATACTGGGAGAATACAGTCCTTTCAGATGAGACCAAAATTGAACTCTTTGGATGCCATAATACACACCATGTTTGGAGGCCAAAAGGCACTGAAAACACCATACCAACAGTGAAGTGTGGAGGCGAGAACATCGTGGTGTTGGGCTGTTTTTTAGTATACAAGCATTGGCAAACTGATTGAAGGAAGGATGAATGGACAAATGTATTGAAACATTCTTTATAAAAATCTGCTGCCATCTATCAGGATGATGAAGATGAAACGAGGGAGGACATTTCAGAAAGACAATGATCACAAGCACACAGCCAAGGAAACTCACAATTGGTTTCAGAGAAAAAATAAATCTTTTAGAATGGCCGAGCCGATCTCCGGACCTGAATCAAAGAGAAAATGTACGGAAGGAACTAAAGCTCAGAGTTCACAGAAGGAGCCACGGAAACTTCATGGTGTGAAGAGAGTTTGTATGGAAGAATGGACCAAAATCCCACCTGAGCAATGCCTGCGACTAGTTTCTCCATACATTAGGTGTCCTGAAGCTTCATCACCAACAAAGGCTTTTATACAAAGTATTAAATAAATTTATGTAACGTATTCAATACTTTTCCCTGTGTCATTTCTCATTATTCCACATAATTTATTGACATCTATGGTGATTTATTTGCCTGTGTGGATTAGATGGGTTGTTACCGACATCTGGGGAGAATTTCATGTCAATAGCACCTTTTAGAAATATATTTACTTAGAAAATTGGAGACGTGTTCAATACTTATTTCACCAGCTGCATATATAAAACGTTCTTATATGGAGACTGTTAATATATAAAATTATAGTTTTATCAGTGTAGGTTAAAGAATAAGGGAAGATGGAACATGAGAAAAAGAAAATGTTAGATATATTTTTTATTTGTAATTACTATAAAAAAAATAGACACATTAATAAACAAAATGTAAGAATCAAATCTATTTCATTTTAATAAATAAATAAATAAATTTACGATGATGTAATAAAGAAAAATAAAATATTGACTTTAGAACCTACTCCCTGCCTGATATCCCAGACTTGGATCGTTGGAGACGGCTCAGAGCTCGGCGGGCGCTGGTCTGCAGTATCCGGACCCTTTTGTAGGGCCGTCCTGTCCTGACACTATGCACCTTGTAGTCCCCGGGTCACATAATGGCCGACAGATAAGGATCGCGCTCTCTCCTGCCTATTATAGGAGCAGGTGGACTGTGAGGACGGGACGAGGCCTCACTTGTGCCCCTGAGACCGAGACGCCATGAAAGCTTCTTGTCCTTTGATCTTGGAAGGAAAGAATTTTTCCCACAAGACCATCAAATTTTGAAAACTCTCAAGCTTGACTTAATGCTTAGAGGGCGTGTATACTTTCCCAACATCCTGTTAAATTACTGCAATAACTAAACGGACACAATCTTAATGATAGCCTTGATTAAAAAAAACAAAACAAAAGAACAATTCTACTGTTTTATGTTTGCAGCTCCTGCACAGACTTATGTGTATCCGTGGTTACAGACTACAAACAAATCCTGTAGTCACAAGTTACATCTCTACATCTGTTTCCGATACAGATGGTAGAAGAGGCTCAGAGGGGATAAAAGAGGGAAAAGACAGCGGAGATACATGGGTCTGCACAGGTGCTGCATACACAAAACAGGAGGAGATTCTCAGCCAAGGCTTTTGACATTATTTTTTATTTAAGAGAAAATATTCAACCCCTATAATAACAATTAGTGTTAGTAAATGTATTTATATTTCTGTCTTTTAGCATGATCCCACAGATAAAAACCTTGTTCTCGATGGACAGTATGTGCCGAAGATTGTATTTGTAGGTAAGTAGATTGTAAAGGAAACCAGAGGAACCCCGTTATATCACAGGGCAGGTTTACTAGAGCAATATTACACTACATTACTGATCCTGAGTTACCTCCTGTATTATACCCCAGAGCTGCACTCACTATTCTGCTGGTGCAGTCACTGTGTACATACATTACATTACTGATCCTGAGTTACCTCCTGTATTATACCCCAGAGCTGCACTCACTATTCTGCTGGTGCAGTCACTGTGTACATACATTACATTACTGATCCTGAGTTACATCCTGTATTATACTCCAGAGCTGCACTCACTATTCTGCTGGTGCAGTCACTGTGTACATACATTACATTACTGATCCTGAGTTACCTCCTGTATTATACTCCAGAGCTGCACTCACTATTCTGCTGGTGCAGTCACTGTGTACATACATTACATTACTGATCCTGAGTTACCTCCTGTATTATACTCCAGAGCTGCACTCACTATTCTGCTGGTGCAGTCACTGTGTACATACATTACATTACTGATCCTGAGTTACATCCTGTATTATACCCCAGAGCTGCACTCGCTATTCTGCTGGTGCAGTCACTGTGTACATACATTACATTACTGATCCTGAGTTACATCCTGTATTATACCCCAGAGCTGCACTCCCTATTCTGCTGGTGCAGTCACTGTGTACATACATTACATTACTGATCCTGAGTTACCTCCTGTATTATACCGCAGAGCTGCGCTCACTATTCTGCTGGTGCAGTCACTGTGTACATACATTACATTACTGATCCTGAGTTACATCCTGTATTATACCCCAGAGCTGCACTCACTATTCTGCTGGTGCAGTCACTGTGTACATACATTACATTACTGATCCTGAGTTACATCCTGTATTATACTCCAGAGCTGCACTCACTATTCTGCTGGTGCAGTCACTGTGAGCATACATTACATTACTGATCCTGAGTTACCTCCTGTATTATACTCCAGAGCTGCACTCACTATTCTGCTGGTGCAGTCACTGTGTACATACATTACATTACTGATCCTGAGTTACATCCTGTATTATACCCCAGAGCTGCACTCGCTATTCTGCTGGTGCAGTCACTGTGTACATACATTACATTACTGATCCTGAGTTACATCCTGTATTATACCCCAGAGCTGCACTCCCTATTCTGCTGGTGCAGTCACTGTGTACATACATTACATTACTGATCCTGAGTTACATCCTGTATTATACTCCAGAGCTACACTCACTATTCTATTGGTGCAGTCGCTATGTACATACATTACATTACTGATTCTGAGTTACATCCTGTATTATACCCCAGAGCTGCACTCACTATTCTACTGGTGCAGTCATTGTGTATATACATTACATTACTGATCCTGAGTTACATCCTGTATTATACCACAGAGCTGCACTCACTATTCTGCTGGTGCAGTCACTGTGTACATACATTACTGATCCTGAGTTACATCCTGTATTATACTCCAGAGCTGCACTCACTATTCTGCTGGTGCAGTCACTGTGTACATACATTACATTACTGATCCTGAGTTACATCCTGTATTATACTCCAGAGCTGCACTCACTATTCTGCTGGTGCAGTCACTGTGTACATACATTACATTACTGATCCTGAGTTACCTCCTGTATTATACCCCAGAGCTGCACTCACTATTCTACTGGTGCAGTCACTGTGTACATACATTACATTACTGATCCTGAGTTACCTCCTGTATTATACTCCAGAGCTGCACTCACTATTCTGCTGGTGCAGTCACTGTGTACATACATTACATTACTGATCCTGAGTTACATCCTGTATTATACTCCAGAGCTGCACTCACTATTCTGCTGGTGCAATCACTGTGTACATACATTACATTACTGATCCTGAGTTACCTCCTGTATTATACTCCAGAGCTGCACTCACTATTCTGCTGGTGCAGTCACTGTGTACATACATTACATTACTGATCCTGAGTTACATCCTGTATTATACTCCAGAGCTGCACTCACTATTCTGCTGGTGCAGTCACTGTGTACATACATTACATTACTGATCCTGAGTTACATCCTGTATTATACTCCAGAGCTGCACTCACTATTCTGCTGGTGCAGTCACTGTGTACATACATTACATTACTGATCCTGAGTTACATCCTGTATTATACTCCAGAGCTGCACTCACTATTCTGCTGGTGCAGTCACTGTGTACATACATTACATTACTGATCCTGAGTTACCTCCTGTATTATACCCCAGAGCTGCACTCACTATTCTACTGGTGCAGTCACTGTGTACATACATTACATTACTGATCCTGAGTTACCTCCTGTATTATACTCCAGAGCTGCACTCACTATTCTGCTGGTGCAGTCACTGTGTACATACATTACATTACTGATCCTGAGTTACCTCCTGTATTATACTCCAGAGCTGCACTAACTATTCTGCTGGTGCAGTCACTGTGTACATACATTACATTACTGATCCTGAGTTACATCCTGTATTATACTCCAGAGCTGCACTCACTATTCTGCTGGTGCAATCACTGTGTACATACATTACATTACTGATCCTGAGTTACCTCCTGTATTATACTCCAGAGCTGCACTCACTATTCTGCTGGTGCAGTCACTGTGTACATACATTACATTACTGATCCTGAGTTACATCCTGTATTATACTCCAGAGCTGCACTCACTATTCTGCTGGTGCACTCACTGTGTACATACATTACATTACTGATCCTGAGTTACATCCTGTATTATACCCCAGAGCTGCACTTCCCTCTGGTGATGTGATTACTTGCCCTCTATACACCTGTTCTGTGTAGTCAGATACCGGCCATCTTGTGTCACTGCTCTGTCTCTGATTACACAGGATGCAGAGTCAGGCTATAATCAGGACTTGGACACAGGAACTATAGCCACAATTTGGTTGCAGGAGTGTATATTCCCTCAATAGAAGTTAATCTAAAAAATAAATGTTGCACTTTAGGTTTGATCAAACTTTCTGATTTACCAGATGCCAGATTTAAAAAACAACAAAACTTTGTATTTTTGTGTCTTTTCAACAGATCCTTCCCTTGTAGTCAGAGCTGATATTCCTGGGAAGTACTCCAACCATCGTTACACATACGAGCCAGATGACATTGATCTCCGTAAGTAGCAGTTCCATTATTGGCCACATGAGGGCGAGTTCCTAATACTCAGAGGCACCGCCTCTTATTTCTGCTTAAGAGAATAAGAGAAAAAACAAACAAAACATATCCACCACTAGGGGGAGCTCTATGCATACGTCTCAATACAGCCCTCAATCCCAGCTGTTTAAATGTCTGCAGTGAGCTCCCTCTAGTGATGGCTGTATAAATCTGTATGTAGTGAGCTCCCTCTAGTGGTGGCTGTATAAATCTGTATGTAGTGAGCTCCCTCTAGTGGTGGCTGTATAAATCTGTATGTAGTGAGCTCCCTCTAGTGGTGGCTGTATAAATCTGTATGTAGTGAGCTCCCTCTAGTGGTGACTGTATAAATCTGTATGTAGTGAGCTCCCTCTAGTGGTGGCTGTATAAATCTGTATGTAGTGAGCTCCCTCTAGTGGTGGCTGTATAAATATGTGTGCAGTGAGCTCCCTCTAGTGGTGACTGTATAAATCTGTATGTAGTGAGCTCCCTCTAGTGGTGGCTGTATAAATATGTGTGCAGTGAGCTCCCTCTAGTGGTGGCTGCAGGGAACCAGAATATTATTATGTATCTCTAGGGGCCTTTACATCTAAGAGCAGCACAGGATTGCACCTCAGATAACTGCATTGACCCATTCACTCACCAATACTAGCAGGAATATTAAATGTTGGATCTTTAATCTATACCTCCCTATAAATCATTAAATTAATAAACACTATGAATAGGGCAGGAATATTACAGCTAACCCAAAATCTCCCTTTATAAATATGTGCGGTGCACTAATAAGTTTACAAACTTTTTTTGTTGCTATTAGACCAAGGAGCACAGAAGTTTTTGTAACTTTCAAACTTTCTCCACACGGAATAAGAACTTTCTCCGTTGTGTTCGCTATTGCTCTGGATTTGATTCTCGCTCCATCAATCATTTCAATATTGAGCATTTTCTAAATTTCTGAAGAAAAAAAAAACCTACAAAAGATTTAAAATCTAGAAAACACATTATCACCACCTAGAGGACAAAAGTGGGAATTACAGGCAACTGCTTTTGACTGAAAAATGTTAATATTTTACAATTCTATTATTATTTACTATGAGATATTTTCTATCCTATGGACTGTTAAATATTTGGAAATCTGTCCACTAGCAACAGTAAAATGAAATATCTCCCCCAATATTTGTTCTCCGGGTCCTGAGTCTGCCTAACCGTCATTTTCTCCTGCTGGAAAGATTTGGTCATTATTCATTTGCAGCCTTACCCGGTAGTGGTTTTAGATGCCCACAGTGAAGTCTCTGCATGGAAACCATTCACTAATAGCAAGCAGAGTTCTTAAAAAGTTGTCAGAACTAAAAGTCAAAGTTTATTCGAAAGTTCCAAAACTTTTTTTTTTTTATATACCACCTTTAAGTTGATGAATTTAGAGGATCCATAGACTCAGTTTCTGGGTTTCTACAGATCTTAAGCCAGGGACCACCTGATGGTCAGGTCTCCCCCAGTTTAACACTTGTCTCATGATACAAGAGAGATTATTCTTTATGGTTATTTTATTGTTTGTTTTTTTTTGCTTCCAGTGTACGAAAACATGAAGAAGGCGCAAATTCTCCTGAAGACCGAGCTGTAGAGACCCTCTACCTGTATATACGTAGATTAGATATTCAATGTATGGATGTGACGGATGATACAATATATATTTAACTGATACTCACAAGTAGCGGTGTTGGAACACTTAGTTTAAAAAAAAAAAAAATTATTATTTTTTTTTTTAAATGTGAAGTTTGTCTTGACTGTTTTGTAAAAAAAAAAATAAAATCAACCTGGGGTTATTTATGATGGCGCTTTGTGGATTCTTAAGGAAGAAACCTGCGGTTACTCATCACCTGCTCCTATGGAATGTAGAGGTTTGTGAGGTGAGGGGTCAGAAAACAGGTCCTATAAAAAGTATTCACGCCCCTTTGGAATTGTTTTTTTTTAAACTTGATTTACACTAAATGTAATATGAATTTATAAAAAAATACTTAGTGATGGGTGTGAATAGTTTTTCAATGTACAGGTGTATCTCACAAAATTAGAATATCATCAAAAAGTGAATTTATTTCAGTTCTTTAACCCCTTCACCCCCAAGGGTGGTTTGCACATTATGGACCGGGCCAATTTTTACAATTCTGACCACTGTCCATTTATGAGGTTATAACTCTGGAACGCTTCAACGGATCTTGGTAATTCTGACATTGTTTTCTCGTGACATATTGTACTTCATGATAGTGGTAAAATTTATTTGATATTACCTGCGTTTATTTGTGAAAAAAAGGGAAATTTGGCGAAAATTTTGAAAATTTCACAATTTTCCAACTTTTAATTTTTATGCAATTAAATCACAGTCATATGTCACACAAAATACTTAATAAGTAACATTTCCCACATGTCTACTTTACATCAGCACAATTTTGGAACCAAATTTTTTTTTTGTTAGGGAGTTATAAGGGTTAAAATTTGACCAGCAATTTCTCATTTTCACAACACCATTTTTTTTAGGGACCACATCTCATTTGAAGTCATTTTGAGGGGTCTATATGATAGAAAATACCCAAGTGTGACACCATTCTAAAAACTGCACCCCTCAAGGTGCTCAAAACCACATTCAAGAAGTTTATTAACCCTTCAGGTGTTTCACAGGAATTTTTGGAATGTTTAAATAAAAATGAGCGTTTAACTTTTTTTTCACACAAAATTTACTTCAGCTCCAATTTGTTTTATTTTACCAAGGGTAACAGGAGAAAATGGACCCCAAAAGATGTTGTACAATTTGTCCTGAGTACGCCGATACCCCGTATGTGGGGGTAAACCACTGTTTGGGCGCATGGCAGAGCTCGGAAGCGAAGGAGCGCCGTTTGACTTTTCAATGCAAAATTGACTGGAATTGAGATGGGACGCCATGTTGCGTTTGGAGAGCCCCTGATGTGCCTAAACATTGAAACCCCCCACAAGTGACACCATTTTGGAAAGTAGACCCCCTAAGGAGCTTATCTAGAGGTGTGGTGAGCACTTTGACTCACCAAGTGCTTCACAGAAGTTTATAATGCAGAACCGTAAAAATAAAGAAATCATATTTTTTCACAAAAATGATCTTTTTGCCCCCAATTTTTTATTTTCCCAAGGGTAAGAGAAGAAATTGGACCCCAAAAGTTGTTGTACAATTTGTCCTGAGTACGCTGATACCCCATATGTGGGGGTAAACCACTGTTTGGGCGCATAGGAGAGCTCGGAAGGGAAGGAGCGCCGTTTGACTTTTCAATGCAAAATTGACAGGAATTGAGGTGGGACGCCATGTTGCGTTTGGAGAGCCACTAATGTGCCTAAACATTGAAACCCCCCACAAGTGACACCATTTTGGAAAGTAGACCCCCTAAGGAACTTATCTAGAGGTGCAGTGAGCACTTTGACCCACCAACTGCTTCACAGAAGTTTATAATGCAGAGCCGTAAAAATAAAACAAACATTTTTTTCCCACAAAAATTATTTTTTAGCCCCCAGTTTTGTATTTTCCCGAGGGTAACAAGAGAAATTGGACCCCAAAAGTTTTTGTCCAATTTGTTCTGAGTACGCTGATACCCCATATGTGGGGGGGAACCACTGTTTGGGCGCATGGGAGGGCTCGGAAGGGAAGGAGCGCCATTTTGAATGCAGACTTAGATGGAATGGTCTGCAGGCGTCACATTGCGTTTGCAGAGTCCTAATGTACCTAAACAGTAAAAAAAAAACACAAGTGACACCATTTTGGAAAGTAGACCCCCTAAGGAACTCATCTAGATGTGTTGTGAGAACTTTGAACCCTCAATTGTTTCACTACAGTTTATAACGCAGAGCCATGCAAATAAAAAATATTTTTTTTTCCACAAAAATTATTTTTTAGCCCCCAGTTTTGTATTTTCCCGAGGGTAACAGGAGAAATTGGACCCCAAAAGTTGTTGTCCAATTTGTCCTGAGTACGCTGATACCCCATATGTGGGGGCGAACCACTGTTTGGGCGCATGGGAGGGCTCGGAAGGGATGGAGCGCCATTTTGAATGCAGACTTAGATGGAATGGTCTGCAGGCGTCACATTGCGTTTGCAGAGCCCTAACGTACCTAAACAGTAAAAAAAAAAAACACAAGTGACACCATTTTGGAAAGTAGACCCCCTAAGGAACTCATCTAGATGTGTTGTGAGAGTTTTGAACCCTCAAGTGTTTTACTACAGTTTATAACGCATAGCCGTGAAAATTAAAAAAAAAAAAATTTCCCCCCAAAATTTATTTTTTAGCCCCCAGTTTTGTATTTACCCAAGGGTAACAGGAGAAATTAGACCCCAAAAGTTGTTCTCCAATGTGTTCCGAGTACGCTGATACCCCATATGTTGGGGTAAACCTGTTTGGGTGCACGGGAGAGCAGGGAAGGGAAGGAGCACTGTTTTACTTTTTCTACACAGAATTGGCTGGAATTGAGATCGGATGCCATGTCGCATTTGGAGAGCCCCTGATGTGCCTAAACAGTGGAAACCCCCCAATTATAACTGAAACCCTAATCCAAACACACCCCTACCCCTAATCCCAACGGTAACCCTAACCACACCCCTAACCCAGACACACCCCTAACCCTAATCCCAACCGTAGATGTAATCCAAACCCTAACCCTAACTGTAGCCCCAACCCTAACTGTAGCCCCAACCCTAACTGTAGCCTTAACCCTAACCCTAGCCCCAACCCTAAACCTAGCCCCAACCCTAACCCTAGCCCCAACCCTAGCGGTAAAATGGAAATAAATACATTTTTTAAATTTTTTTTATTTTTCCCTAACTAAGCGGGTGATGAAGGGGGGTTTGATTTACTTTTATAGCGGGTTATTTAGCGGATTTTTATGATTGGCAGCCGTCACAGACTAAAAGACGCTTTTTATTGCAAAAAATATTTTTTGCGTTACCACATTTTGAGAGCTATAATTTTTCCATATTTGAGTCCACAGAGTCATGTGAGGTCTTGTTTTTTGCGGAACGAGTTGACGTTTTTATTGGTAACATGCTCGGGCACGGGAGATTTTTTGATCGCTTTTTATTCCGATTTTTGTGAGGCAGAATGACCAAAAACCAGCTATTCATAAATTTCTTTTGGGGGAGGCGTTTATACCGTTCCGCGTTTGGTAAAATTGATAAAGCAGTTTTATTCTTTGGGTCAGTACGATTACAGCGATACCTCATTTATATCATTTTTTTATGTTTTGACGTTTTTATACGATAACTTTTATAGAAAAAATAATTATTTTGGCATCGCTTTATTCTGAGGACTATAACTTTTTTATTTTTTCGCTGATGATGCTGTATGGCAGCTCGTTTTTTGCGGGACAAGATGTTGTTTGCAGCGGTACCATGGATATTTATATCCATCTTTTTGATTGCGTGTTATTCTACTTTTTGTTTGGCGGTATGAGAATAAAGTGTTTTTTGCCTCTTTTTTTTTTTTTTTTTTTTACGGTGTTCACTGAAAGGGTTAACTAGTGATATAGTTTTATAGGTTGGGTCATTACGGACGCGGCGATACTAAATATTTGTACTTTTATTGTTTGATTTTTTTTAATTTAGATAAAGGAATGTATTTAATGGGAATAATATATATATTTTTTTCTTTATTTAGGAATTTTTTTTTTATTTTTTTACTTTGTCCCAGGGGGGACATTACAGATCGGTGATCTGACAGTGTGCACAGCACTCTATCAGATCACCGATCTCACTTACAGCCGTGCAGGCTTACCAGCTTACCAGGGATAGGAGGTAGGAGACCCTCGCAGCAACGCGATCACATCGCGTTGCTCCGGGGGTCTCAGGGAAGCCCGCAGGGAGCCCCCTCCCTGCGCGATGCTTCCCTGTACCGCCGGCACACCGCGATCATGTTTGATCGCGGTGTGCCGGGGGTTAATGTGCCGGGGGCGGTCCGTGACCGCTCCTGGCACATAGTGCCGGATGTCAGCTGCGATAGGCAGCTGACACCCGGCCGCGCTCCCCCCGTGAGCGTGGCCGATCGTGCTGGACGTACTATTCCGTCCTTGGGAATTAGGGCCCACCCCACATGGACGGAATAGTACGTCCAATGACAGAAAGGGGTTAATATAAAAAGCGAATCTCCTATATTCTATAGAGTCATTACACACAGAGTGATCTATTTCAGGTGTTTATTTCTGTTAATGTCGATGATTATGGCTTACAGCCAATGAAAACCCAAAAGTCATTATCTCAGTAAATTAGAATTAACAAAATACACCTACAAAGGCTCCTAAGTGTTTATAAAGATCCCTTAGTCTGATTCAGTAGCTCCACAATCATGGGGAAGACTGCTGACGTGACAGATGTCCAGAAGGCGTCACTGACACACTCCACAAGTAGGGGAAGACACAAAAGGTAAATTGGTAAAGAAACCGGCTGTTTACACAGTGCTGTATCCAAGAATATTAATGGAAAGTGGAAGGAAAAAGTGTGGTAGAAAAAGGTGCACAACAACCGGAATAACCGCAGCCTGGAAAGGATTGTTAAGAAAAGACCATTCAATAATGTGGAGGAGATTCACAAGGAGCGGACGGCTGCTGGAGTCACTGCTTCACCACACACAGACGTATCCAGGACATGGGCTACAAGTGTCACATTCCTTGTGTCAGCCACTCATGACCAATAGACACCGCCAGAAGCCTCTTACCTGGGCCAAGGAGGAAAAGAACTGGACTGTGGTCAGTGGTCCAAGGTCCCAGAGTCTGGAGGAAGAGTGGAGAGGCCACAATCCAAGCTGCTGGAGGTCTGGTGTGAAGTCTCCACAATCAGTGATGGTTTGGGGAGCCATGTCATCTGCTGGTGTAGGTCCACTGTGTTTTATCAAGACCAAAGTCAGCGCAGCCGTCTACCTGGACATTGTAGAACCCTTCATGCTTCCCTCTGCCGACAAGATTTTTGGAGATGGAAATGTCATTCTCCAGCAGGACTTGGCCCCTGTCCACACTGCCAAAAGTACCAATACCTGGTGTAAAAACAGTATCACTGGGCTTGATTGGCAGCAAACTCGCCTGACCTTAACCCCATAGAGAATCTATGTGTATTGTCAAGAGGAAGATGAGACACCAGACCCAACAATGCAGACGAGCTGAAGGCTGCTATCAAAGCAACCTGGGCTTCCATAACCCCTCAGCAGTGCCACGGGCTGATCGCCTCCATGCCACGCCACATTGATGCAGTAATTTAGATTTTTTTTTAAAGGGAATTTGTCTGTGATATCATGGAAAACCATCATATTTTTCTTTACTTCTTGACCAAGAGTGTACAAATCATGGAGGCTTAAAAGGCCGCTGCTGTGGGGCCCATAGAGAAAGGGGGCGTCAATCGGCCCACACATTCATGTCTAATGGTCCACATACTGACCACAATGGGGGTCCGACTCCTATCCAACAGCCTCATAGGCATACATAGATCTGTGGTCTGTAAAAGTAGTAAAGCGTGAACATCTGAGCTGAAGCGCTGACATTAGGTAACCGGCCTCACTGCTTGCATTCACAGGTTGTTTTTTTTTTTTTTACGTCCTCTGAAACCCTAAGTTTTTTAATTCACTGACATCCCGCGGAAATCTCAAATTGCTAGGAACTGAAACAAAGTATATTAAAAAGTTGGAGAACTTTTCATTTTAGGACGATTATCGACACTGACAACCCTTTTTCTAAATGCAGACGTGCTGGTAGTCAGCTGTGTATTATTGGAGAACGTGAGGGTATCACAATCAGATTTACCCCTTGCATCCACCCTATAATATTATGCAAGGCCCAATCGTAGGAAAAAGCCATGAAATACTTGGTCATGCTGACATTCACACCACTTGTCTTCTGGCACCGCGGGGGCGGGGCCAAGGAAGGAGGGACCTCCCCCGCTGTAATGTGCTAAAATAATATATGGAAAGGAGTTAAAGGGACAAAGTCTCAGGAGCCACAAATGACTTTGTACAACCATCATAATGGGTAAGGAGCCCAAGGAATGCAATGAAGACACGTGGCACTTATTGATTTATTTTTTATTTTATTTTTACCAGTCATTTCTGCAGTGCAAATCAAGATCTGTAACTAAAAAAAAAAATCCATATTCACAGCATTGTAAAACTGGACATAACACCCACAATAATATGTGAACTGAAATACAAAGACATTCTCAGCATGAAAAGAACAAGACAATAAGGGAGTGATGATGGGGGTAGTAGTTGTGACGATGGTCTGTTGTACAGCGAGGTCCTATCATCACCCCTGTATGGAGATCCATCACATACAATAGACCAGGCCTGGGTCACGGAACAGAGGAGTGGTCTCCTATCTGCAGCTCCCCAACCGTTGGGAAACTACAACTCCCAGCAACGGTTATGCTTGAAGTGGTGATCAAGGGCATCAATTATAGTCTGAACTGGGGCAAATTTTTATTTTTTAAACATATTAAAAAGGTGCACCTTCCTTTATCACTTTACCGTAAAAAAAATAAAATAAAAAAAACAAACATTATTTGGACCATTTTTCTAATTTCTTTGATACGGCTCCCGAGCTCCATTCCTTTTGCTGCCTTCTCATAATTCTCCACGACATACCCTGTTTTCACCACTAGAGGGCAATCTGTACACAACAGAATATAAATAGTTGCTGTTGCTGCCCCCTAGTGGCAACAAGAGGAAACTGAAATCCTAAAGCAATGGAGTGTTAACAAAGTATATAAGGAGAGCGATCCAAATCTTTTCGTCTGCTGCTTCACTTTAACAATTTGTTACACTCGAGTCAGGAAATTGCAGACATTAGATAAAAGGGGCTATTTTCTAACACACTTGTCCTCAGGCTGTGCCTCATTCACCGTAACGGGAATAAGTTGCAATACCTAGCCTACCCTGAAAAAGAGAGGGGCGCTGTTTTTGTTAATACACTTCTGCTGTAGACTCTAATGGGGTCAAATCATGGAGGAGTCCATGTAACGATAAGAGCCCTAAAAACTTTTACAGCTTAGGAAGGGTTTTATGACTATAGTGATACATGTAAAATAACAAAATGGTGTCCCCTAAAAAGAAAACCAACATTCCACTCTTACTCTGCTTCCCTTAATGCTACACAGGGAAGGTCACCGGAATTCATCGCCGTCCCCGTAAGTCTTGTAAGTTTGTCAAGGAGGAGAAGATGGCCTCCAAAGTAGTGTAAATATTATCTCATAGGTACAGGTCTCAGTAAGTCAGTGCAATGTGTATGTCTAAGCCTGCAGGGGGATAAGCTAGGGGGGCTGAAGAGTCCGGAAGTGATTATGAAGGTTAGAACACATATCGGCAGTGATGTTAGTGTGAAATAACAGATTTCAGTCTAATGCAGTTCCTCGGGGGCGGAGCATATGCTGAGCAGACAATGCACTGGGTGGAGTACAGTATCAGTTTTCATTACAGTTCTTTTAAGCGAGGGTGGAAACTTTTTGAACCCAACAGTCCCATAAACCTGACAGTCCAACAAGAGCCCGGACCCCTCTATTCCAGTTCATTAGTATTGAATGAGATTATATTTTATGTATTTTCACAAATTTTTGCAAATTTTGAAATCCAAAACATCATGAACAAATCCAAATAAAGCAGCAGGGACTTGTGTCATAAAATCCAGTGATTGTCACCAGTCCTCAAATGTCCTAGAAATTAGATTATTTTACAGTATATTTAAAGTCAAATTAATAAACGTATTTTGCATTTATTTTTTCACTATTTACAAAAATGAAAACGAGCCATTGAAACAAATGACACATATGAAGCAATGGTGCGCTGCTGCCGAGTGCTCTACATTCCAGTGCTCAGCTCACAGGCGCCACCACTGTCTTACACAGGTATTACAGTCCCTTTTCCCTTCACCTTCCAGGGTTTTATCGATAAGCAGTGGAATTTCTGACTATTGGGAGGGAAATGAGAACAGAGGTGTCATAAAGCCCCTGGGTTCCAAATCTGTGCCTAGGACTCCGAACAACTGACAATGCCATGTTCACTTACCAACGCTTAAAAAGGCACCAAATTGGGATTTGTCATTTCCTGTTGACCACTAAGGACCCCCACCCCCCATTAATACCTGATTTTTATGTGGGGGTTTACATAAATAAATAAGGTCATAGGACTGTCCTAATTGGGACTGCTGCCAAGTAAGCAAATGCCCAGTATGGACCTCAGCAACTAAAGTTGTGACCCTGGAAGAGATCAAAAACAGGTCTGTGCACTAAGAAGAGGCAGTCCAGTGTACAGTGGCATGTACAAGTTTGGACAAAATTGCTGTTATTATGAACAGTTGAGCAAGTTGAAGATGAAATGATCTCTAAAAAGGCTAACATTACAGATGACACATTTGCCTTATATTTTAGGCAACAAAAAAAATAAACATATATATCTCAGTCTGAAAATGGTGGAGGCCACAATGCAGGAGGCTATAACAAGCTAGGAAAGCATTTTCAAGTTGCCCTTTCCTCAGTTAGAAATGTAATGAAGAAATGGCCGTTACCAGGAGCAGTGGAGGTCAAGATAAGGTCTAGAAGACCAAGCAAAATTTCAGTGAGCTGCTCATAGGATTGCTAGAGAGCCAAATCAGGACCCCAGATTGAGTGCAAAAGACCTTCAGAAAGATTTGCAGACTCTGGAGTTGTGGTACATTGTTCAGAGACACCTGCACAAATATGGCCTCATCATGGAAGAGTCATCAGAAGAAAACCTCTCCTGCATCTTCACCATACAATTCAGAGCCAGAAGTATGCAAAAGAAAGTCTAAATAACCCTGCGTTTTGGAAACAAGTCCTGTGGACTGATGAGGTTAATAGAACTCTTTGGCCATAATGATCACAGGTATGTGTGGAGAAAAAAGGGCTCAGAATTTCAGGAAAAGAACATCTCACCCAAACATTAAGCATAGGGGGATCAATCATGCTTTCAGGTTGTGCTGCAGCCAATGTCACAGGGAACATTTCTCGGGTAGAGGGAAGAATGGATGCAATGAAATTTCAACAAATTCTCGATGCAAACATAACACCATCTGTAAAAAAGCTGGAGGTGAAAAAAGGAAGAGGATGGCTGCTACAAATGGAGAATGATCCTAAACACAAGTCACAATCCACAATAGACGACCTCAAAAGGCGCAAGATGAAGGTTTTACAATGGCCCTCACAGTCCCCTGATCTGAATATCATTGAAAATCTGCAGCTAGATCTCAAAATAGCAGAGGAAGCAAGACGGCCCCGGAATCTCACAGAACAGGAGGAATTCTCCAAGGAAGAATGAAGGAAAATCCCTCAAATAAGAGCTGAAAAGGAGAGAGAGAGCGAGAGAGAGCGCGCGAGTGAGAGCACGATTTTATTTTTCTTTATTTTATATTTTTGCCTATAGTACATAGGAAATGTGTCATCTGTAACTTTACACCTTTTATAGATCATTTCATCGTCCACTTGTTTAACTGTTCACAGTAGCAGTAAATTTGACCAGGGGTGTCCAAACTTTTCCATGCAACTGCATAGAATACAGGTCATCCAGTGACCACTACTGGACATGTAGGTACATGGAATAGGATGACGGTCATAAAAGGGACAGAAAAAAAACAAAACAAAAAAACAAAACACAAATCTGTGTACTAAGAGGCGGCAGTCCAGTGTATAGCACATAGGATATCCAGCGACCATCACTGTACATCGAGGCACACGGACTAAGATGGTGGTCAGAGGGACAGACCTAAAACAAATCTGTGGAGATCCGGTGACCACCCCTGTACATCTAGGCACACGGAGTATGACGTGGTCACACATGGGCGGAACAACAACAAGTCTGTGTACCAAGAAGAGGCAGTCCAGTGTATAGAATACAACATTTACCGTCGCCACCACTGTACACGGCAGCTGAGACTCAAACACCCGGCACTAATCGGCTACAATATTAGTCACATACCCGACCAATACTCATCCCACCGCCCGCGTGCGGGGACTGTCGGGGATTTAGGTCTCGCCACTCACATTGCACAGTCGCAGCGCCCGCTCCGGAGGAATGATTGGTGTGACCCGTTATGATGAAATAAAAGTTACCATCCAGAAATATTTGCCTTAATATCTTAGAACTTGGACGGAAATGATGACCCCCAACCCACAAATTAAACTGGCAAGACCCCCTCGCCCCCAACAACCACAACACAAATATCGGAGGAGTGTAAATTATACAGGAACGACGACGTAATATTCATATAATCGATCGCTGATCTTAGAAGTCTGCAGCCAGTTCCTGACTTGGGTTTTCTTGTTATTTTATCAATCGTTACTTTTGTTTTTATCAAGTCTTTTGTGTTTTATTTCTTCCTTTGAGCTTTTGACTTACACATTATTATTTTACATCTCATTTAAAAGTGGAGGGAAAAAAAAAAAATGAAAGAAGTTTAGTCCTTCAAACAAAACCAACCACAGCAATCAGAGGAGCTGTAGAGTGTTCAGCAAAAAGGGAGAGAGTCTTAGAAAAGGGGATTTCAATCAAAGGAACGCGCTGGGGTTGGCCCGAGGGTCCTTCTGGTTTCTGTATCTGTAAGTCAACCAAACGCCAAGGATCTAGAAAAAAAAAAAATTAAAAAAATTTAATGTTCACGTTTCTTCAAGATATTGTTTTTCAATACAATGTTCTGCACAATGGAGGCCTGAATAGGCGCAGAGGCTGCTGGAATCACAGGACACCCAGAAATAAAAATCAGCCCCCGTTGGTGTGGACGGGCACCAGGTACAGCTATAATCATCAGCGCAAAAACGGGAAGAAGAAACTACGAGAGAAGATCATCAGCTGTCTGCCGATCACAGACAAAGGGGAGGAGCTGCGGAGCGGAGGAGACGGGATATTTGCATTTTCTGGGTGTAGCAGCCATCAGAACTTAGAAAATAAAACTGAACATTTTGCATAACGGACCCACCTCAGTGAAGCTGAAGAAAAAGCCGATCCCCCCAACCACTTTTAAGACGTCCTGTGCATGCTCCTCGATGATAGAGCCACATGTTTTACAGTTCTGAGATACAAAGCAGGCCTGGAAGTGGAAAAATACAGAAAGGAAATCATCTAGCCGCAATTTAGGCAGTCAGGAGATGGAGCCCACACGCAGATAGCGGGCCCACCAGACGCAGGCAGCGGGCCCATCAGACACAGCGGGCCCACCAGACGCAGGCAGCCGGCCCCCCAGACGCAGGCAGCCGCCCCCCCAGACGCAGGCAGCCGGCCCATCAGACGCAGGCAGCCGGCCCATCAGACGCAGGCAGCCGGCCCACCAGACGCAGGCAGCCGGCCCACCAGACGCAGGCAGCCGGCCCATCAGACGCAGGCAGCCGGCCCATCAGACGCAGGCAGCCGGTCCATCAGACGCAGGCAGCCGGCCCCCCAGACGCAGGCAGCCGGCCCCCCAGACGCAGGCAGCCGGCCCCCCAGACGCAGGCAGCCGGCCCTCCAGACGCAGGCAGCGGGACCACCAGACGCAGGCAGCCGGCCCGCCAGACGCAGGCAGCGGGACCACCAGACGCAGGCAGCCGGCCCTCCAGACGCAGGCAGCGGGACCACCAGACGCAGGCAGCGGGTCCTGCATACACTTACTGCAGGGCAAGTGTCGTTCTTATCGAAGTAATGAAATCCGCAGCAGTTGAAGTTTTTCTCAATGTCGTCTCTCGCGGTCACCGTGTGGTTCCACCCGACTTCCAAAAGCTCATTCTACAGGAGAAGAAGGGGGGAGGGGGTGTTCATGAAAATCTAGAACCTTGTAGACCAATGTAATGTGCGGCCCGCGCTTCATCTTCCAGGGCGGCCATTTAGAATATGACGATTAGAGATAAATAATAAATTACCGTATTACCTGCTGCTGACGGTTTAATGCCAGAGAAGCACACGACACCGAGAACTGGACGACAAACACCAAGAAGAGGATGATCATGTACTAAGCGCAGTAAGTCAAGGATGGGATTCATCATCTATGAACTTCTTGTGTCACCAGGGGCAAAGATAAAAGTTTGTGAACCTCACATTATTACAACCACTAAAATGTAACAGATTAGACCATGAACCCGTCAGATGCACAGAACTCAGCCTTGTAGTTTGCAACAATGTATCAGAGCAGGTACAGTGTATCCGTCTGGAGTTCGAGTGGATACAACTGTACCAAACCCTCAGCTGTGAGAAGCAGGGGGTCTGTGCAGACTGTCAGCAGTGTTTCTATCTGAACTCTTCTCCTTTTGTTACATTTGGCTCCAGTCCAATTATTCAGATATTTGTGTGTGTCAGAAATAACACTTTAATGTTGTATGAAAAATAGAATATTTTACGCTTTTATTCATTAAAAAATTTTTTTCTATTTATTTTTTTTTTTATGATGTACTTAGTCTCCCTTCAAAAGATCAATCAATCAATAATTAAATGACTTTTGGGGGACATGCGATCACTTTGTAATCGATGAGGAGCCGATCACCACCAATTTCAAGGATTTTACTTACGGTATTTTTTATTTTTTTTAAAGGGTTAAACAGTCCGGACATGTGACAGCAGCTGTGCGAGGGTCATAATAACATGGTCATATGACCCGTCACCCGGTGATCACGCCATCGCCAGGCCCATACATGAGCCATCGCCAGGGTACAAGTGATCAATGACAGTTTTTGCCGTCTTTTGTAGCAGCGATCTACAGCTGCAGTTATTTTTGGGGTCCCCATAGAATTCCACAGTACAAAGGTCTATTCTCAGTCATTAAGAGGGTGAAGTATAGTAGTCCAAGATTAGAAAACCATGAATGCCTTGTTCCAATAACAGTGCCACACATGTCTACAGGTTGGGTCTGGTATTGCACCTCAGCTCCAATAAAGTAATTTCCGATACCAAAAATAACCTGTGCAATAGGGGGGGCGCTGTTTTTGGAAAAAAAGCCATGTTTTTCTTGGCATAAGGTTCTGATGTAGATCTCCCGACCACCTACCCCTATCCCAGCCCCCTCCCCCATCTGGAGGATTGACTGTCTGGCACCCGGCGCTGTGTGTATTGTACCTGCAGCTGCTCCCACTAACCAAACAGCGCGACATAATGACAAGGTGACTCAGGGCCGCACCTCACGTCCGCGCCGCCCGGGGCCGGTCACAACACCAGGAATTATATATTGTAGCCAGTCACACGTGTTGCACGGAGTCTCTGAGGGATTTCTGTAAATGTTCATTGTAGCAGATATTGCGGTATTGTCTGAGAGTGTAACAATATATACACAGCAGGATCGTACCGCCACATAGTGACCGCACAGGTCAGAGGGGAAAGCTGAATGGGGTGTCCCGGTATTAAAGTATTATAAGGTCCTCTCTCCTGTACTTGTGTGTAACTTGTTTTTTGCTCATGTTTATTGTACTTGTCTATATTTGCCCTTTTTCACATGTAAAGCGCCATGGAAAAAATGGCGCTATAAAAAAAGGTCTTATAATAATATTATTATTATTATTATTAATAATAAATGATGTATCACAGGGCAATGCAATGAATGTATGCTCCATAGTGATATGACTTGAGACCCCCATGTACCTAAAAATGTAGCGACACAGGGCTGGTGTAGCACGGCATCACGATGTTAGCCCAGCAGCAGGGCCGGTGTCAGCAGCCATTCTGTATGGAGCATTACATGGGTCCCATGATATATGGAGCCAAGGCCACCATCAGGGCATTCCTACCCTTACTGGCGTATGGGGCCCAATGAGCAGAGGGGGCCGGGACTGAGGACGTTCGGTTTAAAAATCTATTGCTGTACGGGCCGGCACGGCAATTAAAGCCGCCAGCCAATTACTGGCCGGCAGCTGTCGTCAGCAGCAGGTTTGTCAGCCTATGACGTCACTGTCATGAGCCGGCGAGTCCGCGCTTCACATGCAAGGAGGAGATTATGCTGCTGGACCGTGGGCCGGTAAGAGGAAAGTGTTTTTTCCTTTTTTTTTTTTTTTTTTCCTTAAATACTTTTTTTACTGAAGCGGCAAGCCGCAATATGGACAGGGTAGGCAGGATCATGGGCCAGGATCATGGGACGCACGGGGCAGGATCGAGACAAATGAGACAGGATCAAGTGACCGATGGAGCAATCACTGCTCTAGATAACTAATTTTCTGCAGAGACAAGTCCTGACTGGAAAAAGTGATGGTGGTCTGAGCTGGATGAAGAAAAGCCAAGATGAAGGACTTTAACTAGAGATGTCAATATGTTATCTAAACACTATATACAGAGGATCCTGTGTATAATGTCACTGGTGATCACTGTATTACCAGTACACTGACACTACATACAGAGCTCCTGTGTATAATATCACCGGCAATCACAGTATTATCTGTACACTTAAACTTTACACTGTATACCATGTATAGATCTCCTGTGTATAAGGGCACTTATGGTAATATTAGTATTGTGGGTTTATTTTTGTTTGTATTTAATTAATGATCAGTATTGTAGTATTCGGTCACTATGTGGTGGTAATATATGGGCTGGTCACTGTGTGATGGTATTTGTCCCTTGTATGTGATATTATGATCATTTTAAAAATTGAGAAATAAACATATCTAAAAAGAGTATTAGATATTTTAACAAAATGTTTAATAGGTTAGAGTAGAGTAGGGCCCGGTCCTTGTCATGGTGGCGGTTTAAAAAAATCTTTTAGCCAAAACAAAAGCTGCTGTTTATGTGTGTGATCTGGTGATGGGAACTGTTAATATGAGATTGGTGAGGACATGGTGCAGAAGAGGAGTTTTTTTTCAGGAGCGGGCAGTGGGACTGTGGAAAGTTTGAGGGGTGGAGGCAGTCCAAGGTTACTGAATGCAAAAATAAAAATAAATAAAAATCTACCTGTAGCCACCACTAGGGGGAGCTCATGGCATATAGGTTTGTACAGCCATCACTAGAGGGAGTTCACTACATACAGATTTATACAGCCACCACTAGGGGGAGCCCACTACATACAGATTTATACAGCCACCACTAGGGGGAGCCCACTACATACAGATTTATACAGCCACCACTAGGGGGAGCCCACTACATACAGATTTATACAGCCACCACTAGGGGGAGCCCACTACATACAGATTTATACAGCCACCACTAGGGGGAGCCCACTACATACAGATTTACACAGCCACCACTAGGAGCTTGTAGTCTGTGGAGGAAGGTGCTGGTCTGTTTGCTCCAGGAGAGTCACCAGTTTTTTTTTTTCCACCCAGTAATTCTCCCCCTCTCTGATCTAGGAAAGAGAGGGGTGTAGTGGATGGACTGTGGGGCTGAGTCCCCGTCTCCCACCCCTCGGTCTAAGCCGGCGAGGGGTGGGAGCTCATTGCTACCGGCAAAGAGGGTCACCAGATCTGGCAAGGCCCAAAACATGGAGGAGCCCAGGAAGACCCAGGAGGGCTGCAAAGCCCCTAAGGCTGAGGCGAGGGCCACTGTGGTGTCTCCTCCCGGAGGTGAGCGGAGCACTCGCAGAGGTGCAGCGGCGGCGGTGCCGAAGGATTGGGGCACTAGGGCCGCACGGGAGCCGGTTACCAGCTATGGCTCCCGCGTCCATGCGTACCTCGGCGAGTATGAGGAGGCTGGGAAGACCATCAGGAGACTCCGGGAGGAGCTGAAGGAGGTGAGGCAAGCTGCAAACAGAGCCTCCCGCACAGAGAAGTCTGCCCTGACAGCCAGGATATCCAGCCTGGGGATATGCATTGAGGGCATGGAAGCCCGGAGAGCGGCTATATTAAACAACAGCGGGCCCTTCCGGGAAAAACTGGAAAATGAGGACCGATTCCACAACATGGCTGCTGCAAAGGAGCCAGAGGGGTCTCGGCGTCCGACCCAGGTGGAGGAGGTGGACCATGAGGAGATGGAGGAGGCGCCGTACCCACCTGGGGGCTTGGGTAAGTGATCTCCAGGCCACACACAGCGGGATAGATCCAGTGCAGGTCCCACTCCCATCAGACAATAGCATTTCAGAGGATGATGGGGGTGATGCGGATGATAGCAGCAGCGATAACAGCAGTAGTGGGGGTTGCCTCGTCTTGCAGCAGATCCGTCAGCTAGAGTCCCCAGTAAATTATGCCCACCTGAAGTTTGGGGATGAGGTCTGTGGGGACGAGGCAACCAGGAGGGGGAAAAAGAAAAGCAAAAAAAGGAAGAAAACATCGGAGGAGAGGTTGGTGTTTGTCCCCCTTCCTGGGACCCCCCGGTCCCGCTGTGTGGAGCCCGCTACCCACCCCGGCCCGGGACCTGCAGTGGTTCCGGTGCGAGGGAGCGGGGAGAGTACAAGTCATATGGCGCAGGTCGCCGTCTCTGCTGGCGGTAGCAGAGGGGGCGAGAGTGGGCATGCGGCTGCAGAGCCGGACAGTGTGCATGGTCTGGAGTGTGGCCCTGTGGCGGGCGGTAATAAAATCTGTGGGGGTGTCCAGGCCCGATCCTCTGTGGAAATGGGGGACGGCCTGGTGCCTGCTGCACCCGCTGACGCTCGGGGGGTGGAGGCTGTGGGTACCTTACCGGTGGTCACCGCTCCCCGCAGTGTTGGCGGTGCGCTGTCAGCCGGGGCCGCATCATCGGCGGCGTGTGCTGTGGTGTCGGGGTCCCCCACATGCAGATCCGATGCTGGGTCAAAATCCGGGACCCCGGCACCGGTTATCATCTCGGGTGCAGCTGTAATGGCTGCGGTAATGCCGGCCCGGATCGCACCCTCGTCGGAGAGGGTCGCACTGCCGGGGTCCTCTGCATGTGTGTCACCTGTATCTGTGGGGGACCCGGCGGTGAAGTGCACACAGGAGTGTGGAGATGGTCTGCAGGAGAGGCTGGAGCAACAGTCTGCAGCTGCCAGCACATGCTCTGCTGAAAAGCAGGGTGTGGTAATCAAACCCTGCAGTATGGATCTTAAAGGGGCAGCTGCACTGCAAATAGTAACAACCCCAGCAGAAAGCAGAAAAAAAAATGCAAACAAAAATGTAAATAAGAATGGAAGTGGTGCAAGTGGTGTGAATATTGTCTGTGATAATGGTGACGGGTCAGGGGCGGTTTCTGCTGGAGGTATGGTTGGTGTGAATGGTGCCAGTGCGGTGATTTCTACCAGTGAAAATGGTGAGGCTGAGGTAAGTGAGGTGGAGATGGTTGACTGTGAGGTTGAGGGTTCAGGGAATATAGGGGCTGGTCCATCGTCCCCCTCACCTGCAGCCGCCATTAGTTATGCGGCTGCTGCCGCTGGGATTCCACAGGGGTCTTCCTCATCTCCGGACCCAGGGAATGAGGCTTTTCGCCGCCGTTTCCTGGAGGCCCTCAAAAAAGGGGAGCGGACGATCAAAGTAGAGGGAAGAGAGGTGGCGTTGTCCTACTGGCTAGATAAGTTTGGTCTAGCTGCCTTCCAAGAGAAAAGGGGGGGGGGGGGGGGAGACCGTGTGGTCCCTCCCGACAGCCGGGCAGGGGGTCTCCAGGAGAAATGTGGTTCGTCTTCGCTGGAGGGGCGATGAGGCGTGTCCATCCAGGACAAATGTGGTGAAGCTCCTCATGAAGATGGACTTCAGGGCTATTGACATCTTTGCTCTGATACATCCTTTTGGGACCTCCACCTTTGATATCAGCTTTGTTCGGCCGGAGGGCATGGAGCTCTTTTGGTCCAATTATGAGCTGGTAAAAGAGGAGCCCGGCTGGCGAGGGTTCGCTGTGGAAGCAATTTCTCGCCAAAGTGGGCCGAAGAAATTGACTGTTTTAACATGTAATGAGTCTCTTTCTGGCGTTGACATAATGACCTGGTTGAGCCGCTACGGCGAGGTTGTGGAGGTCCCTAAGAAGAACCGGGACGATTTTGGTATCTGGTCAGGAGGCTGGACCTTCATGGTAAAGTTGAAGCGTTCAGGTGGCACTGTCACCCACATCCCTTCCTCGGCTTTCCTGGGAAGGGATCGGATTCTGGTCTTCTACCAGGGGCAGCCGAAGGTATGCCACAGGTGCGGTGATCCTCGCCACTTCAGCGCGGGCTGCAAGGTGCAGAAATGTGCCTTGTGTGGCGAGGTGAGTCACCTCGCCGCATCCTGTGGTGTCATTCGATGTCACCTGTGTGGTGATCTAGGTCACCCGTTCAGCCGCTGCCCTCGTTCCTTCTCTAATGCCATGGCCGGCCGGGCGGAGGGGAGCCGTGAGGAAGTTCCTGGCGGTGCAACTTCTGCAGAGGTTGGAGGTGGCAGCGGGGGAGTAGCTGAGGGGCCGATGAGGAATGGCAGGGCTAGGGGCCCCTCTTACCAGCGGAGGCAGGCAAGACGTCAGGAGGGCAGGGGGCAGGAGGAGCCTCGGGAAACTGGGGTAATGGCTGCCCCCTCCTCTGACGCGACGGCCCATGTCACTGAGGCCCCGGGGGAGGAAGCGGTGAATGAGGAGATCAGACGGATGGAGAATGAGGAAGCGGCTGATCTCTCAGATGCCTCTCAATATGAAAGTTTTGATGAGGATGGAGGGGACCAGCCAAAAGAAATGGGTGACAAGGGTACCAAGAGTGCCAAGTGTGCTAAAAGTAAAAAAAAGAAGAATAAAAAAGGTGGAAAAATCTTCTTCCCTCACCAAGGTGCCTAAGGAAGGTCCCACCGACTCCCCTCTGATCCCCCTCTCCAACCGGTTCCAAGCCCTTGACGATCCTGCTAAGACGGGAGTCGGGGGTGAGGTTCCGGAGGTAACATCGGGAGGGCCTTTGGGAGGCGGGGGAGTCCCTTCTCCAGGGGGTGTGTCTTCCTCTGGAGGTGGGGACGACCCTGGGTCCGGACGACCCTGGGTCCGGAGATGAGAAAGAGGTGGGAGGGATGGATACCTCTGTCTCTCTGAAAAGAAGAGGGGGGGCTTCATCATCCGGAGATGAGCGGGCTAAGAAAAAGGGTGGGGGGAAGAAAAAGGCCATCTAACTCGATCACTCATGATGGCGGCACCCACCCCGTTGACTCTAGCAACCATTAATGTCGCTAGTATAAAGTCTGATGCGGCTAGATTTGCGGCCTTTGATTTTCTCACCCGATTTGAGGCTGAAATTTTGTTTTTGCAGGAGACCAGGCTTACGGATATGGGGGCCATACGCAAGGCGGAGAGCGAGTGGAGGTGCGGGTCTTCGTACTGGTCTCTTGCGGCCGAGCCGTGTAGCGGGGTGGCAGTCCTTTTTAAGACTGCATCGGTTGAATGCCGGAGAGTTATCGAGGTAGAAATGGGGAGGTGCCTGGTCTTAGACGTCTTCATGAGGGGACAGGAGCTTCGGCTCATTAACATCTATGGTCCGCAGTCAAAGTGGGACCGTAAATGTCTCTTCCTGAAGATTAAGCCCTATCTTTTTACGAGTCGGCAGGTGGTCTTTGGAGGTGACTTTAACACTGTCACAAGGCTTCGTGATAGGGGAGGCTCCATTGACCGGCTGGCTTATGATAGTAATACTCTTAATAGCATAGCTAGTGACGCTCGCCTGGTGGATGTCCACATCCGGCACACCCCAGGTCACTGTGGTTTCACCTTTTATAGAGGTAATTGTAGGTCTAGGATAGACAGGTTTTTTTTAAAGGAGGAAGCCATCTCTTCAGCAGTGTCCGTTGTTGAGGTGGAGTTCTCCGATCACTGTCTGATTTCTTTTTCTCTGAATGTTTCAGAAACCCCTCGGATGGGAAGGGGACTATGGAAGCTGAATTCATCCCTCTTGGAAGAAGCAGAGATAAGACAATCCTTTGAGGACTTTCTTCAGAGCCAGGTACCGCTTTTGGATCTCTGTAGCGATAAGTCAGAGTGGTGGGAGATGTTCAAGGATCGGGTTGCGAGTTTCTTCCGCCAGCTCTCGAGCCTCAGGAGCCTGAGCAGGTACCGCCTGTATAGGGAACTGAGGAGGAAACTCGAACATCTCGTCTCGGCTGGAGGTGACCGTGAGGAGATCTCCAGAGTGAAGTCTTTACTCAAGAGGTGTCAGTACGATAGGCACACATCTTTGGTTTTTGAGAGGGATTTCGGGAGGTACCGCTCGCCTGACCCCTACAGAAACTGTAAGATGTCAGTGAGTTGTAAGGTGGTGACAGGTTTGGTCGACGATACGGGTTCCCTGAACAGATCCAAATCAGGGATCCTGGAGGTGATCAGATCTTTCTACTCACACCTCTTGGGGAAGAGGGATCTGGATCGGAAGGTGATGTCGGCTTTCTTGGCCAAGGCCATCCCTGAGCCAGGAGATGACCCCTCGCTTCACGTTTTGACAGAACCAATCAGGGAAGAGGAAGTGCGACTGGCCATTGATGGGCTTCGGCCTAAGAAATCGCCAGGTCCGGATGGCTTAACATCCGAGTTTTATAAGACCTTTAGGGACTCCTTGGTCCCTCTCTTGACTGAGGTGTTTAACGAGTGTCTCTCCTCGGGCGCTCTTTCCCAGTCAATGAGGCAGTCTGCCCTGATTATCCTGTCAAAGGGTAAGGACCCGTCCCGTATTGAGAATTGGCGTCCCATAGCGCTTCTCAATACGGACCGGAAGGTTCTGGCAAAGGTGCTGTTCAAACGGCTGGTGAAGTTTGCACCCCGGCTCCTTTCGGGGGCCCAGCACTGCTCTGTTCCAGGCCGCAGTACGTTTAGTGCTGTGCTCGGTGTCCGAGAGGCAGTGGAGCAGGGCAGGGCAGGTCACTGGAAGGGGTACTTGCTGTCCTTAGACCAGGCGAAGGCTTTTGATCGGGTTAACCATGAGTACCTCTGGTCCGTCCTTCTGAGGTACGGTCTGCCTGGGGGGTTTGTAAATTGGCTAAAGATCTTGTACGCGGGGGCAGAGACTTTCCCGCTCGTGAATGGTTGGTCTGGCCGCCCTTTTGAGGTTGGGTCTGGGGTCCGCCAGGGCTGTCCATTGAGCCCGCTGTTATACGTGTTCGCGATAGATCCCCTTTTAAGGAGGATTGAGCGTGGACCGTTGGCGGAAGTCAGGATGGACCAGGTGGCCTCGGAAGCCACTCTGAGGGTGGTAGCGTATGCCGATGACGTCTCCCTTTTCGTGTCCTCGGGTGAGGAGGCGGAGTGGGTCATGTCTGAGGTTGATCGCTACTCGGAGGCTTCTGGGTCCAGAATTAATCAGGAAAAGTGTGAGAGTCTCTGGCTGGGAGGGGGTGACCCTAGTTTTGGTCTCCCGGACACTCTTCCAGAGCCCCAGGCATCGGCAAAAATCCTAGGCATCGAATTTGGCCCTGGGGACTACCCCCAGCAAAATTGGGAGGGCAGACTTAAGATCGCCGCCCAGAAGGTGGACCAATGGAAGGGTTGGTCTTTGACCCTGAGGGAAAGGGTTAGCCTGGTTAAGGGTTTTTTGCTACCCTTGTTAATATACCTGGGCAGTGTCTGCATGTTGCCAGAGCCGCTCTGGACACGGGTCTACAGCCTGTTTTTCCAGATGTTATGGGGAAATAGGCTGAACCTAGTCAAGCGGGAGGTCACGTACCGCACGAGGAGACTAGGAGGGTTGGGTATGGTCAACCCAGTGGTGTTTCTAATAAACACTTTTGTCAAGACTAACATCGCCAACCTCTGGTCAGAGAGGGCTCCTCCGTGGGTATTCTCCTGCAGGGGATGGCTTCGACCCTTCTTCCAGGAATGGGAGACAGGAGGGCAAGTGAAGGACCTGCGCACACCGCACGGGCATCTCCCGGCTTACGCTACCCCGGTTCTGAAGGTGATCCGCCGGTGGGGTCTGGGAATGTGGGAGATCAGGACCATGTCGAGGAAATTCCTTGACAGGAGGGTCCTGTTGACCCATTTCCAGAAGCCTCTGGTGCTCAAAGATTGCCCAAGTCGGGATCGGGAGGGTGGGCTGAGGTTATTGAATTCTACACGGGTCCCCTTGAAGTTTTGGGACTTGGCTTGGCACTGCTTCCATGGGAAACTGTATGTAAGGGACAACCTGAAGTGTAGGAACTCCGATGATCGGGGTTGTCCCCGTGAGGGGTGTTGCGACACGCTGGAAAGCATGGAGCACTTCCTCCTTCAGTGTCCTTTTAATACAGGGGTCTACAACAGGGTGGGTGCTTCCATAGGCTGGCCTCGGCTGGCACACCTTTCCTATGCGGAGTGGGCGTATGGGGCATTCGGATCCCTGGGTTGTCGAGATCGGGGCACTTTATTTCTAGTCAGTTTAGTCGTCAGGTTTTACACGTGGAACGCACAGTGCTTAGTGTCAACTCAGCAGAAAATCCTCCCCCGGGACGAGGTTGTTAGGAACATTCTGGGTGGCCTGGTGAAGGTGCGCTCTCTGGAGTATGACAGGCTGGGTGCAGCGAGGGCCTCTCTTCTCTGGAGAGGGTTCTCATTTAATGTACCTAGGGCTTAGATAAGCAGGTAAATGATAGGGACAGGTAGACAGCTTCAGTAGGGACAGGTAGATAGTTAGGGACAGGATAGGGACAGCCCAGGGACAGTTAGATAGGCACGCGGTGAGTTAGGTAGGGTAGTAGGGTCAGGCAGGGAGAGACAGGGAAAGGTAGGTAGATGAATAGGGGCAGATGTCTAGACAGGTAGGGACGGCTGGTAGGGTAAGGATTGTTAGGGTAGAAGCCTGTCATCTCCGGTTTCCTGGTGGCGGGCTGGGGCTTTTCACTATCAGATTTTTGTTTTGCAGAAGTGAATTACTGATATAGGGCTCACAGGCACCAATCCTGGCTCTGGGTAAGTGTTGTAATATAGACTTATGTAGCATTGTATTGTACGGTGATGATCCTGTCTTGTAAGCAAGAGGTCATGAGTTCCTTGGTGAGCTTATTTTTGTATTGTGTGGGTTTGGTGGTAGGTTGTTTATAGTTGTTTGCTGTGGGGAAAAAAAATAAAAAAATAAAAAAAATGTATATATTAAAAAAAAAAAATAAATAAAAAAAATAAAAAAATGAAATACTAAAAAAAAAAAAAAAAATTATAAAATAGATAAAAAGAAAAAAAATGTTTGTGTGATTTAGATAGATGTGTTTAAGCCAGGTGGCTATAATGTTTCTTTTTGGGCGATGGACCAGGGTTTTTCTTTATCAGGTTTGGTATGAGGTGTGTATGTGCGTGTGTATTAATAAAATGTTTCTTCTCTCCTTGGGTGATGTAACCTGGGGAGGAGGAGATCTGGAGGAATCAAAAGTGAAAAGACGAGAAACAGCATAAGAAGGAAAGATGGAGGAAGCTTCTCTGAGAAAGAAGGCGGCAGTTTGTTTTCTTTTGCGGGGTTGTTTTGACTGGGGGCAGTTATGCTGGACTCGGACTTTGCTTTGGACTGGGGGGGTGGTAATGTTGGACTCGGACAGTTGCTTTTGCTGGGGTTTTGATTTTTGCTATTTATTGATTGTAAGTTTTGTATTTTTATAATAAAAGAGTTCACTACATACAGATTTATACAGCCATCACTAGAGGGAGTTCACTACATACAGATTTATACAGCCACCACTAGGGGGAGCCCACTACATACAGATTTATACAGCCACCACTAGGGGGAGCCCACTACATACAGATTTATACAGTCACCACTAGGGGGAGCCCACTACATACAGATTTATACAGCCACCACTGGGAGGAGCTCACTACATACAGATTTATACAGCCACCACTGGGAGGAGCTCACTATATGCAAATTTATACAGCCACCACTAGGGGTTGATCGTGACATTCAAATTTTTACAGTTCCTATTGTGTTAGTTCCTCCTAGTGGCAGATGCAGCTAGTGTTTTGAAAGATGTCTCAATAGCCAGTGAACTTTTCCAAATGTTTTCACATTACTCCCCTAAGCCTAAAATGTATCAGTATTTTATGTGATACCAACACAAAGTAAGAAGTATTTGTTTTGTGAGCCAGTACTTTGTAGGACCACTTTTCGCTGTAATCACTGCTACAGTCTTTTGGGGTCTGACCCTACCAGCTTTGCACATCTAGAGGTGACGTTTTGACCCTTCTTTGCCCCCTTGCTCTCGCTCAGTGAGATTGGATGGAGACGTCTGTGATCAGTAATTTTCACATCTCGTCACAGATTCTCTGGGATTTGGGTCTGGACTGTAACTGGGCCGTTCAAACACGTGAATATGTTCTGATCTAAACTCACCACGGTAGGTCTGGCAGGATGTTTAGAGTCACTGTCCTGCTGGAAGGTGATCCTACACCCCAGTCTCAGGTCTTTTGCAGCCTCTAACAGGTTTTCCTCCAGGATTGCCCTGTATTAAGCTCCATCCATCTTCCCATCAACTTTGACCAGCTTCCCTGCCCCTGCTGATGAAAAGCCTCCCCACAGCAGGGTGCTGCCACCACCATGTGTGATGGCGAGGATGATGTTTCCAGGGTGTTGTGCAGTGTTAGTTTTCCAAAACACATAGCGTTTTGCATTTAATCCCAAAAGTTCTCCTTTAATCTCTTCTGACCAGCGCTCCTTCTTCCACATGCTCACTGCTTCTCCTACATGGCATGTGGAGAAAGATCAAGCAATTTTGGAAAGAAAAAGGGGCAAAAATTTCAGCCGATAGATGTGCAGAGCTGGTAGAGACAGCTCCAAAGGTGTTGCAGCAGTATTTGCAGCGAACGGTGGTCCTACAAAGTATCCGACTACAGGGGGATGAACACAAATGCACGCCAATTTTCAGATTTATATTTTTAAAATAATTAGAAAACCCAAGTGTCATTTCTTTTACACTTCACAAATACTTACTACTTTGTGTTGGGATCACATAAAATCCCAATAAAATATATCTAAGTTGTGGGTGTAATGCAAAAAAAAAAAAAATGTGAAAAAGTTCACGGGGTATGAAGACTTTCCATGGCACAGTACAGTCATTGGCTTCAGTGAATAATTACATTCTGAGTCATTGACAGTCACCTGTAACCTTAGGATTCAGGCCGACTCCTTGGTTGCAGAATGTCCTGACACTGCATCGGTTATAGATACTGACGCTATAAAGTTCACACGTTACGAAACATATGAACGTGGAAGAGAAAGGATACAAAGAACAGTAACACCTGGTGATGTTTAATGGCTCCAATTAACCCTATGAGGGCAATGAGGAAGAGGATGATCCCGACAGCAACAGCGACTCCGACCACTCGCAGGCTGGAGATGAGACCGAACTCAATGCCCCAGGCGGCAACGCCAATCAGCAGAAGGCTGACCATCTAGAAAAGAGCACAGAGAGTTATCTATGTGACTGTAAAGGGTACAATGCTTTTCTGGAATCCTGAATGGCAAATTTGCAAAGTTATGTAGCATTATAAAGAAGGGAGGGTAGATGCATCACTGCTTAAAAGCCACCCCCTGCTAATAAGAAATCCTAGTGTTGGGGATCACATTGACACCATACAAAGTCCATGGTACTGACGAAGACAGACGACTGTTGTACATGGCCTTCTTCATCTTCAGCAGCGGTCATAGGTTCCTTTAGTGCGAAAACACATTTATCCAGGCATATATGTCATATATAAGTCTACATGTCATACATCTTTCCAAAAGTAGGTATACAAGAGGATTTACATTTTGTAGAACTTTACCTATCCATGTAGATATTTGTACATTTCGAGTATATGCAGCAATATTGTCAACACTGTTTACATGCATGGCTCCAACATCTATTTTGCATTGTTTGATTCCTTGGAAATGTAATTAAGAATTAAAAAAAAAAAAAAATCTCAAAACTTTCCATTGCACAAACTGGTATTTCCTGTTTCAACAATGAAATGTCAAAAATTGCAATGACACATTCAGCTCTGCTACATCAGTCCTGAGCATATGAAGAAATAAAGAAAGTAAAAACTTTCTTGCTTCCTGGTCTTGTCCAGCGCCCAGTGACGGATTGCTGGGAGCGAGCACATTAGGTGGCGGGAGAGGATGTCCTCTTCCCTACAGACATTTCCAGAATTTCCTCTGGAAGAGGATAAAAGAGGGACCAGTGGAGACGTCAGATTACAGGAGAACCCCAAGAGATGAGGTAGTAACAGTCCTACAGTAACAGCAACCATAGGGCGCCATTCCAAAATCTCACACGTTGTGTAAGCAGCTTCTATGCAGAACTATGCGTTACCATGGTGACAGACTACACACCTGGTGTAGTCTGATCCTGCTGTCATTTTTTATATAATAAAAAGAGGGGGAAATGGAATTGAAATAACACAAGAAGACAACATTAGAGTACGGTTTTATGTAGTCTGCTGTAGCCACAAAACAGGAGGATTTTTTCTCTTTTTTTTAAAAAAAATCTGCATCATTGCACATCCTTTGCTGCAAGTTGTAAAAGAATAAACACCCTTTAATTAAAAAAAACATAATGAATAATTAATTATACAAGTAATTTTTACTTCCTTTGTTCTACTTTATATCTACAGGATGTTTTCCCCTCCATTCATACACAGCTAAAGTGAGAATTCTGCGGCTACCTGGGAGTTGTGGAATCTGACACTATAGATCCATCATGACTCCGATATAAACCTCATACGGGTCAAAGTCGGAACCGTCTCTTTAGGTGGGAATGGAGAACGTTGGCATCCAGATCACTATAAGTATTTACAAGTTACTCAGCTTTTTTTATGTAGATTTTAGAAGTGTGAAAAGTTGCCATAAAAAAGTGAAATTCCCCTTTAAGGTGAAGATTCTATGATTGCAGCTATGTTTCGATTTCTGTTTATTTACTGACAAATGTTCTCATATTGAAAAATATTATAATAAATCAGCGGTAAATCTCCTCCCTGTGGCCAGAGAGAGGGCAATGCACCCTGAAAATCGCATAACCCAGGTCACTGCTGTCCGTCAGGGACAATAGACGGTTGTGTCTGAACCCGGAATTACAGCACAAGAAAGCAGCAGCTTAGTCACCGTCCTCATTCACAAAGGTCATCGGAGGCCGGATCGGCTGCAAATGCCACATTCTGCAGAAATACCAAACCGAAATTGATAAAGAGCAAAAAAATGGAAAAAAAAATAAATAAATCTCTCATCTGTCATCCAATGTCGCCCTTAGCCATCCTCTTTCACTCAGGTTTGCACGGATCCTGAATCGCAAATCTGAGCAGAGAAAGAATCACTGCATGACTAGGCAGCTCTGCTACTCAGGACTCTAGGAAAGCTGAGTGAATAAGTATAATAGCCACACAGTTGGCGGGCACAGACATAAGAGGCCCCCGGCATACGAGCAATACATGGGCCCAATGCAGCCCAATAGATCATCATAATGCACAATTCCACCTGCTTTGGAGGTTTTAGGCTATGTGCACACACTGCGGATTTTGCTGCGGATCTGCAGCGTTTTTGCAGCTGCGGATCCACAGTAGTTTCCCATGAGTTTACAGTACAATGTAAACCTATGGGAAACAAAATCCTC
This sequence comes from Ranitomeya variabilis, assembly GCF_051348905.1. Classification (NCBI taxonomy): domain Eukaryota; kingdom Metazoa; phylum Chordata; class Amphibia; order Anura; family Dendrobatidae; genus Ranitomeya; species Ranitomeya variabilis. Next base: position 23,127,272 of record NC_135237.1, read on the forward strand.
AGTGCACATGCTGCGGAAAAAGCCGCGCGGAAACGCCGCGGTTTATTTTCCGCAGCATGTCAATTCTTTGTGCGGATTCCACTGCGGGTTTCCACCTGGGCCAATAGAAATCTCCAGGTGAAAACCCGCAGAGGAAACTGCAAAAGAAACCGCGATAAAATCCGCAGTGAAAACCGCAGCGGTTTTTCACTGCAGATTTAGCAAATCCGCAGCGGAAAATTCCCATGCAGAATCCGCAGTGTGGGCACATGGCCTTAGTGGCCCCCTGACTTCCTGGGCCCCATTGCGACTGCACAAATTCCACCAATGACATGGCCGCCCCTGGGCCACAGCACAGCATTTAAAGTTGATGTTAGACACCTTTCGCTAACATTTAAAAAGCAAGTCTGACTAATGATACTGTTAAAAAAAAAAGATTAAATAAAAAAAGTATATATATATATATATATATATATATATATATATATATATAATTTTTTTTGCTATTCTGGCGTTTAAGAAAGCTGAGCGACTACCTATTAGGGTTCATTCAGATGTCAGTTTTTCCTGTACAAGTTCTATCAGCGTCTTTCACAACTAGAATTTGCACCCATGAGACCTCCTTCACGCGTCCTGCTATTTCTATTACCGACAGGCACCTCTCCATTACTAATCTCAGGGCTTGGTGTCAGTGCCAGCTGCTGACATCAACCCCACAATCCCATTGCCACCTCACCAGGGCAATCTGGAAGATGCTAAGAGCCAGAATTGGTGCATCTAATGGTTGCACCATTTCTGGAGTGGCTGAAAACTTAACTTAGTAGGAAGGGGAAGGGGCCAATAGTCATGAACCTTGCCAGCCTAATAATAGAAGCCCGCAGCTGTCTGCTTAGACTTTGTTGGTTATTAAAAATAGTGAGGACCCCATATAATTTTGATTAATTTTTGGGGGGCTACACTTTTGACCAGGGGTCCCCAACTCCAGTCCTCAAGGCCCACCAACAGGTCATGTTTTCAGGATTTCCTTAGTCTTGCCCAGGTGATAATTGCATCACCTGTGCAATACAAAGGAAATCCTGAAAACATGATCTGTTGGTGGGCCTTGAGGACTGGAGTTGGGGCTACACTTTTGACTATCCAGTAAATGCTCAGCAGACAGCTGTGAGCTGATATCAGTAGGCCGGGAAGATCCACGGTTATTGACTCCTTATAAGACCAGCTCACAGCTGTCTACTTTCCCTTAGCTGGTTATTAAAAATAGTGATGACCCCCACGCCAATTTCTTCATTTATTTATTTTTTAGCTAAATACATATAGAGTAAACCATACACGCACAACACTAATTATGTATCTCACAGATATCGATCTATAGGTTTGCACATCTAACACCATTTGTATTCCAGTACATATCACACGAACGGAACACTTTATGTAATCCATGTGCAGGACATATTGATGTCAGTGCTGCCAGAAGAATTTACATTTAGTAACATTTTATTCATTTGGAATATTAACTTCTTCAATATGATTTCCATCATTTGCGAAGCAAAGGTTGATGCACTTTGCAAAATTCGATTTTAGCACATTCATTCTTTATGTGTTACATGTGGGATTTTCATCGAGTACAAAAGTTATAGCAAATGATAATTCCTAGGTGTCCAGACTTTAGGGACCCCCTGTAGTCACATGTACAGGTATTTTTGATGACCGAGTGTTCTGCACAAATTAAATTAGAAATCATCTGGCTCTCAGATCAAAGTTGCAAATGCAAGTCTATAGGTCCATGAAGAAAACCAGACGCCATCCGTCCGTGCGCTATTTGTTTTTCCACGGACTGATGGGAGAAGCTGGAGAAACTTCCATCATTTGGGGTTTTTATCCGAAAAAAAAAAATAAACAAAAAAAAAACAAAAAAAAAAAAAACTCTGGAGCAAACTGAAAATGGACACTGACCAAAAACAGACATGAACTCGGACCGTTTTTAGCGTAAGAAAAATCACCAATGTCTGAACAAACCTCAAAACAGTTTTCCCAAGAACCATAAAATTTAAAAAAAATAAAAATAAATGAAAGCAAGGACCATGCGTCATTAGGGTGAGTGCACATGACGTCATTTTCAGGCCGTCTGAAAAAGCGCTAAAGAAATGCTAGAAGGAATGAACGTATTCATCACAAAGTACAAACCACTCGCTGGTCACATGTTCAGACTTCGGAGTTTCTTTTAAACACTTCAGGTTTCCAAAGACACAAAGCTTTAAAAAGAAGGGACCGGTCCATTATTCAAGGGACTGCCACTGGCAACCCGCTCACCATTGTATACATACAAGTACAAAAAAAAAAAAAATGCTGGCGGTGTAGCCGCTGCAAAAACAACTGAACAGACGCCAAAGAAGACGCTTTAGGAAAAACACCGCCAGCAAAAAATAAAAATTTAAAAGACATCGTACAAACATCCCCTTGAGGAATAAACATCATTTTATTATTTTTTTATTTTATTTCGGACATCAATGGTTCACATGACAATAAGAAACTTTGGAATCTATTTTATCAGTGAATTCTGCTTCTTTCTTCTGGACAGATCTTTCACGCTCAATCGATAAGTCAAATATGTAAAATCTGTATTCAGTGAAGGCAGAACTACCCATTACAGAGTTAGAGGACAGTCGGAGCTTTCAAAATTATATGGAGTCAAGGGAGGAGCTGGAGGCAAAAACAAACCTTCTCTTGAAATTATTCCAATGTTCTCCATAGAACTTTATGGGCACCAACTGTCATATCTCAACAATGGAAAATTCTGTCTTCACTGAATACAAATTTTACTCGTAAATTGAAAAATTGAGAATTAAAGATCAGTCCAGGTGGAGAAAGAAGCAATTTTCTCTAGTAAGATATATCAGAGTTCTTATGTTTCTGTGTACAATTGTCTGATGAAGCTCTGAACGAAACGTGCGTCGGGGCGGCAGAGAAATCATTGTAAACACTGATGCATACATGTAAGATCATTTCTTTATTTATCTGCCCCTCGTGATTACATTGTGGAAAGTTTACCTGAGATTATTGTGCACCGTATTGGAGCTTTAGTAACTGATATACTTATACATGTCCTCATTACCATCTACTGTACTCCATGAATCCCAGCACTAGTGTCCGGCAGCCTCTGGTGCTGTATACTTCTCTTTATTCTTGATTTTTAAATTGTTTCAATAACATGGTTTTATAGGCATATATACTATTTGGGTTTTTTCTTTACCCTCCAGCTTTAATTCATTTAGGGGGTCTGGTCTGGAGTCTGTATTTGATGTGGGGGCCTGGTCTGGGGACTGTACTAGTATAGGAGGTCTGTGATCTGCATTTTAGGGGTATAATGAAGGGGTTTGGGAGATATATATATACACTCACCGGCCACTTTATTAGGTACACCTGTCCAACTTCTTGTTAACACTTAATTTCTAATCAGCCAATCACATGGCGGCAACTCAGTGCATTTAGGCATGTAGACATGGTCAAGACAATCTCCTGCAGTTCAAACCGAGCATCAGTATGGGGAAGAAAGGTGATTTGAGTGCCTTTGAACGTGGCATGGTTGTTGGTGCCAGAAGGGCTGGTCTGAGTATTTCAGAAACTGCTGATCTACTGGGATTTTCACGCACAACCATCTCTAGGGTTTACAGAGAATGGTCCGAAAAAGAAAAAAAATCAAGTGAGCGGCAGTTCTGTGGGCGGAAATGCCTTGTTGATGCCAGAGGAGAATGGGCAGACTGGTTCGAGCTGATAGAAAGGCAACAGTGACTCAAATCGCCACCCGTTACAACCAAGGTAGGCCTAAGAGCATCTCTGAACGCACAGTGCGTCGAACTTTGAGGCAGATGGGCTACAGCAGCAGAAGACCACACCGGGTACCACTCCTTTCAGCTAAGAACAGGAAACTGAGGCTACAATTTGTACAAGCTCATCGAAATTGGACAGTAGAAGATTGGAAAAACGTTGCTTGGTCTGATGAGTCTCGATTTCTGCTGCGACATTCGGATGGTAGGGTCAGAATTTGGCGTAAACAACATGAAAGCATGGATCCATCCTGCCTTGTATGGAGCATCTTTGGGATGTGCAGCCGACAAATCTGCGGCAACTGTGTGATGCCATCATGTCAATATGGACCAAAATCTCTGAGGAATGCTTCCAGCACCTTGTTGAATCTATGCCACGAAGAATTGAGGCAGTTCTGAAGGCAAAAGGGGTCCAACCCGTTACTAGCATGGTGTACCTAATAAAGTGGCCGGTGAGTGTATATATACACACACACAGGCGGAGGGCAGTGATGCTGGTACAGTGGTGGTCACCCAGCTTTCCCATGGTTGCCCGGTTATACATCTCTGCTGGGTTATTACGAGGTCCCACCCCGAAGTCTGGCAGAGCCGGGTGATAATGGGATTTGGAAGCCGAATGACAAACTGTGGAGAGACTGGGGGTCCATCCAGGGGTCTGGGAGATGTACGTTCCCAGGCCGGCGCTCGCACAGAGCCCCTCCATTCACCATGTGAAATGTGACACTGATACTTAACCCCTTGTCAAAGCCATTTGTGAATGGGTGACTGAATCATTCAGAGGCATCGACAATGGCTGAATGGTGCGGGCCGTCTCCATGGAAACAACTGCGTGCGCATCCACACATGACGCCAACGCTGGTATTATGGGAACAGAACTGCAAAAAGTGAGGGGAGAACAGAGGAAAACCCTCTCCTGTACTACCGCAGCCATGGAAACGCCATTCTGATCAAAAGATGCTGTCACCCGTAGCAACTGGAATGTCACCAAGAACATGATGATGGATTGCATAGCAACCAAACTATTGTCACAGAGCTGCTAGTGTGACCCATAGCAACCAGAATGTCACCATGAAGATGCTGGTGTCACCCATAGCAACCAGAATGTCACCATGAAGATGATCGCATCACCCATAGCAACCAAACTATTGCCACAGAGCTGCTAGCGTCACCCATAGCAACCAGAATGTCACCACGAAGATGCTGGTGTCACCCATAGCAACCAAACTATTGTCACAGAGCGGCTAGTGTGACCCATAGCAACCAGAATGTCACCACGAAGATGCTGGTGTCACCCATAGCAACCAGAATGTCACCATGAAGATGCTGGTGTCACCCATAGCAACCAGAATGTCACCATGAAGATGCTTGTGTCACCCATAGCAACCAGAACATCACCAGGAATATGCTGATGGAGGCTTCCATAGCAACCAGAATGTCACCATGAAGATGCTGGTGTCACCCATAGCAACCAGAATGTCACCACGAAGATGCTGGTGTCACCCATAGCAACCAGAATGTCACCATGAAGATGCTGGTGTCACCCATAGCAACCAGAATGTCACCACGAAGATGACGGAGTCACCCATAGCAACCAGAACATCACCACGAATATGCTGATGGAGGCTTCCATAGCAACCAGAATGTCACCATGAAGATGCTGGTGTCACCCATAGTAACCAGAATGTCACCATAGAGATGCTGGTGTAACATATAGCAACCAGAAAGTCACCATAGAGATGCTTGTGTCACCCATAGCAACCAAACTATTGTCACAGAGCGGCTAGTGTGACCCATAGCAACCAGAATGTCACCACGAAGATGCTGGTGTCACCCATAGCAACCAGAATGTCACCATGAAGATGCTGGTGTCACCCATAGCAACCAGAAAGTCACCATAGAGATGCTTGTGTCACCCATAGCAACCAGAATGTCACCATGATGATGCTGGTGTAACATATAGCAACCAGAATGTTAACACATGGGGCTTTTGTCATTTATAGCAATCAGATCATCCGTAAAGCGATTTCCACTTCACCAATAACAGCGAGCGTCCCCACAGAGGCGCTGACGATACCGATGGCTCCAGCTCGTCTGCCCCAGTGCTCCTCACACACCGCTGCTGCTACGTTCCCCCATTGTTCCCCATTTCTGGTTGCTGTTATGTGACAGACGCCGGATATAAGGGAACAGTGCAGACACAAGGTTTACACCATAAATCAGGCCAGGAGTGAACTTCGCACCCCAGAAGATGTGTGATGGCACCGCAGCAAGCTCCACGTTCTGACATGTCACCATGTGACACCGGAGGCGGTGGATTACTTCCTCCTGTTATCAGATATCAGGTACTTTTCCACATGTCACAGGAGAGACGACCACACAAGAGGCGAGCAACCGAAGAGCAGGAACACCCCAAATATCCCGGAGGCTGGAATCACCCCAAGGGCCGCACAGCACTGTCACCCAGCTGGTAGTAGTGCCCTGTGCCATCAGCATATGAAGTAATACATCATACTGCCCTATAATAGGGTCACTAACATAGGGATCTCCAGCAGTGCCGGCCACATATTAATCTCATATGATTGCATTACCAACATTAGTCAGCTGAGCAGTATCTATGCCATACACACTGCCCAACAAATAAAGGGAACTCTTAACACAATGTAACTCCACGTCAATCGCTTCTGCGGAACCAACCTGTCCAGTTATGAAGCAACAGATTGTGAATCAATTTCTCCTGCTGTTGTGCAAATGGAACAGACAACAGGTAGAAATGATAGGAAATTAGCAAGACACCCCCTATAGAGGAGCGGTTCTGCAGGGGGTGACCACAGACCATTTCTCTGTACTCATTCCTTTTGGCTGATTTGGTTATTTTTCTATTTTGTCATTACGCTCACCCCTACAACATCATGAGGCGGCGTCTACAACCCATGGAAGTTGCTCAGGTAGTGCAGCTCATCCAGGATGACACATCAATGCGAGTTGTGGCAAGAAAGGTAGCTGAACCTGTCAGCAAAGTGTCCAGAGCAAAGAGTAGATACCAGGAGACAGGCCAGTACACCAGGAGACGTGGCCATAGGAGGGCAATAACCCAGGAGATGGACCGCTACCTCAGCCTTTGTGTAAGGAGGAACAGGAGGAGCACTGCCAGAGCCCTGCAAAATGACCTCCAGAAGGCCACAAATGTGCATGTGTCTGCTCAATGTGTCAAAAACAGACTCCATGAGGATGGTCTGAGGGCCCGATGTCCACAAGTGAATATTGTGCTTACAGCCCAACACCGTGCAGGGCCATTGGCATTTGCAAGAAAACACCAAGATTAGCAGATTCAACATCGGTTCCCTGTGCTCTTCACGGATGAAAGCAGGTTCACACTGAGCACATGTGATAGATGTGACAGAGTCTGCAGACGCCGTGGAGAGCGATCTGCTGCCTGCAACATCCTTCAGCATGACCGGTTTGGCAGTGGGTCAGTAATGGTGTGGGGTGGCATTTCTTTGGAGGGCCGCACAGCCCTCCATGTGCTCGCCAGAGGTAGCCTGACTGCCATTAGGTACCGAGATGAGATCCTCAGACCCCTTGTGAGACCATATGCTGGTGGGGTTGGCTCTGGGTTCCTCCTAATGCAGGACAATGCCAGACCTCATGTGGCTGGAGTGTGTCAGCAGTTCCAGCAAGATGAAGGCATTGAAGCTATGGACTGGCCCGCCCGTTCCCCAGACCTGAATCCGATTGAACACATCTGGGACATCATGTCTCGCTCCATCCACCAACGTCACGTTGCACCACAGACTGTCCAGGAGTTGGCGGATGCTTTAGTCCAGGTCTGGGAGGAGATCCCTCAGGAGGCCATCCGCCGCCTCATCAGGAGCATGCCCAGGTGTTGTAGGGAGGTCATACAGGCACGTGGAGGCCACACACACACTACTGAGCATCATTTCCTTGTCTTGAGGAATTTCCACTGAAGTTGGATCAGCCTGTAACTTAATTTTCCACTTTGATTTTGAGCATCATTCCAACTCCAGACCTCCATGGGATATTATTTGTGATTTACATTGATAATTTTTATGTTTTATTGTTCTCAACACATTCCACTATGTAATGAATAAAGATTTACAATTGAAATATTTCATTCAGGGATATCTAGGATGTGGGACTGTAATAAATATTTATATATCCACGACCAAGAAGTGCCCATACACCCTACATATAGCGAGCGACAATACAGCAGCGTCCATACACCCTATATATAGCCAGCAACTATACAGCAGTGCCCATACACCCTATATATAGCCAGCCACTATACAGCAGTGCCCATACACCCTATATATAGCCAGTCACTATACAGCAGTGCCCATACACCCTATATATAGCCAGTCACTATACAGCAGTGCCCATACACCCTATATATAGCCAGTCACTATACAGCAGTGCCCATACACCCTATATATAGCCAGTCACTATACAGCAGTGCCCATACACCCTATATATAGCCAGTCACTATACAGCAGTGCCATACACCCTATATATAGCCAGTCACTATACAGCAGTGCCATACACCCTATATATAGCCAATCACTATACAGCAGTGCCATACTCCCTATATATAGCCAGCCACTATACAGCAGTGCCCATACACCCTATATATAGCCAGCCACTATACAGCAGTGCCCATACACCCTATATATAGCCAGCCACTATACAGCAGTGCCCATACACCCTATATATAGCCAGTCACTATACAGCAGTGCCATACACCCTATATATAGCCAGTCACTATACAGCAGTGCCCATACACCCTATATATAGCCAGCCACTATACAGCAGTGCCCATACACCCTATATATAGCCAGCCACTATACAGCAGTGCCCATACACCCTATATATAGCCAGCCACTATACAGCAGTGCCATACACCCTATATATAGCCAGTCACTATACAGCAGTGCCCATACACCCTATATATAGCCAGTCACTATACAGCAGTGCCCATACTCCCTATATATAGCCAGCCACTATACAGCAGTGCCCATACACCCTATATATAGCCAGTCACTATACAGCAGTGCCCATACACCCTATATATAGCCAGTCACTATACAGCAGTGCCCATACACCCTATATATAGCCAGTCACTATACAGCAGTGCCCATACACCCTATATATAGCCAGCCACTATACAGCAGTGCCATACACCCTATATATAGCCAGTCACTATACAGCAGTGCCCATACACCCTATATATAGCCAGCCACTATACAGCAGTGCCCATACACCCTATATATAGCCAGTCACTATACAGCAGTGCCCATACACCCTATATATAGCCAGTCACTATACAGCAGTGCCCATACTCCCTATATATAGCCAGCCACTATACAGCAGTGCCCATACACCCTATATATAGCCAGTCACTATACAGCAGTGCCCATACACCCTATATATAGCCAGTCACTATACAGCAGTGCCCATACACCATATATATATATAGCCAGTCGCTATACAGCAGTGCCATACAATACATTACACCCCTATGCAGTAGTTTATGCGCTCATGTGACTGTTCTTGCACCCCGTGCAGCACAGGGTCACCGTCACACTGTCACATGACATTACCAGCCGACAGATAAGCCGTCATATGACCGGCTGCTCCCAGGTAAACTCCATGAAGTTTTCTTTTCTGACATTCCCACACTTGCTCCGATCATAATCTGATGAGAATAATAAGGAGTCGCCGCAGCGAGAGGTACGAGCAGATAAAGGACATTGTGACCGCAGGGAAGAGAACAGGCCGAAAATCCGGAATAAAGGAAGCCCTGGAATTATCCTTCTCCGGGTGATCAGAGAGGTTGTAGGAAAGCTGGGTGACAAAACCACAGAACCTGCTGCCACCAACTTTACCAAAACCCTGAATGGTGAATCTATTTCCCTTTGTAGTGCCAGTGCACTTTAGTCATCCGTATCCTGCAGGACCCATGGAAAGCTGGGTGACAGTGTATAATACAGCCATTATGGGGTTCATCCTCTGCTACAGTATGGGACATGGAACCTTAGCAAGTGTTTAGAATTCTCTTATGTGCTGGCACGCACTGCTCCTGAAACACTCTGTGCTGCTCTCTATCTGGAACACCTCCACTTGATAACACCGTCCCATCAACATCAACACCCTGCTGGAAATGTAAATGGCCTCACCAGACCACCAATCATCTCCTCTGAAATACTCTGTGCTGCGGTAACCTTCCACTGGTCTCCATTCTTCTCACTTTCCTGATCAATCCTCTCCTGAAACACTCTGCTCTGCTGTCCTCACCATCATCATTATGGCTGGATAGGTTACTGTTCCCATCCCCTCACCCAAACGTTTGGTCATCCTCTGAAATACTCTGTGCTGCATTGAGATGTCGGATGGTCGCGTTTCTCCAGTTTCGGAATAGTTGGGCGCTGGCTATCAGGCTACGAATAGTCAGCAGATTACTTGCCTTTGGCTAAAGCCATTCTGATTTCTGCAGACATAGGTGGGGTGCAGAGAGTTGGGGGCCGAGCACTTCTAGGAAGCCTGGGTGACCCTGTGACTACAAACGCCCGCCATAACTGATTATTAATTAGTGGTCTGTAATCTAACTGGCCGTAATAGGAAGAACTGACAGATTCGTGTTTATTCACACTGGTATGACCCGGTCCTGGATGCAGCCGGTACGGCAGCAATGTCACCAAACAGGACAGACCGGGTCCTCAGCCTGGCAGGGTGCACGGGGGACGGCCCTCATTCTGCATTTACTTCATATATAGATATTATAAAGAATTTAGCCCAGAAAAGAGGTAAAACTGGTGACTGCATCGCAAACACCACCCTCCCCCGCCTCGTCCTGAGCAAACACTGCGTATGAGCCCTGCCACATGGCACCCTGATTATGAGATTGTACCTATATCATTCCCCCATGACGTGGCAGGATGAAGACGGTGTGATACCAAGCAACTGCTTAAAGAGCAATTCCATAACACAGGTCCTGGTTAGAGAGCCATGGACCACTATGGTATTAATAATCTCAGACTTAATTATATTGTGCCCCCGCCCCATCCAGACTGATCTACGCCACCTCTCATTACATTTGGCCATATAGATGGAACGCGTCATTTGTAGCCTTTTTGTGCTGTTTTGTTGGGTTTATTTAGTTTTAATCTGTGCAGAGAATGCTACGAAGTGGAAACCATCAACAAGCTGCAATTGTCCTAATTGGTACCTCTGTATGTTGGATCATGTCCTGTGCTGCCATGTAGTACCTAATTATAGGCGCCATATAATATGATGGGAAAATAACAGGCTGCAATAAAACTTCTTGCATTACTATTAAGATGTGTGATGGTCACGTATTTCGGGTGCCACCAAGAAGTCACTTCTGCACCATTTTGCATCTTATACTGCGGGTTATATTGACAATGCGCAGGTCGGCCTGGAAAAAGCATAAAAATGCCCAGTGTCCTGGGCAAATGGGGTATGACAACACAAGCCACAATAAAAGTAATGAGAAAATCCCTCCTCCTACTTGATGATAGTTTCCACATTTGTCACGGACATTTAAAAAGAATGTGCGGAGATGAAAGGAAAGACATCGGTGGAATCCATCGTTACCTGGCAGCATTAGATCCTGGTGGTCAGGATGGCACATGTGTTACTACACAGATACAGAGGACATTCTCCTGCACATTCTAGAACCATTTTCTTATTTTACTCCTCGGCCTGGAGCGAGAGATGAGGAGACATGAGACGAGGACGTCGGCCTCTGTGCTCAATTATTCAGGTGAAACACAACCCACTCTGCTACATCACAGAGGAGACCCGGGCTGGAAATCCCAGGAGGGGGGGTGAGGGGCAGTAAACCTACAGGGTCAGAACTGACCCCTACACTATTGGGGGCGCTATATGTAAAGGAGACTGCCCTCTAATCAATGAGACGTCTTATGGGGTTGTACTGGTGATCCATGCGGATAATCCGCCATGTTCACCAGCAGATTGGCTGCAGCGGTCCATGTGCGTTTCATCGTTCACACGGTCCCACGGATGATAAACAAACACTAATGAATGAGCCCCAAAAGCAAGAAGGGTCACAGACTGGTCATGGGGAATCTTACACCACCAGCCCTGAACATGACGGATCACCAGGATCTGTTCTACAGAAAAAAAATAAAAAATTAACAAATACATTTTTCATCAGTGTGCTGGATCCGATTGTAAAAAACGTCTCAAACACAATCAGTGTGGCATCCGTTTTATCTTATATGCAAAGACATAATGAATCCTAAGCGGTTCCTACTCATCAAGGCTGTGCACAGACTGGACACTCCCGACCCGTGACCTCCTCATGTACTACTAGAAGCCTGTCCTGCTCGGGTTGGACAGTCCGTGCATTGCGGTCCCATCTCAGAACGAGCCTTTATACCATGTACCCCACTCCTAGGGCAAACATACGGCTCCTGTGAGCGATTCATTTTAATGGACCCAGTCATTGGACATGGCGAATTTGATTCATGACCCGGATCAAAAACAGACATGTTTTTGGGGGTTTATCTTTCTAGACACTCATGTATATGAACACCTCCATAGACTATAATGGGCACATTTTCTATCGGTGAAAAACAGACTTCTAAACAAAAGGCCTTAGCTTAAAAGGGGCACGAGAAGGCACATTGATGGATAAACGGCTCAAAAACGGATGAAGATCGGATCCGGCACAGAGGTGAAAACGATCCATTTATTTTAAGTATGCAAAAAAAACAAACCCAAAACCCTTGGAATAAACAGAATAAATCAGTGATGTGTGAATCTGGACGGAGGCAGCGCCATGTGCACAAATCTTGCAGCACAGCACATGGAGGGTCCCTAGAGCTCTTTATCATCAACCCCCTTTACACTCCATGTGCCGCCATAGTCGGCCTCCATACTGCACCACGTTCTCCTATGGAGGCAATGAAACACAAGGTGGCATACGGTACTGGCCTATAGAATTCTAGTACTGATCCGAATAATACTGATCCTTAGGTGGAAAGACATTTCTATCAGCACGGAATGTGGAAATGAGAAACATAAAAAGATACAATGTATCAAGTAGACACAACAGAAATATACAAGCACTGGGGAATGAGACTGTGCTGGTCTAATGCTGTAAATGCTACTGATATAGATACAGACAGTATATAGATCTATACTATATACACTCAGATCACATAGAACAGTATATAGGTCTATACTATATACACTCAGATCACATAACAGTATATAGATCTATACTATATACACTCAGATCACATAGAACAGTATATAGGTCTATACTATATACACTCAGATCACATAACAGTATATAGGTCTATACTATATACACTCAGCTCACATATAACAGTATATAGGTCTATACTATATACACTCAGCTCACATATAACAGTATATAGATCTATACTATATACACTCAGATCACATAGAACAGTATATAGGTCTATACTATATACACTCAGATCACATAACAGTATATAGGTCTATACTATATACACTCAGCTCACATATAACAGTATATAGGTCTATACTATATACACTCAGCTCATAACAGTATATAGGTCTATACTATATACACTCAGATCACAGAACAGTATATAGATCTATACTATATACACTCAGATCACAGAACAGTATATAGGTCTATACTATATACACTCAGATCACATAGAACAGTATATAGGTCTATACTATATACACTCAGGCCACACATAACAGTATATAGGTCTATGCTATATACACTCAGATCATATATATTGGAGCAGTAGCAGTTTCTGGAACATGGCAGAAGCCCCATCTCCTGTACCAGGGCTCTGGCAGATCTAAAAATACCAGCTTGGTAAGAATATCCTGTTTATCAAGCAGGATATTGATCTGCCTCCCTGCTTCTGATGCAACCCAATCCAGGCAGGCAGAGGGCAGGAGCTCACCCCAGCAGCTGATGAATGGAGGCTAATGAGGAGGCAGGTGCAGAGCAGGCAGCCCAGGGTGCTAGGGCTAATCCCACCAGCTCCATATGAGGAAGGGAAGACCCCAATACTCACAATGTACAGCAGGTTGAGGACACATAAGGAGTTCTTGGAGCAGGTGAAGCCACCGCACACCATGTTGGCTGCTTGCAAGCTTCAGGCTCCCTCTGTGATGATGATGATGTCCTGGGCCAGGCAGACAGGGAGGTAAAGGTCTGAGAGCCGTGGGATGCGACAGCTGTGACCAATGTCTGCCCACCTCTTGTCTTAGGTGGAGAATAGAGGAGGAGGTGGTTCTTTCTCTTACATATAGCCCTATTATAATAGCTGGCTGCAGTGGACGAGCGCCCTCTGCAGGTCAGCACACGAAATGCGCCCTGTACTGATAGTGACCGGTTACAAAGTTCCCCCCTAGGTTTCCTCCTTCCTTATATAATGCTATTATATGGGCACAATGACAATGCTCCACTTTAGGGAAAGTTAATGCAAAGTTTACTATGTAAGTGTTTTATTAATTGGGGCCTGCAGAAATCCGGACATTTGCAGCAGAAATAACACCAGTCAGGTGTATGGAACGGTTTTTCTGCTACACCTGACTATGGCTATGTCCACTAATGGGCCCCAATGCAAGGGCTCAGCAGGGCCCCCAATTATTGCAAGTCTTAACATGGGTCATTAGATATAGGCCAAAGGGACATTTTGGGCTCCCTAGGCCCCAGGGCCCGGGTGTGATTGCAGCCCCTGCACCTTCTGTAATTAGGCCCCTGGCTAATTCCACCTTTGTAATTAGCTCTGCTCATTGCTTCAGGAAATCTAAATTAGAAAGTGAAGCACCTGAGTGTATTTTGTGTAGCAGCTCCCATGCGGACGTATGTCTCTCCATGGTAACTGACGCCATGGTAGCTTTATTTCCAAAAATGTTGGTGATGTAGAAACCACAAGCTGCTGAGCGTAGAGATTGGTCGCAGCGCTGTCAATATGACATGGACACTGCAGCCAAACAACATAGACCAGGCCAGAGGAAGAGACACCTCGCTGGACCTGGGGAGGGTACATTTTGATCATTAAGGTTTTTTATTTATTTTTTTTTACATCTAACTCAGCCTGCAGGCAGAAGTTATTGTACGAGGTTAATCCCTTAGTGCCAATATACACAAGATAAAAGTCATCCAAACCTGCTGGTTTTGTCAGGAGCAGCCGGCCATCTAATGTGTATGGGGAAGTTTAATGCCTCTAATTAGTCAGTTAAGATTTGATGGGGAAAAGGGAGGGTGTAGTGACCGTATCCATCCTTAGGGCTCATTTCCACTTGCGAGAAACACGTCCGTGTCTCGCATGTGGAAACCAAGCTCTGGCACCGGCACTTTGGAGCGGAGCGTGCAGCTCCATGTGTTCCTATGCAGCCGCACGCTCCGCTCTGGAGTGCCGGCGCCACAGCTTGGTTTCCACATGCGAGACACAGACGTGTTTCTCGCAAGTGGAAATGAGCCCTCAGTGTAAGAAATTGTCAGAAAGGAGAGAGAGGAGGAATATTGTAAAAGGAGGAGGAGGAGACACAACTACAGCTGTGAGCGAGGAGAAGGATCTCACGACAAGTAGATTTATACAGCCACCACTAGGGGGAGCTCACTACATACAGAATTATACAGCCACCACTAGGGGGAGCTCACTACATACAGATTTATACAGCCACCACTAGGGGGAGCTCACTACATACAGATTTATACAGCCACCACTAGGGGAAGATTACTAAAAATAGACATATACAGCCACCACTAGGGGGAGCTCACTACACACAGACTCATACAGTCACCACTACGATAGCTCACTACCAGGGGCGTAACTACCGCGGTCGCAGCGGTCGCCATTGCGACCGGGCCCCGCAGGTCAGGGGCCCCGGGCCGGCAGGTCTGAGCAGGGCCGGGCTGGCCATCGGGCACTTCTGGCAAATGCCAGAAGAGCCGATGCCAGTAGTGGGCCGCTGCACTGTTCCTCCCCCGGAACCCCCCCCAGTGCCGCCGCCGCCGCATTTAACTATACCGGCGTCTATGACACCGGTATAGTTCAATGCAATGATGGGAGGAGAGAGCGTCACCTGACGCTTCCTCTCCCATCATTCCCCGCTCTGCCTCTGACAGTACACTGCGGGTGCGCGATGACGTCACATCATCGCGCACCTGCAGTGTCCTGGGCAGACTGCAGCCACCAGGAGCAGCGCGGGCAAAAGGAAAGGTGAGGAGAGTTTTTTTTTTTCTTTTTAACCGGACTGTGGGGCCATTATCGGGGGGGGGGGGGGGGGGGGGAGAGATGAGATGTGGGCTGTTCTCTATATACCCCTGTGCTGGCTGTACTGTATATACCCCTGTGCTGGCTGTACTGTATATACCCCTGTGCTGGCTGTGCTGTATATACCCCTGTGCGGGCTGTACTGTATATACCCCTGTGCTGGCTGTGCTGTATATACCCCTGTGCTGGCTGTGCTGTATATACCCCTGTGCGGGCTGTACTGTATATACCCCTGTGCTGGCTGTGCTGTATATACCCCTGTGCTGGCTGTGCTGTATATACCCCTGTGCGGGCTGTGCTGTATATACCCCTGTGCTGGCTGTGCTGTATATACCCATGTGCGGGCTGTGCTGTATATACCACTGTGCGGGCTCTGCTGGATATACCCCTGTGCGGGCTGTACTGTATATACCCCTGTGCTGGCTGTGCTGTGTATACCCCTGTGCGGGCTGTGCTGTGTATACCCCTGTGCTGGCTGTGCTGTATATACCCCTGTGCGGGCTGTACTGTATATACCCCTGTGCTGGCTGTGCTGTATATACCCCTGTGCGGGCTGTGCTGTATATACCACTGTGCGGGCTGTGCTGTATATACCCCTGTGCAGGCTCTGCTGGATATACCCCTGTGCGGGCTGTGCTGTATATACCCCTGTGCTGGCTGTGCTGTATATACCCCTGTGCGGGCTGTGCTGTATATACCCCTGTGCTGGCTGTGCTGTATATACCCATGTGCGGGCTGTGCTGTATATACCACTGTGCGGGCTGTGCTGTATATACCCCTGTGCTGGCTGTGCTGTATATACCCCTGTGCGGGCTGTGCTGTATATACCCCTGTGCTGGCTGTGCTGTATATACCCATGTGCGGGCTGTGCTGTATATACCACTGTGCGGGCTGTGCTGTATATACCCCTGTGCTGGCTGTGCTGTATATACCCCTGTGCTGGCTGTGCTGTATATACCCCTGTGCGGGCTGTACTGTATATACCCCTGTGCTGGCTGTGCTGTATATACCCCTGTGCTGGCTGTGCTGTATATACCCCTGTGCGGGCTGTGCTGTATATACCCCTGTGCGGGCTCTGCTGGATATACCCCTGTGCGGGCTGTGCTGTATATACCCCTGTGCTGGATATACCACTGTGAGGGCTGTGCTGGATATACCACTGTGCGGGCTGTGCTGGATATACCACTGTGCGGGCTGTGCTGGATATACCACTGTGCGGGCTGTGCTGGATATACCACTGTGCGGGCTGTGCTGGATATACCACTGTGCGGGCTGTGCTGGATATACCACTGTGCGGGCTGTGCTAGCACCCAACACCATGTTGCAGTGCAGGAGATTCCTGCAACAGTCCGAGGTGTATCTAGGGGAAGGTGGGGGGGGAGTAGGGTGGGGCGGGGGTAGGGGGGGCCCCATTTGGAAGTTCGCACCGGGGCCCATAACTTTGTAGTTACGCCACTGCTCACTACATATATATTTATGCCAACACCACTACGGGAGAGCTCGCTACACGCACATGTATACAGCCAACACTATGGGGAACTTACTACCTACAAATTTATACAGCCTCCAGTAGGGAGGAGATCAATACTTATAGATTTATACAGACAACACTAGGTGGACCTCACGACACACAGATTTATAGAGCCACCAGCAGCGTGCGCTAGGGGGAGTCATATGCCGGCAGTTACGCAGTGTTACTACTTTACTACTGACTTATCGATTTGGACCGGACAACCCCTTTAATTCTTCTCTTTTGTCTGCTTTATGAAGAAACAGGAAGTCTCTTGTCCCTGTATGACTCATTCCCCTAATTCACCTCCTGACCCAGCTGCTCCCCTTCACTCACCCACAGGAGCTTTTGCAGTGATTCTTAACTTCTGCAGAGAAAATTGACCTCCTGTTTCTTAGAAGGATTCAGCTCCTCAGTTTTCAATCACGTGATGTCATAGACTTAATAGAAAAGAGAAGAATTATCTGGGTAGAAAGGAAAAATGAACAATTGTAAGTGCACAGTGCTATATAATATGATGACTGCAATATATTAAGAGAATAAAAACTTTAATGGGAGGAGGACGAGGAGGAGGAAGAGGAGGAGGAGGAGGAGAGCTTCGTTAAGTTCTCTGTCTGGACCTTGGACTGTAGTGTAACACATTAGTAGAATAAACCATGATAGTTTGTTACAAAGTATAAACACAGGTAAAATGTATCAGTCTGGAGTCCGGGATATTCTACACTGTATACAGTTATAGCAAACACTGAGTTGTGAGTAGTATCAGGTCAGGACGGATATCTATTCTCTCTGTGTAAAGAAGAATGTTCACATTCACTGACAGCAAGCCCTGCGCGGCCGCCCTGCCTGTGAATCCCAGCCCCGCAATGTGAATAAATCAGAAGACAGTGCGGGGCTGGGATTCACAGGCAGGGCGGCCGCGCAGGCGCAGTCAGCTGGGCTGCATATGAGGAAAGACGGCCAGCTCTCACTGCGCCTGCGCCAGGCTGGAGAAAAGAGCGCAGGCGCCGGCTACTTTCAAAACAGCGGTGATGAGGCAACGCCCAGCGCCAAGAAGATGTGACAGCTGTGTGCTGTCTGAGGCAGGGGGGAAACGCCGGCCTCCTTGTCTGAAGACCAGGTATTTCTCACAAATTATAAAACTGATTATTTCGGTAGTTACAGCACCCAGAACTAAAAGAGCCACCTTGTCAGAATGCAGCATTACTGCCGCACAAGGTGGCTCTTTTAGTTTGAAACAACTGGGGGGGGGTGGGGGGGGGGGTGACAGGTTCCCTTTATCAATAATCTACCCAGTTCATTGATATAGAATTTTGTGATTGAGGACAATGTCCCATTTGCGGAAAAGTGGGGCCCTTGAGTTGGTTACTGGTGGGCCCTTGGCATCCCAGTCAGACATTCTCCAACATACCTATATTATTATTAGGGTATGTTCACATGTACTCTACCGTTCAAAGGTTTAGGGTCACCCAGACAGTTTTGTGTTTTCCATGGTAACTCATACTTTTATTAATGATTTGCTAAATTAATTGTAAAATCTCGTCCAGACATTGACAAGGGTCGAAAAAAAGATTTTTATTTGAAATAATAATTTTCTCCTTCAGACTTTGCTCCTTTGCAGCACTTCCAGCATTGCAGACCTTTGGCATTCTAGCAGTTAATTTGCCGAGGTCATCTGGAGAACTTTCCCCCCATGCTTCCAGAAGCCCCTCCACAAGTTGGTTTGGCTGATGGGCACTTTTTTGGCACCATACGGTCAAGCTGCTCCCACAACAGCTCAATGGGGCTGAGATCTGGTGACTGTGCTGGCTGCTCCATTACAGATAGATACCAGCTGCTGCTTCTTCCCTAAATAGTTCTTGTATAATTTGGAGGTGTGCTTTGGGTCATTGTCCTGTTGTAGGATGAAATTGGCTCCAATCAAGCGCTGTCCACAGGGTATGGCATGGCGCTGCACAATGGAGTGATAGCCTTTCTTATTCAATATCCCTTTTACCTTGTACAAATCTCCCACTGCACCAAAGCAACCCCAGACCATCACATTACCTCCACCATGCTTGACAGGTGGCATCACACTCTTCCACCATCTTTTCCATTGTTCTGCGTCTCACAAATGTTCTTCTGTGTGATCCAAACACCTCAAACTTGGATTCGTCTGTCCATAACACTTTTTTCCAATCTTCCTCTGCCCAATGTCTGTGTTCTTTTGCCCATATTAATCTTTTCCTTTTATTAGCCAGTCTCAGATATGGCTTTTTCTTTGCCACTCTGCCCTGAAGGCCAGCATCCCGGAGTCACCTCTTCACTGTAGACCTTAACACTGGTGTTTTGCGTGTACTATTTAATGAAGCTGCCAGTTGAGAACCTGTGAGGTGTCGATATCTCACTCTACAGACTCTAATGTACTTGTCTTGTTGCTCAGTTGTGCAGTGGGGCCTCCCACTTCTCTGTCTACTCTGGTTAGAGCCTGTTTGTGCTCTCCTCTGAAGGGAGTAGGACACACCGTTGTAGGAAATCTTCAGTTTCTTGGCAATTTCCACCATGGGATAGCCTTCATTCCTAATAACAAGAATAGACTGTCGAGTTTCACATGAAAGTTCTTTTTTTCTGGCCATTTTGAGAGTTTAATGGAACCAACAAATGTAATGCTCCAGATTCTCAACTAGCTCAAAGGAAGGTCAGGTTTATAGGTTCTCTAATCAGCCAAACTGTTTTCAGCTGTGCTAATGGAACGCCCGCCAGGGCCGTGGGGTACTCGGTACCAGGTCCGGTACACAAAGGGGGATGTCACAGTGGTGATGACCCGGTCCGTGCCCTGAACGCCCATGTTAAAGGGAATGTCTTTAAAGGGGTTTTGAATAAAGTTTGTGTTCGTGATGCCACCTGTGGTATTCGGTAAGTGGGGACCGACGCTGCTTAAAGGGGTTCTCTGGAGTGATGTTACGGCAGCTAGGATAGTATAACTTCCCACGGGTGAAGTAGGTCCCCAGGGCTCCCGGTATGTAGGTGAAGATGGTGAGTGGTGCAGTAAAGAACGGAGGACACAGGTTTGCAGTCTCTTTACCTGGTTTACTGAAAACTTCAAGCAGCCAAAGTCCAGGGCATCAGATCACAGGTACAGGCAGAGTCCGGCCGGCTTGGAATCGAGTTCAGAGTCCCCTTTACCAGGTGGAGTTAGAAGCCTTCCTACTAGCGCGGTGGTGTAGTCCCTTGCTGCCTATGGCTTCTGACAAGGTCCTCACAGTTTTCTCTGTCCTCCATAAAGGTGGGACACAAACTCGTATGACAGGTGGCTCGAGCCTTTTTACAGGGTCTCTAAAATCCAACAGGACTGATAAACTTTTGGAAATTATCAACTATTCAGTATGGTAACCATTGTGACGGGGCACATGGAGCGTCCTGCTTATACCACTGGCCAAGTATGGCATTCTGGACACTGGCGCCATGGTGTCTCACTGAGGATGTAGTTGGCACAATATTGGCACCAGCGTATGTTCTGCATATATTAGGGAACAGATACGTCAGCAGCCTCCTGCTCTGTAATCCAGGGACTTGTCAAATTTAACCCCCTTCAGTCTTTCAGGATGCGACTCATTTTTGTCTGAGGGACTGAGCATATTTTCGTTTTACTGCATTTTGAGCCTCTTGTTACGTTTTGCTGACAGCGCAGGGCGAGGTCTTGTTTTTCGTGTATTTCATGTTTTTCGTGATATGATTTGTTCTAAGTGGAACTTGCAAAAATAGTGGTATTTCTTGAAATATCCTTTAAGTGCGCCTATCATTTCTGGTGACTGTTCAGAATAAGCTGTTGTGTGTGTATACATGGGGAATAGCGCTAATTATGGGTATTACAGTGCCTTGAAAAAGTATTCATACCCCGTGAACCTTTCCACATTATCATCACATTACACCCACAAACATAAATAGGATTTTATGTGATATCAACACAATGCAGCAAGTATTTGTGAAGTGTAAAGGAAATGATACAAGGTTTCCTAAATATTTAAAAAATATGAATCTGATAATTGCGATTTATATTTGTATTCAGCCCCCTATAGTCTGGTACCCCTAAATAAAATCCTGAGCGACCAATTGGCTACTGAAGTCACATAATTAGTACATGGGTGTGATTTCTCCTCAGTATAGCTACAGTTGTTCTGTGAAGACCTCAGAGGTTTGCGTGGGAACATTAGGGATCAAATGGCATCATGAAAACCAAGGAGCTCACCAGACAGGTCAGGGATAAAGTTGTGGAGAAGAGTAAGAGAAGAGTAAAGCAAGTTTAGGTTATGGAAAAATAGCCCAAGCTCTAAACACCTCACTGTTCAATCCATCATCCAAAAATAGGAGTATGGCTCAACTGTAAAAATACCAAGACATGGCCGTCCACCTAACCTGACATCCAAAGCAAGGAGAGCACTAATTAGAGGAGCAGCCAAGAGGCCCATGGTTAATGTGGAGGAGCTGCAGCGATCCACAACTCAGGGGGGAGAATCTGTCCACAAGCAAACATATAGGCTACAGTCACACTATCCTCAGTATTTGGTCAGTATTTCACATCAGTATTTGTAAGCCAAAACCCGAAGTGGGTAAAAAGAGTAGAAGTGGTGCATATGTTTCGGTTATACTTTCCCTCCAATTTTTCCTCACTTTGTTTTGGCTTACAAATACTAATGTAAAATACTGACCAAATATTGATAGTGTAACCGTAGCTTTAATCAAATACTATGCAAATCTGGACTTTATGGAAGAGTGTTAAGAAAAAAGTCAGTTTTGAAAGCAAGCCATAAGAATTCCCATTGCAGCTTGCAAAAAGCCAAGTATGAGACACAGCGATCATATGGAGGAAGATGATCTGGTCAGACAAGACCAAAGAATAACTTTTTGGCTAAATGCAAAATGTCATGTGTGGTGGAAAACTTACATTGCACATCACCCTGAAAACACCATCCCCACCATCACATGATGGCAGCATCCTGCTGTGGGGAGGCATTTCTTCAGCAGGGGCAGGGAAGCTGGTCAGAGCTGGTGAATGGAGCTAAATACAGGGCAATCCTGGAGGAGAACCTGTTAGGCTGCCGTCACACTAGCAGTATTTGGTCAGGATTTTACTTCAGTATTTGTGTAAGCCAAAACCAGGAGTGGGTGATAAATGCAGAAGTGGTGACGTGTTTCTATTATACTTTTCCTCTAATTGTTCCACTCCTGGTTTTGGCTACAAATACTGATGTAAAATACTGACCAAATACTGATAGCGTGACAGCAGCCTTAGAGGCTGCAAAAGACTTGAGTCTGGGGCGCAGGTTCACCTTCCAGCAAGACAACGACCCCACACATCCTGCCAGAGCTAAAATGGAAGGTTTAGATGAAAGCATATTCCTGTGTGTGAACAGCCCAGCCACCGTCCAGACCAAATCCCATTGAGAATCTGTGACAAAAAGTGAAAATTGCTGATCACAGACGTCTCCATCCAATCTCACTGAGTGAGATCGAGTGTGCAAAGAAAAAGGGGCAAAATGTCACCTCTAGATGAGAAAAGCTGTGAGGGACAGACCCCAAAAGTTGGTGAGTGTAGTGTGAAAAGTGTGGAAAAGGTTATGGGATATGAATACTTTTTCAAGACACTGTATATGATTTGCATCTTGCTTTTTTCCCCTTTGCAGGCTCTCTCTCATTTTCAGTTTTCGCTGAGCTGGTGGGTGCACAAAAGTTGCTATGATATTTCCCATACACTGCACATAAAGATTCCTGCTCTATACACCATGTTCCAAATTATTATGCAAATGATATTTTTCTCGGATTTTCCTAAATGGTCGGTGCAAATGACAGTCAGTCTAATAAAAGTCATCACCCGTTAGAGTATACATCGAATTTTATTGAATAAACCTCCCAGTGATAATCTCCAAAATGAATAAAACCTCACAATGCACTGTTCCAAATTATTAGGCACAGTAGTATTTCTAGACATTTGATATGTGAAGCATTCCAAATTCCAAGAACTTTCAGAAAGTCAGTCAAGCCCTTTAATAATAATAATATAGATAGCGAATACTGTATAGGAAAAAATTAAATAAAAAAGCAGCACTCCAGATGAATATAGAATGGTGACAGATTTACCAAATGTGCGCTCATGTCTATCTGGCTGAGGGCTGCCCCTTAAAACAATCAGCGTTGGCAATTGCTAGGGCTGACAATTTTTTTTTTTTTTTTTTGCAGGAGTGAAAAAAAAAAAAAGTTCTAACTTTATAGCAAAAATCTATTTATGAGCCCGGCCTTAGACATTGTAAGGCAGCAAAATTATAGCTTTTATTTCACCACTATATGGCGGTATTTACTTGCTGTTAGGCCCCCCTTCACACTTACCGGAGACATATACACCCATTATAGTGAAAAAGGGGCTGCACAAGTCTGTGTTTTGACATGGACAGTGTGTCCCACACTTAGACATGTCTTTATTTTTTTTTTCTGACGTATTGCACACGTGTGCACAGCATCCGTGTCATCAGTGTGCCATAGACCAGAATAGAATGGATAGTACAAATTAAAGATTTTTGCAGGTGTTGAACATAAGCAGAGACTATCGATACCTGTGAGACATATTTAGTGCTGTATGTGAGTGTAGCTTCCTGAACATGTATTAACCTAATAAAGGAAAAAAAAATGACACGGGGAACCCCATTTTTTTTTTTATTGTAACCAGCAAAGGTAAAGCAGACAGCTGTGAATTGTCCACAACTGACATCAAGCCCTGGTGTTAGTAATGGAGAGGTGCCTATCGGACACCCCTTTTACTTACCCAGTATTCAAAATCACGCACACAAAAAACCCACTTTATTCAAATAAATAACTTTTTTCAATTAAAAAAAAATCCAAAAGGAGGTCCGATATATTCCAGGGGAATGGAAAACCAAAAAGAACGTACACAAAACACAGACCAATAAAACAGACACTTTACATCACTTTTTTTTTTTTTTAAGAAAGTTTTCACGCCGGTTTGACGTAGTCCAAGCGAATCCAGCGAAGTCCATCAAATCCGCTGTGCAAAAACCATAGAGCCTCGTTCTGAGGCACCATAATCTTTGCAAAAAGCCGCTGCCGGGCGACGCTGCACAAGATCGGCAGATCTGGTCAGTAATGTCACCGAGCATCAGAATGGCGTGACACAGTCTTTGCATGGAGGATTTGATGAACTTTGCTGGAGTCGCTTGAACTACGGCAGAACTTTTTTGCACGTAAACAATATTTTTTTTTTCTACATTGTATGTACTCCAAAATTAGTGGTAACAAGTGAGAAAGTTACTGTTCTGCGAACACAGGGATGAAAGACACAATTGCTGATGTAGATGGTGCAAGCTGCTAAGGTCAGTGATTGGCTGCAGCGCTGATGTGCATAGTCAAAACAGAGGGAGAGGGAGGCATCTGTGTTTACTGTTACAGGTATAACAGTGTGTGGGGGCCACTTTTTAAAGCGGAAGGCCACATTAATTCTCATTCTATGCCGTCTATCATTTAACACTGCCACCTAGTGGTCGCCTTTATTTATTACTTACAGTTGTGGCCAAAAGTATTGACACCCCTGCAATTCTGTCAGATAATACTCAGTTTCTTCCTGAAAATGATTGCAAACACAAATTCTTTGGTATTATCTTCATTTAATTTGTCTTAAATGAAAAAAAACACAAAAAGAATTGTCCTAAAGCCAAATTGGATATAATTCCACACCAAACATAAAAAAGGGGGTGGACAAAAGTATTGGCACTGTTCAAAAATCATGTGATGCTTCTGTAATTTGTGTAATTAACAGCACCTGTAACTTACCTGTGGCACCTAACAGGTGTTGGCAATAACTAAATCACACTTGCAGCCAGGTGACATGGATTAAAGTTGACTCAACCTCTGTCCTGTGTCCTTGTGTGCACCACATTGAGCATGGAAAAAAGAAAGAAGACCAAAGAACTGTCTGAGGACTTGAGAAACCAAATTGTGAGGAAGCATGAGCAATCTCAAGGCTACAAGTCCATCTCCAAAGACCTGAATGCTCCTGTGTCTACCGTGCGCAGTGTCATCAAGAAATGTAAAGCCCATGGCACTGTGGCTAACCTCCCTAGATGTGGACAGAAAAGAAAAAATGACAAGAGAATTCAACACAAGATTGTGCGGATGTTGGATAAAGAACCTCGACTAACATCCAAACAAGTTCAAGCTGCCCTGCAGTCCGAGGGTACAACAGTGTCAACCCGTACTATCCGTCGGCGTCTGAATGAAAAGGGACTGTATGGTAGGAGACCCAGGAAGACCCCACTTCTTACCCCGAGACATAAAAAAGCCAGGCTGGAGTTTGCCAAAACTTACCTGAAAAAGCCTAAAACGTTTTGGAAGAATGTTCTCTGGTCAGATGAGACAAAAGTAGAGCTTTTTGGGCAAAGGCATCAACATAGAGTTTACAGGACAAAAAAGGAGGCATTCAAAGAAAAGAACACGGTCCCTACAGTCAAACATGGCGGAGGTTCCCTGATGTTTTGGGGTTGCTTTGCTGCCTCTGGCACTGGACTGCTTGACCGTGTGCATAGCTTTATGAAGTCTGAAGACTACCAACAAATTTTGCAGCATAATGTAGGGCCCAGTGTGAGGAAGCTGGGTTTCCCTCAGAGGTCATGGGTCTTCCAGCAGGACAATGACCCAAAACACACTTCAAAAAACACTAGAAAATGGTTTGAGAGAAAGCACTGGAGACTTCTAAGGTGGCCAGCAATGAGTCCAGACCTGAATCCCATAGAACACCTGTGGAGAGATCTGAAAATGGCAGTTTGGAGAAGGCACCCTTCACATATCAGGGACCTGGAGCAGTTTGCCAAAGAAGAATGGTCTAAAATTCCAGCAGAGCATTGTAAGAAACTCATTGATGGTTACCGGAAGCGGTTGGTCGCAGTTATTTTGGCTAAAGGTTGTGCAACCAAGTATGAGGCTGAGGGTGCCAATACTTTTGTCTGGCCCATTTTTGGAGTTTTGTGTGAAATGATCAATGTTTTGCTTTTTGATTCATTCTCTTTTGTGTTTTTTTCATTTAAGACAAATTAAATGAAGATAATAATACTAAAGAATTTGTGTTTGCAATCATTTTCAGGCAGAAACTGAGTATTAGGCGACTTTCACACTAGCGTCGTGCACTGCACGTCGCTATGCGTCGTTTTGCAGAAAAAACGCATCCTGCAAAAGTGCTTGCAGGATGCGTTTTTTCTCCATAGACTTTTATTAGCGACGCAGTGCGAAGCATTGCCACACATCGCAACCGTCGTGCGACGGTTGCGTCGGATCGTCGCCACCAAAAAACGTTGCTTGTAACGTTTTTTTGGTGCGTCTGCAGCATTTCCGACTGCGCATGCGCTGCTGGAACTCCGCCCCCTCCTCCCCGCACCTCACAATGGGGCAGCGGATGCTTTGGAAAACTGCATCCGCTGCCCCCGTTGTGTGGCGCATTCACAGCAGTGCACGACTCTAGTGTGAAAGTAGCCTAATCTGACAGAATTGCAGGGGTGTCAATACTTTTGGCCACAACTGTATGTCTGGGATTGGCCTCAGCTCCTTTGTGGTTTTAAAACTTGGTGTTTTCATGGAAGAAGAAAGTTCATTCTATTCTTGTACCATTATATTGTGCACTTACCGTGGTGTTCGGTTATTTTATAGGAAAATAGTCTGAGATAAGCATCTTCACCGTCA
Organism: Ranitomeya variabilis; assembly: GCF_051348905.1. Lineage (NCBI taxonomy): Eukaryota > Metazoa > Chordata > Amphibia > Anura > Dendrobatidae > Ranitomeya > Ranitomeya variabilis. The sequence goes on from NC_135237.1 coordinate 23,154,601, forward strand.
CTTCAGGATCCTTCTGTATGAAAGAAGTCTGTATATAAGGGTATAACTGGCCCTGGCGTCTGTATATAGGGGATATAACTGGCCCTGGCGTCTGTATATAGGGGATATAACTGGCCTTGCGGTCTTTCTATAGGGGGCTCTTGTCTGCTTACTGTCTATAGGGGGCTCTTGTCCGGTCACTGTCTATAGGGGGCTCTTGTCCGGTCACTGTCTATAGGGGGCTCTTGTCCGGTCACTGTCTATAGGGGGCTCTTGTCCGGTCACTGTCTATAGGGGGCTCTTGTCCGGTCACTGTCTATAGGGGGCTCTTGTCTGGTCACTGTCTATAGGGGGCTCTTGTCCGGTCACTGTCTATAGGGGGCTCTTGTCCGGTCACTGTCTATAGGGGGCTCTTGTCCGGTTACTGTCTATAGGGGGCTCTTGTCCGGTTACTGTCTATAAGGAGTTCTTGTCCGGTTACTGTCTATAGGGGGCTCTTGTCCGGTTACTGTCTATAGGGGGCTCTTGTCCGGTTACTGTCTATAGGGGGCTCTTGTCCGGTCACTGTCTATAGGGGGCTCTTGTCCGGTCACTGTCTATAGGGGGCTCTTGTCCGGTCACTGTCTATAAGGAGTTCTTGTCCGGTTACTGTCTATAGGGGGTTCTTGTCCGGTTACTCTCTATAGGGGGCTCTTGTCTGGTTACTGTCTATAGGGGGTTCTTGTCTGGTTACTGTCTATAGGGGGTTCTTGTCCGGTTACTGTCTATAGGGGGCTCTTGTCCGGTCACTGTCTATAGGGGGTTCTTGTCCGGTTACTCTCTATAGGGGGTTCTTGTCTGGTTACTGTCTATAGGGGGTTCTTGTCTGGTTACTGTCTATAGGGGGTTCTTGTCCGGTTACTGTCTATAGGGGGTTCTTGTCTGGTTACTGTATATAATGGGTTCTTGTCTGGTTACTGTCTATAGGGGGTTCTTGTCTGGTTACTGTCTATAGGGGGTTCTTGTCCGGTTACTGTCTATAGGGGGTTCTTGTCTGGTTACTGTCTATAGGGGGTTCTTGTCTGGTTACTGTCTATAGGGGGTTCTTGTCCGGTTACTGTCTATAGGGGGTTCTTGTCTGGTTACTGTCTATAGGGGGTTCTTGTCCGGTTACTGTCTATAGGGGGATCTCGTCTGGTTACTGTCTATAAGGGTCATATTCTGGCTGAGTATACAAGTCCTATGGGCTACACTGGGGGTCTCTGCCCGGGGCAGGGAGCAGGGCATGTTATGATTTCCACGCTCCGGCGTCACTTTTTTCCTTTTTTCTTTGGGATCCCTCTGCGAGGTTTCTTGCTCCTGTTGCACCGTGACAATTACAGGAGCTTTACGTCATTCATGGCGAATAGCAGAAGTGCAGAATGGCGTAATATGGCGTCACAGACTGCAGCCTTAAGATAAAAAGCCTTTATTCAAAAGGGAAAAATAAAAGGATGAATCTTATATGACATCCACAAGCCGATACTGAGCTACGAGCACACACTAGAGACCTGGACACAAGAGTCGGGACTGTGCCGTTCATTCGGTGCTTGGAGATACTAACAAGTAGGAGGAGTCCATGGAGAAGCGCCGCCCCTTTGTCATGGCTCCCGGGTGGATGGCTTTGCCCAAGATCACGAGACTGACCGGAGGTAGACGTCCAGATGAAGGATCTAAATGCCTGAGTGCACCAATTCTAAACCGGCTCTCCTACACAACAGGGACGACTGGTGGCTCGTAGACTCCCGGCAGACGCGGCCTTCATGCCTCTCGTCAGCAGACCGGAGCGCCGCTCAGTTCTCTTCTCCTTCAGACTCCGATTCTAGAAGATGGAGAACATTGTATAAATATTGAGGGACACAAGTGGGAAACATGGCGCAGCGTAGTGTAGTAGGTCTCGTTCACACCATGAGCTTTTGGTTGAGTTTTTAATGTTGCGATTTTCTGCACCCATTAAATGAAATCGGTTACTTGCATTTTTTTCTAAAAAAAAAAAAAGCGCAAAAAAAAGAAAAATCACCAAAAACTCATTTTGGGAACTTTGGTTTTACATTAAAAAAAAAAAAAAAAAAATCTAGTAGAAAGGGGCTGACCTGCAAAAGATGTGCTGAAAACTAGGCACAAGTCTGGTGAAGGCAAAAAAATACAAAAATACCAGCAGATGACTGCGCCACCACTAGCCATAATGGACTAAGGAATAGAATAATAATAAATAAATAATAAAGAATAAATATAATAAATGATAAAGAATAAATAAAGTAATGTGGTTGCTGCAGCTCAGGCATGGAAAAAGACAAGAATATAATAATAATAATAATAATAATAATAATAATAATAATAAGGGTTTGTTGGAGACAATGTGTTTCAGAACCGATCTCATTTCTTCCTCAGATACATAATGATACATAGTCATCATATGATCAATGCTGAGGTGTCACAGATACAACAATTAACAATTACAAAATATTATATTCCTAGATAAAAGTAAAACATAAAACTAAATTGAGAGATAATCAGTTAATAGAAAGTAAGAAATCCGGGGGCTAAAGTGAATAATATCCAGAACGATTCTCTATTAATCTCTGGTATCAGCCTCAATGTTCAGGGATCTGTTCTATTATCAGTCTGAGACATCTTGGATCTTTATTATTTTCGAGAAACTCTGATGAAGCGTCCTGTGCTTGATAATAAACAGGTAGAATCATCCTTCCACCAATGTATTATAATATACAACTATGTTCTGATAAATTATGAATGATTTGGTCACACTTAATTGATGACTAATTTTTGATCACAACTTTTAAAATCAGGGAATGGGGACAAATTAACCAATCTTTGTGAAACAGAACCAATAAATTAAAAAAACAGAGGGTCCGGGTCCACTTTAGATTCATGTTCCGTATTCGGAATTCATCTATGGGAACGTAGTTGTAAATGACAAATGGTTGGTAGAACGGTACAAACCTTCAGGAAATGGATGAATGAACATTGATACATCATCAAGATTTGGACACTAGTTATTTCTAAACCTTTTTTTATCTTCTAAAACAATAAAGACTCTTGTTGTCTCAGATTAATAAATAATAGAAGAGATCCCGGAATGTTATTCGGACCAATATCAGAGGTTAATTAATAGAGAATCGTTCTGGATATTCACATTGTGCACTTTAACCCCTGAGGTCTTCATTAATTGAGATACTTTCTATGTTGTTTTATAATATTTACATTTTATCTACATACACATATCCATCTTTATAATTGGCTGATCATTAATTGACAACATAGTTATCTGTCTTTTTTTTTGTTTTTTTTTTAAATCACGGAGTCAGTCTTTTTGCAAAATTTGGCCTCCCATAAAGACCTTTATTATTTTTTACATCCTTGTCTTGTACTCCTCTTTTTAACCTCTATGACTGAGCTGAGGGCAACTGCAATTCTTGCCTTGGTCCATTTGGTAAAAATGGCACTGGAGCTGTAAAGGGAGGAGGGGGATGCAGCTGCAGCTCCACCATGTGACTATGAAACTGCATGCTGGGACAATGGAATGTCTCCTTCCAGAAACACACATCCTACTATATAGTCACAAGCCACAAAATCTTGTCATGTACCCGCTGTCTAGCACAGCTAAAGTGAAAAAAAATGAAATAATTGATTGCCACCAGGGGGCAGCACATGTACATGGTACTGCAATTTTAAGAATTTAAAATAATACTAATATCTGATGATAATCGGGTTTATATGAGCAGATCAGACTCTCCTTCGTTATCTGATATTGGAAGAATGGAAGATCAGCCATGTTGAATTTTAACATGCCCAATCCTTTATTTCCCGAAGAGATAAGAAGCCGTCAAATAAGTCTGACCGCTGCTTATTCTCTTTCCCCCATTGAAATAAACATGCAACGAGTAAATATGGTGGGGGTCACAAGAAATAGCTATTGGACAACAGTTACCCAAATGTGGAGCTTAAAGGGACCCTGTCACATTGAACGTGCAACTTAAACAGCAGAGTGACGTAAAGCTTTGGGAGAAAAGTTTCAGTATAAGTTTACAATAAAGTCACTGAAGTCCCTTCTTACTTTGGATTTAGGAGTCCAGTGGGCGGTCCTAATCAGTGACTGACAGCCATCTGTAACACTTATACAAGGGAGGGTCGCAATCACGTATTAGGACTATCGCCTTGACACCCATGCCCAGAATAAGCTGGGATTTCAATAAAGTTGGTCTTGGGGAAAAATATTACGTATGGTCTACAGATTGCACAGGATGACGGGTTCCCTTTAGGTGTCTGCTATGAAGAATCCAATATAACTTACAGAAAACTTAACCAACTTCCATTAGGGGGCAGCACATACCAACAAAACTCACAGTAGGAACCCACAGTGCAGAATGGAACAGCAAGAACAGAGGCTAGCGCGACTGGCTCATGCTGCATAGTCATCTTAATGCATCCTGCTAGACATTTGGAGCCCGATGCCTCAATTACCATTCCATTCTTTTTTTTTTTTTTTTTTTCTTTTTTAGTCTTGTAAGATCTGTTGACTTTCTAGCACCAGTTCTAAAAATGGGTCACAATGATTTTTTTGGAAACTAAAAAAAAAAACAAAAAACACTTTTTTTGTCCTAGCACCTTTTCAGAGGAAAGAGTCACATGTTCTGCTAAACTGTCCAAAAAATTGGAGCAAAAATTCCCCATATACACAAAAAATATCACCATGGACAGGAGCACATTTGTGCAACATTTTGGCAACTAGAAAAAAAAAAAAAAAAAGAAATATGTAAAAGTAATTTGAAAAAAGGAGCAAATTTTAAGAAGAATATGGTGCAAATAAAAAGAAAAATCTGGTCTCTCAGACTTAACACACCGTCTGGGTTGACCTAATTTATGGCATTACTTTGCACGACTTGTTGCAGAATATAAGCCCTCTGGACTGAGCCACAAAACCCTACAACACATAATAAATGTGGAGCGCGGAGTGCAGCCCAATACTTTTAAAAGGAAGTGGTGGATTTCGCTTTACCTTCTTCTGCATTTTGTAACCACTCCACAAACTTTTTCATTTGGTCAAGAAAGACGCTTTTCCCCTTGGCGACGTGCGCTTCCTTGTACCACTTCAGAATGGCTTCTTCTCCCAGGACATCGGCTGAAATCCAGAACAACAGGAAATAAGAACAAGAAGAGGCCTGAACGCTGCACTGGATGTACGGATTCACTGTAGAACCAGCACCGCACGGGGGAAAGGAGTGAGACACAAATAGGGGGGCTAACGTTCTCAGTTATAGCTTACAAAACGGAAAAATAAAGGGACAAAAGAAGCAGAGAATGGCGCTAGTAGATTATTATTATTATTATTTTTAAATATACAGTTTAACGGCCCTTTAACACTCAACATAGTAGATCATTCATATTGTGGACACAATCATAATAAAAGGGTAAAAAAAAACCAGTGCAAACAAAGGGCAAAATTAGTCATTACAAGACAACCAGGAATTCAGCAGCGGCTTCTTTCTACAAGGTTTTATCTAGAATAATCCCGCAGAAATTGTATCTGAATATAGCAGCTGAGCCCACAATTTGTACCGACAAATCCCAGCTCATTTATAGACAGAAGAGCCGACTATTCAGAAAAACTGGGCTGACTATAAGCATATTCCTACCTATAAACAATCTAGTACGAGAATGTAACTACTATAATACTGCTCATATGTACAAGAATATAACTACTATAATACTGCTCCTATGTACAAGAATATAACTACTATAATACTGCCCCTATGTACAAGAATATAAGTACTATAATACTGCTCCTATGTACAAGAATATAACTACTATAATACTGCCCCTATGTACAAGAATATAAGTACTATAATACTGCTCCTATGTACAAGAATATAACTACTATAATACTGCTCCTATGTACAAGAATATAACTACTATAATACTGCCCCCTATGTACAAGAATATAACTACTATAATACTGCCCCTATGTACAAGAATATAACTACTATAATACTGCCCCTATGTACAAGAATATAACTACTATAATACTGCCCCTATGTACAAGAATATAACTACTATAATACTGCCCCCTATATACAAGAATATAACTACTATAATACTGCTCCTATGTACAAGAATATAACTACTATAATACTGCCCCCTATATACAAGAATATAACTACTATAATACTGCTCCTATGTACAAGAATATAACTACTATAGTACTGCTCCCTATGTACAAGAATATAACTACTATAGTACTGCTCCCTATGTACAAGAATATAACTACTATAATACTGCTCCTATGTACAAGAATATAACTGCTATAATACTGCTCCTATGTACAAGAATATAACTACTATAATACTGCACCTATGTATAAGAATATAACTACTATAATACTGCTCCTATGTACAAGAATATAACTACTATAATACTGCTCCTATGTACAAGAATATAATTACTATAATACTGCTCCCTATGTACAAGAATATAACTACTATAATACTGCCCCTATGTACAAGAATATAACTACTATAATACTGCACCTATGTACAAGAATATAACTACTATAATACTGCACCTATGTATAAGAATATAACTACTATAATACTGCTCCTACGTACAAGAATATAACTACTATAATACTGCTCCTATGTACAAGAATATAATTACTATAATACTGCTCCTATGTACAAGAATATAACAACTATAATACTGCCGCTATGTACAAGAATATAACTACTATAATACTGCCCCCTATGTACAAGAATATAACTACTATAATACTGCTCCCTATGTACAAGAATATAACTACTATAATACTGCCCCCTATGTACAAGAATATAACTACTATAATACTGCCCCTATGTACAAGAATATAACTACTATAATACTGCACCTATGTATAAGAATATAACTACTATAATACTGCTCCTATGTACAAGAATATAATTACTATAATACTGCCCCAATGTACAAGAATATAACTACTATAATACTGCCCCTATGTAGAAGGCTATACCTACTAACTACAGTTACATTTCTTAGAGCAGATTCTCAGCTTACGTCTCACCTTTATAGAACAGGACTACGATCTTCTGGAAGGCCTTCATGAAGTGGATGTTGTCGTAACAGTATTCTTGCACTTTCTGAAGCAGGACGAGCTCAGATTGGCCTTGAGTGCTGAACACGGCCAGCAGAGGAGAGTATTGCTAAAACACAAGGTGATATACCAAGATTAAATGTAACACTATCACCGTCCTGAGCCGCATCGTGTCTTACAGCTCCATACATATTACAGAACTTCTTTAAAGGAGGGAGAAATGGAGAATTTTACCTGTTTTATGTACATTAATGGTTATAGATATTGGTCCTAGAAATAAACCCATCGCTATAAGTCATAGAAAAGTATGTGATCTTTAACCATTTCAAAGCCAGGGCAATTTTCAAATTTTTGTTGAACTCACTTAAAGCCGAAAATATTTTAAATACTGATTTTACACTCCTATACACCATATTTTTTTGGAAACGTGCCTATCACTTATTGACACCTTCATGCCATTTTGTCTTACATTTAACATGTGCAGAGTGTTTAAGTCTGCACACACAAATCTTCATACAACTGAAATCCCTGTGGATCCGATGTTTAGGATGGCATACAGTTATGAAAAGTCCCAATTAGACAGAGGATGAGTTCACTGGCATCTGATTATGTCCTCACTGCTTTAGTAGGAATAAATAGAATTCCGTCCCCTCCTAAATGTGACAATCAAGGAGCACAAATACCCCCAACTGGCAACATGAAGAAAAGTTCCTGTATTCCCCTTCAGTCACTGGCGGCTCTAAAGGGAAGAAATGCTAATAAGAGATAACACAAAGAAAAGTTCCTGCATTCTTACTGGATCACTAGAAGTGTTTGAGGGGACAAATGCCTGTAAGGCCTCTTTCACACATCCAGATAATTACGGTACCGGAGAAATCGGTACCGGAGTTATCCGTGTCCGTGTGCTCAAGTGGCACATCAGTGTGGCACACGTGCGGCATCCGTGTGCCGCCTGAGGACCACATGGACCGTGCAGGAGAGACAGCGCTACAGTGAGCGCTGTCCCCCCGCTGTGGTGCTTAAGGCGGCATTCATGTCTTCTCCCCCGCAGGAGAGAAGAGATGAATGATCAAGTTTTTTTTTCTTTTGTGTTAAAAATAAAGTTGCATGTGACCCCCGCCTCCCACCCCCTGTGCGCCGCCCGGCCCCTTGCAGAAGAAATACTCACCCAGCTCCCGTGATGTCTCCTCTCTCCTCTCTGCGCTGGCAGCTTCTCCTGTGTGAGCGGTCACGTGGTACCGCTCATTACAGTGAGGATTATGCGCATAGCTGGGTGAGTATTTTTTCTGCAAGGGGCCGGGCGGTGCACTGGGGGTGGGAGGCGGGGGTCACATGCAACTTTATTTTTAACAAAAAAGAAAAAAAAAAACTTGATCATTCATCTCTTCTCTCCTGCGGGGGAGAAGACATGAATGCCGCCTTCAGCACCACAGCAGGGGGGACAGCGCTTAGTGTAGCGCTGTCTCTCCTGCGGGCGGTACGTGCACACGGAGGAGAGTGCACACTGTTCTCCGTGTGCACGTGTGCAGGACGTACTGCTGTACGTGCTGCTGGAGAAACACGGACATGTCTCCGTGTTTTGCACACGGACACACGGTCCGTGAAAACACGGAGACATGTGCATAGACCCATTCATTTGAATGGGTCTACGTGTGTCAGTGTCTCCGGTACGTGAGAAAACTGTCACTACACGTACCGGAGCCACCGACGTGTGAAAGAGGCCTAAGAAGGATGATGACTAAAGGAAAAGTTTCTGTTTTCTTACTGGATCAGTAAAGGCTATTGAGGGGACAAATGTCTGTAAGGGGGATGGCAACTAAAGGAAAAGTTCCTATATTTTTTCGGGATCAGTAGAGGTTATTGAAGGGACAAATGCCTGTAAGAAAGATGATGACTAAAGGAAAAGTTCCTGTATTCTTACTGGATCAGTAAAGGCTATTGAGGGGACAAATGTCTGTTAGAATGATGATGACTAAGGGAAAAGTTCCTGTATTCTTTCTGGATCAGTAGAGGCTATTGAGGGGACAAATGTCTGTTAGAATGATGATGACTAAGGGAAAAGTTCCTGTATTCTTACTGGATCAGTAAAGGCTATTGAGGGGACAAATGTCTGTTAGAATGATGATGACTAAGGGAAAAGTTCCTGTATTCTTTCTGGATCAGTAGAGGCTATTGAGGGGACAAATGTCTGTTAGAATGATGATGACTAAGGGAAAAGTTCCTGTATTCTTTCTGGATCAGTAGAGGCTACTGAGGGGACAAATGCCTGTAAGAAGGGTGACAACTAAAGGAAAAGTTCCTTTATTTCCCTTAAGTCACTTAAGGCTCTCAAGGGGAAATATTTTAGCGATTGGCAAGATGGATGATGACAAGAAGAAAATACTTTTTGTTGATTCTCCTGGTATCAATGTAGGATGTACTGGGAAGAGATGACATTAAATGGCTACAATAACAGTGGGAATGACAACATGAGGAAAGGTTCTTGCACTCTCCCTCTCTGGTCTGTACAACAGTGTCTCCATATTCTTGTCATGGCTAGAATAATGAAGTCATGAATTATTTATCACCCACATCTTTGGTAGTGAAAAATGTAAAAACGTGACGGGAGGAATCTCCCTTTAACTGCGCACCTTCAAGTGTTTCAGAGCCTGCTCCGCCACCAGCTCTTCTTTCTTATTCCATTCTACCGCGTTCATCACGCAGGTCCACAGGAGCCCAATCACGGCCGGCTCGTGGATCCCGCTGCGCTTCATCTCCTCTTTTAAGTACATCACTATCTAAGATAAATCATAGGACAACGGTGTCATTTCTAATTCATGTTTGTCTCTGTTCACAAAAAGGTGCAGAAAAAAAGCACAATCTACGACATCGATGATATGATCCATGGCGCTGTGTGGGCACGTATGTAATAAATGTAGCAGAGTATGGCAGTATTGTCGCATTAATTAAGCAGTAGATAAGATAGCATTTATAGGAGGCTACTACATGGGCAGTGATTAAAGACATGAGTTACTTTAGCACCATGTGGTGGTTTATAAGCAATAGTATAAATAGTATAATGTCAGTTTACTATATGGCGGTATACAGTGTGTATTGCATATTAGCACATGGCGTTATCTGGTGGGCCCTGTATGGTGCTGCAATGTTGGAAGTATTGTATGTGCACTGTATGGCGGCATTATGTGCCATTTCCAGCTCGCCATGTGCGGAGTTATTAGTAAAAACGTTACCTCTTTGATAGGACATTCTTCAGACAAACGTTCCTGAAGCTCCTTCTGCAGTTCCTTCCGTGTTCCCAGAGATTGCTGGACCCTCAGAAAATCAGAGAGCTCTTTAAGGTCGGCATCAGTGAAATACTTAGAGAAATGTTCAACTGTCTGCCGATTGGTTGGAAACAGCTCCTAAGGCGTCAATAATGCAGTGATCAGAGACGAATATACCGGTGTGAGATATATACTACAGCTGGTCATAAGAATGTCATGGTATAAACGAGTGTGTTAGCAGTATGTAGTTATGTACATAGTTTGTATGTAGTATATACATAGGGAGCAGTATTATAGTAGTTATATTCTTGTACATAGGAGCAGTATTATAGTAGTTATATTCTTGTACATAGAGGCAGTATTATAGTAGTTATATTCTTGTACATAAGAGCAGTATTATAGTAGTTATATTCTTGTACATAGGAGCAGTATTATAGTAGCTATATTCTTGTACATAGAGGCAGTATTATAGTAGTTATATTCTTGTACATAAGAGCAGTATTATAGTAGTTATATTCTTGTACATAGGGGGAAGTATTATAGTAGTTATATTCTTGTACATAGGGGGCAGTATTATAGTAGTTATATTCTTGTACATAGAGGCAGTATTATAGTAGTTATATTCTTGTACATAGGAGCAGTATTATAGTAGTTATATTCTTGTACATAGAGGCAGTATTATAGTAGTTATATTCTTGTACATAGGGGCAGTATTATAGTAGTTATATTCTTGTACATAGGAGCAGTATTATAGTAGTTATATTCTTGTACATAGGAGCAGTATTATAGTAGCTATATTCTTGTACATAGGGGCAGTATTATAGTAGTTATATTCTTGTACATAGGGAGCAGTATTATAGTAGTTATATTCTTGTACATAGGGGCAGTATTATAGTAGTTATATTCTTGTACATAGGGGCAGTATTATAGTAGTTATATTCTTGTACATAGGGAGCAGTATTATAGTAGTTATATTCTTGTACATAGAGGCAGTATTATAGTAGTTATATTGTTGTACATAGGAGCGGTATTATAGTAGTTATATTCTTGTACATAAGAGCAGTATTATAGTAGTTCTATTCTTGTACATAGGAGCGGTATTATAGTAGTTCTATTCTTCTACATAGGGAGCAGTATAATACTAGTTATATTCCTGTACATAGGGGGCAGTATTATAGTAGTTATATTCTTGTACATAGGAGCAGTATTATAGTAGTTATATTCTTGTACATAGGGGCAGTATTATAGTAGTTATATTCTTGTATATAGGGGCAGTATTATAGTAGTTATATTCTTGTACATAGAGGCAGTATTATAGTAGTTATATTCTTGTACATAGGAGCAGTATTATAGTAGTTATATTCTTGTACATAGGAGCAGTATTATAGTAGTTATATTTTTGTACATAGGGAGCAGTATTATAGTAGTTCTATTCTTGTACATAGGAGCAGTATTATAGTAGCTATACTAGTGTATATAGGGAGCAGTATTATAGTAGTTATATTCTTCTACATAGGGAGCAGTATTATAGTAGTTATATTAATCTACACAGGAGCAGTATTATAGTATTTGCCGTATATACTCGAGTATAAGCCAAGATTTTCAGCCCATTTTTTTTAGGCTAAAAGTGCCCCTCTCAGCTTATACTCGAGTCATTGTCCCAGGGGGTTGGCGGAGGAGCGGCAGCTGTCCATCATAGTCACCTGCTCCCGGAGCGTCTCTGCATGTCCGGGCTTCTCTGGTGCCTGCAGCTCTTCCTGTGTTCAGCGGTCACGTGGTACCGCTCATTACAGTAATGAATATGGACACGACTCCACTCCCATAGGGGTGAAGCCGCATATTCATTACTTTAATGAGAGGTACCAGTGACCGCTGAACACAGGATCAAACTACCGGCACCATCGCATCGGAGAAGCAGAGACCGCGCCGGGAGGGTGAGTATAACGGGGGGAGGGTGAGCCATGCGATATTCACCTGTCCCCGTTCCACCGCCGCGCTCAGTCTTCCGCGTCCTCTGGCTGTGACGTTCAGGTCAGAGGGCACAATGACTTGTTTAGCGTGCGCGCCCTCTGCCTGAACAGTCACTGCAGAGACGGAAGACAGAGCGGCGCACGGCGGTGGAACGGGGACAGGTGAATATCGCAAGTGCTGGTGTCTGCGCCTGCTCAGGACAAGAGGGGAGTATGTCATTTTTTTTTTTTTCACTCACAGCAGCAGCATATGGGGCATAATATTCTATGGAGCATCTAATGGGGCCATAATCCACCTTTGTGCAGCATTATATGGGGCGTATTTTGTATGAAGTATCTTATGGGGCCCATCATGAACTGCATGGAGCATTATATGGGACTCCTGATTCAATATGGATATTCAAAAACACTTAACCTACTGATATCTCAATTAATTTTACTTTTATTGGTAACTTTTTATTCTTGAAATTTACCAGTAACTGCTGCATTTCCCACCCTAGGCTTATACGTGAGTCAATAAGTTTTCCCAGTTTTTTGAGGCAAAATTAGGGGTCTCGGCTTATACTCGGGTATATACAGTATATTCCTGTACATAGAGGGCAGTATTATAGCAGTTATATTCTTGTACATAGGGGCAGTATTATAGTAGTTATATTCTTGTACATAGGGGCAGTATTATAGTAGTTATATTCTTGTATTAAGGAGCAGTATTATAGTAGTTATATTCTTGTACATAGGGAGCAGTATTATAGTAGTTATATTCTTGTACATAGGAGCAGTATTATAGTAGTTATATTCTTGTACATAGGAGCAGTATTATAGTAGTTATATTCTTGTATATAGGGGCAGTATTATAGTAGTTATAGTCTTGTACATAGGAGCAGTATTATAGTAGTTATATTCTTGTACATAGGAGCAGTATTATAGTAGTTATATTCTTGTACATAGGAGCAGTATTATAGTAGTTATATTCTTGTACATAGGGAGCAGTATTATAGTAGTTATATTCTTGTACATAGGGAGCAGTATTATAGTAGTTATATTCTTGTACATAGGAGCAGTAGTATAGTAGTTATATTCTTGTATATAGGAGCAGTATTATAGTAGTTATATTCTTGTACATAGGGAGCAGTATTATAGTAGTTATATTCTTGTACATAGGAGCAGTAGTATAGTAGTTATATTCTTGTACATAGGGAGCAGTATTATAGTAGTTATATTCTTGTACATAGGGAGCAGTATTATAGTAGTTATATTCTTGTACATAGGAGCAGTAGTATAGTATTTATATTGTTGTACATAGGAGCAGTATTATAGTATTTATATTATTGTACATAGGTGCCGTATTATAGTAGTTATATTGTTGTACATAGGAGCAGTATTATAGTAGTTATATTCTTGTACATAGGGGCAGTATTATATTAGTTATATTCTTATACATAGGAGCAGTATTATAGTAGTTATATTCTTGTATATAGGAGCAGTATTATAGTAGTTATATTCTTGTACATAGGGAGCAGTATTATAGTAGTTATATTCTTGTATATAGGAGCAGTATTATAGTAGTTATATTCTTATACATAGGAGCAGTATTATAGTAGTTATATTCTTGTATATAGGAGCAGTATTATAGTAGTTATATTCTTGTATATATGAGTAGTATTAAAGTAGTTATATTCTTCTACATAGGGGGCACTATTCTTTAAGTGTTTGAACATTCGGTTACATTGGAGTCATAGATATATACTGACTAGTAGTCTTTTATCCAGATTGGCTTTTCTTAAGGATGATGTCACAGAATTTGCATCCTTCTCAGACATCCATGCCTTGAAGAGTTTTACAGCAAAAGACGCAGAAATACCTGAGATGGGAGTGAAGCAAGAAGAAGCGATAACAGGGGCTGTGGACATCTTTCTCATACTGTGCTCCTGCCTACTGGAAATTGAGACCTGCTACCCCCTAAGTGATAAACTAATCTGAGTCTGAGCACTAGGAGGAGTTAGGGGACGGGGCAGATACACTGGGTGACCATGGTATATTCTCTCTTCCAGACCTGAGTGAGGACAGGACTGCATGTGAAGAGTGATGGGCACCGGCTACTTTTTTGCTCAAATCATAAGTTGCAAAATATATAGAAAATGGTAACTAGCACATGGTGCGAAAAAATTTTTCCTGCAGCTTTGGTGGTGACTGGAGTAGAACAACAGAAATCAATCTAAGAAACGTAAATGAAACCTGCTGCCAGTTGTGGACACGTCCATACCGTACCTTCTTTGACTATATTTTCGGTAAACAAGCTTGTTAAAATTGTGGCTGGGAGCGTTCCACCGGCCAGCAAGATGCCGGTGAGCACGGCTAACTTCGTTTGCTCCGCTTCGGAAAACGCCTTGAGAAAAAGCAGGAGCTGCACAAAGACAAAAGACACCGTGTGAGCCCCTCTAGCTTTTTCTGGTGTGAGTGGGCTGGCAATGTTTAATGTCATGTGGTTCCGAAAACTGGACCTTCACCCCACTGTTAGTATTTTAGAATGCGGGGCGCCAGGTTGTGCATAGCTCTATACTTCTACTAGTGGCCATGTTTGGTACTGCAATTCGTTCAAAATATTGCTTCCAATCTTTTAGCAAGCCGGCCCTTTAAGTGTTTTAGGTTCCTTGTTACCTTTTTGATTTCGTCTTCAAACGCTTTCTCCAGGTATTTATATCTTCTGATCAGTTTGCTGAATACCTAGAAAACAAAAGAAAGGACAGGCGAGTGGTAGGGTGCGACGGAGTAATGTCGAATAGAGCTAAAGGGTATTCTTCTGCACCAAAGTCTGGGAAAAGTACGGTCAAGCAATCCAACAGGAGGCATTCACATGGCCTGTAAATCCGAGCACGGCCATTTTCTACCACCCATATGGGCATGTCCATTTCATTCATACCAAATACTTGAAAAAAAGAAAAGAAATAACACATCCAAATACCAGATTAGCAGGAAAAATAATGAAGTAGATGTATAGTTTCCAAAAACTGTTCCAACAGATGCTGAGTAAACAGTCAAAAAGTAGGTCACATTCAACGCACCTTACAACCTGTATAAAATCTAGAATGACTCATTAAAAGAAAGTGCAAGAAATATTACAGCTTTTGCAATGTACATGCACTGTCACATTTATCATCAACATATTGACTGCTTCCATATTAACTTTCTGAATGATTTTCCATGCACAAACTTGAAAGAAAAAAAGGCATTGGGTCACAGTTGTCCTGATTAAGGTGACCCCTCCTGGCACACAGGCGTTACCTGGGCATAATTTCGCATGGTCTCATAGTCCTCATTTGCTCCAAAGACACAGTGAACGGTCACCTTGGTTTTGTCTCCATCATCGATTCGTGTGCCTCCCGGAGCTAAGAACAAGAAATGGATCAATAAAGAAACTTCCAGTAGGAAGACGACGGCTACCAAACTTAGCCATTTGTAAGAATTATACATGATAACTTACAGGAATGACACAATAAAACAAGAAGAATTCCATGTAATTTACAATGAGCCCAAAAAGCAAGAAGTTCATGGATTTCACTAATAAACCAGCAGTGACACTGCCAACAAATGTAATTTTAGAGATTTATTTACTTTCCTTTTTCCCTGATTTGTAACTTGCAGCTCAGAAATACAGTGAAAAGCATCTCCAGGCTGTCAGGCTTCCCATTACAAATAAGGCCTTATTACTGATCCCCAGCAGTCAGGTCACCTCCAGCTGCCATCACCCCAATAAGTTTAGCATAAGAGCAGTTTGCAGCGTCATCAGATTCTGACAGGGACATGACTGCTCTCACTCCATCTCTAGACTACATTTTTTGTCTCCTCCTTTTCTCTCCAGGTCGGTGTCCTCGTCCTAAGTCATGGTTTTTCTGCCCCAGCAATCTGCAAGTGGCCTACAGGTCAAGGAGGGAAAAGAATCTATATCCCTATATACCTTTCTGCAGGATATAACTTTTTTTAATCCCTTTCCATGTTTTACATGGGTGTTTATTTTTGTAGTTATATGTTTTTTTGTCTTCTGGAACTCTGTGTGAATTGTGAAGTTTAATTGGCACTAGCACTTTCACAGTACTATACAGTATATATACTTACTTTATTCACTGCCGCATTTATGTCCCTTCCCTCTTTCCCCTTTGTTAGACAATACATATTACATTAATTCTTCACCTTTTTATTTTTGTGTTCCCAATTCAGATTGGGACAGAGTGTAAATTTTGAGCCTCATGAGGACATATAGGAACGACAGAATTAAACCTGAAGAGTCCCATGTAATTAACAATGAGCCCAAAAAACAAGAAGTTCATGGATTTCACAAATAAACCTGTAGCGACACTGCCAACAAATGTAAGTTAAGACTTTTATTTCCTTATTTCCGTGGGATGGAGCAAAGGATTTGTAACTTGCAGCTCAGAAATACTGTGAAAAGCATCTCCAGGCTGTCAGGCTTCCCATTACAAATAAGGCCTTATTACTGGTCCCCAGCAGTCAGGTCACCACCACCTGCCATCACCCCCATAAGTTTAGCAGAACTGCATTTAGCAGCTTCATCTGATTCTGACAGAGACATGACTGCTCTCACTCCATCTCTAGAGACAAAACCAGCTTTAGACTATTTCCCACATAACACCTGCCGGACGGAAAACTAATAGAGTGGTAAGACGTGACATTGTAGACCCTTAATAAAGGACACTGCTCGTACAGCACCATTATATTCGAGAACATTACAGGTAATAACCCTACCATCGGAAGAACTGAAGAAAAAAATTAAGTTACATATAAAAATGATATATGGATAAGGAATCTTCCCAAGCAGCATTATAGTAGTTATATTCTTTTGTATATAGACGCAGTATTATAGTAGTTATATTCTTGTACATAGGGGCAGTATTATAGTAGTTATATTCTTGTACACAGGGGCAGTATTATAGTAGTTATATTCTTGTACATAGGGGCAGTATTATAGTAGTTATATTCTTGTACATAGGGGGCAGTATTATAGTAGTTATATTCTTGTATATAGGAGCAGTATTATAGTAGTTATATTCTTGTACACAGGGGTAGTATTATAGTGTCGCGCCCCGCTCCACCGCCGCAGGGCCGAGGGGTACCCGGTACCGGGCCTCTGAGTCTCTGCTTCTGGGGTTGTCACGGCGGCTAGGCCCCGGCCCGTGACCCTGCCGTGGGGCGCACAGTAGAATGAAGGTGTGGGTGTTGGTAGTGATGATAGCGATGTAGCGGTGTAGTTGTGGGGTGCAGGTCGCAGTAAATAACAAGGACACCAGGTTGCAGTCTCTTTACCTCTTTACTGGAGATCTCTGAGTCCTCAGTCCAGAACACGGTTCACCAGGCTACGCAAGTCCAGCCGGTCCAATGGCACCTCCAGAGTCCTCCTCTCAGGTGGAAATCTGTGCCTTCCTTCTAGCGCTATGTGTTGTAGTCCTTCCCTGCTGTGCTCACGGAAAGTGACCCCACAACGGTTGTGTCTGTTTCTTAAGTTCCCTCACAACTCGATTTGATGTTCCTCTGTAATCCACCCCTCCCTGTATTCAGGTTGGAATGGCACCCGTTTGTCAGGTAGGCCTGGAGTTCTTCCGGGACCCTAGAGACGCCCCTCTCCCGCAATTGCCCCCCAAGACTTCATAGGTGATATGTGGTAGACAGCCCGCCTGAGACCGACTGTCCTGCCGCTGTTTGGAGTATGGCTTGAAGCTGTATTCTAATCCACTCCCTCGGCGTTCCGGCCACCGGTATTGCGCCTCAGCAGGGTGCTGCCTCTTTCAACAAAACCCCTGCTGGTATTCTCCTTCTGCTTGATCTCGTTTCTCACTCAGCACAATCTGCCTCGCTTCTAGTCCTTTCTTGGGCACCGCCGCTAAGCTGAGCAGGCACGGTCCCGTTACGTTCTCTCAATGCCAAGCCTCTGCCAGGATCCCACCCCTGGCAGAGACCCTACAGTCTCTCCCTTCACAACACCCTCTGCCACAGGGTGTTGCTCTGTTCAATCCCGTCAGCGTTCTCTCTAACTTCCTGCCTGACCCCCAGTTTATCCACTATGGTGGGGAGTGGCCTAATGAATAGCACCCTTAGCTCCCCCCGGAGGCCCTGCTGTGAAACATATTGGTGTCTGTGATACCTGATTGGAGGAACTCCTTCAGTGCCATCGAACGTACCATGGCTCCCCTTAGTGGCAGAGCCACAGTACTGCAACGACCAGGACTCTGGAGCGCTGCACTCCCCCCTGGTTAAACACAGTACTCCGGGACTGGGAAGAAAAACAACAATACAGATTAGCAAACAGACATACAATTTTGTTGAGTGCAAAACAATAAGTATACTTGAACAGGCTTCCCTTTATGGGAGGTGAGGACACTTTTAACGTTACAAACATAGTCAACATTATAAATTACAGGCTACACAACTCCTGTTACCCAACCGGGTATTCTACTTAGTGCAAATTCTGGAACAATAAATTAACATTGCCTTTAAGAAACATACACTCTTAGTTTACCAAAGGCCTTCCTATAATCACATTACAGGGTAGGGTAACTTCACATTCTCCTACTTTGAACCTGCAGGACCGCCTGTCCCTATGGCACCAGACCTACTGCCTCTCCTTTCTTTTACAGGACCGCCCCGTTCAGCCAGGGCCTACTGCCTTTCGCTACTATACATAGTATAGACATAACATTCCTTTCGTTTAAAGAACTCTGAGCCAGCTCTACTCGGCTCCTTTAAGGACTCACTCTCTAACCCCTACGGGTTCGCTTTCTGTCCTTAGTAACAAAGTAACTTTCTATGGGGACGCAGGGTTTACCTTCTATCCTCACCTTCATCATTACTTCTTTACTTTCAACTATGCAGATCTCTACTTCTACCCCTGCGGGCTCTCTGCATCTTTTCCTTTCACAAAACATTATTTTCAGATTTCACAATTCAAACAATTTAAACACATAACTTTTCATGTAAAACAGTTACATTCTTTCTCAAAGCATCATCATATTACCGTTCTAAAACAGTATCGCTTTCAAGTTCAATTCCACACATCCCCTTTAAGAGGGGACCAAGCCTTTCTGAGGTAGCTCGTCTTCTCAGCCTACCAGTCCACGCAAAGGCTCCGGAATGGCATCTTCGCAAAGTGTCTTTTAACTAAAACCAGTAGGAAAGGTATCTTCGCAAAGTGTCTTTTAACTAAAACCAGTAGGAAAGGTATCTTCGCAAAGTGTCTTTTAACTAAAACCAGTAGGAGGCACCCTTAAGAAGGTGCAACTATTTACAAGGAAGTTCGAATCATGCACAGTCCATGATTACTGCAGTTTGTGTAAAACTTCTGGAAAACAACAATAGTGACCCCGGGTCAACAAAGGGGTCACCTTTTAAAGTTTACCCTGGACGGGTTTAGCAACAAACAATCAGGAACAGTTAAAGGAAAACTATTTACATTTTTTATAAAGCAATAAAATCTTACTCTTCTTTCAGAAGTTTCCATGAGGCGCCACCTGGCGGGCGGACCCCTGTAATTCAGGTTTCAGGTCCACCCCCGCGGCCAGATACACCCCATGGGTTCGGGTCTGTTGCACGACCAGGTCGTGCGCGGCGATAAAGGTCTGTGTCCCCACTTCCCTCTGTGCCGGTACATCAGGGACATTGATCACCCGAAAAGGAACCTCTTTAGCCACTACAGTGGTTACGGCGATCGGGCGGCTGATCGCAAGTTCTGTGGTCGGGCAGGTGGGGGCGACCAGGGTGGTTACAGGTCGATCACACGGTGGCACTTTGGCTACAGGGGCTGGTTTCTCTTTCTTGTAGACGTTCAGGGCGAACCACCCCTTTTCCCCAAAATGCCGGGTGTAAGTAACACTGTCCCCCGGATAGAGGTCTCGATCGGGGTGACCCTCTCTAAGGTGTGACTCGACATCCCGTCGGTTAACAAAGACCTCCGCATATAGCCCCGGCTCTTTGATGAAACCCCAGCCTCCTTGGAGTTTAAAGGTGGTGACGATGCCCTGCCTGCGCGGGGCCTGGTGAGTGGTGGGGTCCTTACGGGCCCGGTCCTTGACCGCCAAATCTTTTTGATGGTAGGCCTCCCGTCTAGCCTGATGTGTCTTCTCCTCCTCCCGCCACCGTTGTTCTAGCTGGATCTGGTACTCTTCCCAGCTTAGGGCCTGTACCATTTCTCCCCTCTGGGTTTCCACCCCGGGGAACCCCATAAGGTTGGATCCAGGGTTCACCCAGCGACACACCGTGCGCTCCGCACTAACCTCGCACGGTAAGGGGGTAGGAGTGATTGGGGCTCGCATACGATGTTCCATGCCCGTGGCTTCCTCCCAGGGTAACAGACGCTGAAGTCTATGGGTTCCCGGGAGAGGTGGTGCCGCTACGGGGCCCACTAATACACCCTCGGCTGGCGGGGCAGGATCGGCGGACTCACCCACTGGTACGGATCCACTTTCCGCGACAGGTCCCGCTGGTCCTTCCAGTGAGAGCTCCGATGTCCGAAAATCCTCTGCCGGCACCACCGGGTGCGGGGCCTGGACCTTCACGTTCAGTTGGAGGAGCTGGTTATATAAGTCCTCCATCTTGGCTCTCAAGAATCTGGTGTTATCCACGGAAGACAGGCTGCTGGGCTCATCCGGGTAGTCAGGGGAGGCTTCTACTTCAACCCCGCTGTCGGGTTCGGAGCTGCTGGCCATAGCGTCCTCCACGTGGGTCGCTTCCTGGTCTTTTTCCCGCTCTCTCCTTCGTGAGCAGTTTCGTTTTCTCTGCCTCCGCCCCCCATTAAGGATTAGGAGGCGGATCTCTGCTGCTGACGGACACGTCCTCACCGTGCAGAAATACTTAGACTGGGCGGCCATTATTCTTCGCGCTCTCCAGCTTGTCTACGCCCACTCCACGCCCCTCTTCTCTTCCTGCGCTCTCCTCAGCGCTGCAATGGCGGCGGATTTTGGCGGCAAATGGCACAACACACAGTCCTCTCAATAAAGTACAGTTCAAGCACAGTAAATCACAGTCTCTAGGCACACA
This sequence comes from Ranitomeya variabilis, assembly GCF_051348905.1. NCBI lineage: Eukaryota > Metazoa > Chordata > Amphibia > Anura > Dendrobatidae > Ranitomeya > Ranitomeya variabilis. Next base: position 23,175,978 of record NC_135237.1, read on the forward strand.
TGACCTGATTCTTCAGGCTTAAGTATATCCTGTTCGTGACGCCAAGTTCTGTCGCGCCCCGCTCCACCGCCGCAGGGCCGAGGGGTACCCGGTACCGGGCCTCTGAGTCTCTGCTTCTGGGGTTGTCACGGCGGCTAGGCCCCGGCCCGTGACCCTGCCGTGGGGCGCACAGTAGAATGAAGGTGTGGGTGTTGGTAGTGATGATAGCGATGTAGCGGTGCAGTTGTGGGGTGCAGGTCGCAGTAAATAACAAGGACACCAGGTTGCAGTCTCTTTACCTCTTTACTGGAGATCTCTGAGTCCTCAGTCCAGAACACGGTTCACCAGGCTGCGCAAGTCCAGCCGGTCCAATGGCACCTCCAGAGTCCTCCTCTCAGGTGGAAATCTGTGCCTTCCTTCTAGCGCTATGTGTTGTAGTCCTTCCCTGCTGTGCTCACGGAAAGTGACCCCACAACGGTTGTGTCTGTTTCTTAAGTTCCCTCACAACTCGATTTGATGTTCCTCTGTAATCCACCCCTCCCTGTATTCAGGTTGGAATGGCACCCGTTTGTCAGGTAGGCCTGGAGTTCTTCCGGGACCCTAGAGACGCCCCTCTCCCGCAATTGCCCCCCAAGACTTCATAGGTGATATGTGGTAGACAGCCCGCCTGAGACCGACTGTCCTGCCGCTGTTTGGAGTATGGCTTGAAGCTGTATTCTAATCCACTCCCTCGGCGTTCCGGCCACCGGTATTGCGCCTCAGCAGGGTGCTGCCTCTTTCAACAAAACCCCTGCTGGTATTCTCCTTCTGCTTGATCTCGTTTCTCACTCAGCACAATCTGCCTCGCTTCTAGTCCTTTCTTGGGCACCGCCGCTAAGCTGAGCAGGCACGGTCCCGTTACGTTCTCTCAATGCCAAGCCTCTGCCAGGATCCCACCCCTGGCAGAGACCCTACAGTCTCTCCCTTCACAACACCCTCTGCCACAGGGTGTTGCTCTGTTCAATCCCGTCAGCGTTCTCTCTAACTTCCTGCCTGACCCCCAGTTTATCCACTATGGTGGGGAGTGGCCTAATGAATAGCACCCTTAGCTCCCCCCGGAGGCCCTGCTGTGAAACATATTGGTGTCTGTGATACCTGATTGGAGGAACTCCTTCAGTGCCATCGAACGTACCATGGCTCCCCTTAGTGGCAGAGCCACAGTACTGCAACGACCAGGACTCTGGGGCGCTGCACTAGTAGTTATATTCTTGTACATAGGGGCAGTATTATAGTAGTTATATTCTTGTATATAGGAGCAGTATTATAGTAGTTATATTCTTGTATATAGGAGCAGTATTATAGTAGTTATATTCTTGTACATAGGTGCAGTATTATAGTAGTTATATTATTGTACATAGGGGGCAGTATTATAGTAGTTACTAGATGGTGGCCCGATTCTAACCCATCGGGTATTCTAGAATATGTATGTCCACGTAGTATATTGCCCAGCCAGGTAGTATACTGCCAAGTAGTATATTGCGGAAGGTGAGTATATAATGATTTTTAATTTTTTTAAAATTATTTTTAACATTAGATGTTTTTACTATTGGCGCTGCATAGGTTGCGTCAATAGTAAAAACTTGGTCACACAGGGTTAATAGCGGCGGTAACGGAGTGCGTTACCAGCGGCATAACGCAGTCCGTTACCGCCGGCATTAACCCTGTGTGAGAGGTGACCGGAGGGGAGTATGCGGGCGCCGGGCACTGAGTGCGGGGAGTAAGGAGTGGCCATTTTCTTCCGGACTGTGCGCGTCGCTGATTGGTCGTGGCAATGGTCATGGGGGTTTTGCCACGACTAATCAGCGACTTGGATTCCTAGACAGACAGAGGCCGCGACCAATGAATATCCGTGACAGACAGAAGGACAGACAGAAAGACGGAAGTGACCTTTAGACAATTATATAGTAGATATTCTTGTATATAGATGCAGTATTATAGTAGTTACAGTACAGACCAAACGTTTGGACACACCTTCTCATTTAAAGATTTTTCTGTATTTCCATGACTATGAAAATTGTACATTCACACTGAAGGCATCAAAACTATGAATTAACACATGTGGCATTATATACTTAACAAAAAAAGTGTGAAACAACTGAAAATATGTCATACATTCTAGGTTCTTCAAAGTAGCCCCCTTTTCCATTGATGACTGCTTTGCACACTCTTGGCATTCTCTTGATGAGCTTCAAGAGGTAGTCACCGGAAATGGTCTTCCAACAATCTTGAAGGAGTTCCCAGAGATGCTTAGCACTTGTTGGCCCTTTTGCCTTCACTCTGCGGTCCAGCTCACCCCAAACCATCTCGATTTTGTTCAGGTCTGGTGACTGTGGAGGCCAGGTCATCTGGCGTAGCACCCCATCACTCTCCTTCTTGGTCAAATAGCCCTTACACAGCCTGGAGGTGCGTTTGGGCTCATTGTCCTGTTGAAAAATAAATGGTCCAACTAAACGCAGACCGGATGGAATAGCATGCCGCTGCAAGATGCTGTGGTAGCCATGCTGGTTCAGTATGCCTTCAATTTTGAAACAGGAAAGATATATATCATGGTACAGTGTTAGCCAGTAGATAGAAAAATATTTAGAATTGAGAGTCCTCAGTGGTTGATACCTTTTAATGGCTAACTGAAAAGATGGTAACAAATTGCAGCTTTCGGGACTACACAGGTCTCTTCATCAGGCAAAGACTAAAAGAAATTCTGAAGAATCACATATTTATGCACAACACAGCACAGAAAAACAAAACAAAAAACAAAAAAAAAAACCATGGATAAGACAGGTAACATGAAACAGAATTACCATGAGTGAAACAGTTATGTCCATAAATATTGGACCAGTTCTTAGATAAGGAATGTTTTATTGTCCTCTGATTGGGGTCTGGTTCTGTTGTGATGACCCCTCATAGTCTGAGGGGCAAGATCCCAGGTACTTTCAGCTGCGACACTTCTAATGTGGTGTACCTAATTATTTGTACTAAATGTCCAACTGGGGGTCTGTATGTGGGGGAGACAGGGCAAAAGCTTAGAACAAGAATGAATTCTCACCGCCACACAATAAGAGAAAAAAGAATGGATCTACCTGTGGCAATACATTTTTGTCTCCCAAATCATAACATTATGGACATGAAATTACTGGTGTTAAAAGGTAACTTCAAATCTAAGAGAGACAGAAGAGTCTGGGAATATAAACTGATGACGACCTTTGACAGCCTTAGTGCAGGAATGAATGGATTTACCGTATTTTTCGGACCATAAGACGCACCGGACCATAAGACGCACCCCAAATTTGGGGTGAAAATTGCAGAAAAAAAGATTTTTTATAAGATGGGGGTCCGTCTTATTGTCCGAATTTACAGTATCTTACCTGTGGGCTGGTGGTGGCAGAGCAGGGTCACAGGAGGCATGGTGTCGGCAGAGGTGGGGTGAGGCGGTACGGCGTGCACCTGAGCAGGGTCCCTTCCTGCTTAGGTGGGCGACGCCACGGCCTGGTGTCCATGGGAGGGTGGCAGCAGTGGTTACCGGCAGAGGTGTTGGGATGAGGAGGCACAGTGAGAGGTATGGCGTTAGAGGGGTCCCTTTCCCCGGTGAGGTGATGCAGCAGCCCGGTAATGCAGCAGAGCCGGGTGAATCCTGTTGTTACCGTGGTGGCAGAGGTGTGGAGATGAGGAGGCGCAGTGAGCGGGGTCCCTTTCCCCGGTGAGGTGATGCAGCAGCCCGGTAATGCAGCAGAGCCGGGTGAATCCTGTTGTTACCGTGGTGGCAGAGGTGTGGAGATGAGGAGGCGCAGTGAGCGGGGTCCCTTTCCCCGGTGAGGTGATGCAGCAGCCCCGGTAATGCAGCAGGGCCGGGTGAATCCTGTTGTTATCGGTGCGCGCGGCCATCTTTCTGAGGCCGCGCGTTCGCAGATGGAGCTCTGCTGCCCGGGGCTTCAGGAAAATGGCCGCCGCGATCCCCATCTGCGCATGCGCGGCATCCCACGGCCATTTTCCTGAAGCCCCGGGCAGCAGAGCTCCATCTGCGAACGCGCGGCCTCAGAAAGATGGCCGCGCGCACCGATAACAGCAGGATTCACCCGGCCCTGCTGCATTACCGGGGCTGCTGCATCACCTCACCGGGGAAAGGGACCCCGCTCACTGCGCCTCCTCATCTCCACACCTCTGCCACCACACCTCTGCCGCCGCACCTCTGCCGCCACGGTCCACGGTAAGCCTGCATTGCGAATATAAGACGCACCCCCCATTTTCCCCCCTTTTTTGGGGGGGAAAAAGTGCGTCTTATATGCCAAAAAATACGGTATGTCTTTTTACATCAACTAAGGAACTTGCCCCTCAGACTATGAGGGGTCATCACAACAGAAACAGACCCCAATCACAGGACAATAAAACATTCCTTATCTAAGAACTGGCCCAATATTTATGGACATAACTGTTTATCACTCATGGTAATTCTGCTTCATGTCACCTGTCTTATCCATGGTTTTTTTTGTTTGTTTTTTCTGTGCTATGTTGTGCATAAGTATGTGATTCTTCAGAATTTGTTTTAGTCTTTGCCTGATGAAGAGACCTGTGTAGTCTCAAAAGCTGCAATTTGTTATCATCTTTTCAGTTAGCCATTAAAAGGTATCAACCACTGAGGACTGGCAATTCTAAATATTTTTCAATTTTGAATAAATCCCCAACAGTGTCACCAGCAAAGCCCCCCACACCACCACACCTCCTCCTCCATGCTTCACGGTGGGAACCAGGCATGTAGAGTCCATCCATTCACCTTTTCTGATTCGCACAAAGACACGGTGGTTGGAAACAAAGATCTCAAATTTGGACTCATCAGACTACAGCACAGATTTCCACTGGTCTAATGTCCATTCCTTGTGTTCTTTAGCCCAAACAAGTCTCTTCTGCTTGTTGCCTGTCCTTAGCAGTGGTTTCCTAGCAGCTATTTTACCATGAAGGCCTGCTGCACAAAGTCTCCTCTTAACAGTTGTTGTAGAGATGTGTCTGCTGCTAGAACTCTGTGTGGCATTGACCTGGTCTCTAATCTGAGCTGCTGTTAACCTGCGATTTCTGAGGCTGGTGACTCGGATAAACTTATCCTCAGAAGCAGAGGTGACTCTTGGTCTTCCTTTCCTGGGGCGATCCTCATGTGAGCCAGTTTCTTTGTAGCGCTTGATGGTTTTTGCCACTGCACTTGGGGACACTTTCAAAGTTTTCCCAATTTTTTCGGAGTGACTGACCTTCATTTCTTAAAAGTAATGATGGCCACTCATTTTTCTTTACTTAGAATTTGTATTATAGCAAGAAAAAAGCAGCTAACAGTCTATTCAGTAGGACTATCAGCTGTGTATCCACCAGACTTCTGCTCAACACAACTGATGGTCCCAACCCCATTTATAAGGCAAGAAATCCCACTTATTAAACCTGACAGGGCACACCTGTGAAGTGAAGACCATTTCCGGTGACTACCTCTTGAAGCTCATCAAGAGAATGCCAAGAGTGTGCAAAGCAGTCATCAAAGCAGAAGGTGGCTACTTTGAAGAACCTAGAATATAAGACATATTTTCCGTTGTTTCACACTTTTTTGTTAAGTATATAATTCCACATGTGTTAATTCATAGTTTTGATGCCTTCAGTGTGAATTTACAATTTTCATAGTCATGAAAATACAGAAAAATCTTTAAATGAGAAGGTGTGTCCAAACTTTTGGTCTGTACTGTATATTCTTGTACATAGGGAGCAGTATTATAGCAGTTATATTCTTGTACATAGGGGTAGTATTATATTAGTTATATTCTAGTACAGAGGGGGCAAGTATTATTGTTAATTCTCGTACATAAATGTAATATTGTAGCAGGAAATGCTCCACATGACGCTGGCAGTTTTTCCCATAAGTTCTTACCCAGCATGCTCCCAGCTATGAGAATATCGAACAGTGTATCAGCATAGCGGCGATAGTCCAATCGTGATCCTGTGGTGTCAAGAAATTTGGCTACTGATTCCAATTCGTTGCCTGCTTCATTAAGTCCCTGGATGATGGTGTCCCGGAAAACTGTAGGTTCAAATTTCTCTTTTTCATCTGTATTGAAAACATGTAAAGAAAATCCAAAACAGAACAAGGAAGCAAAAGCCAAATAAAATGTAAAAATCTTTATTCACAAATGATTCTAAAAAATGGATAAGAAAGATAAAAATAGAGACACAATTACAAAGAGACTGCCTACCAGAGACATATACTGGATCATAATATGTAACAGAAAATTCTAAAAGGAACACTCAGAAGGCATTCTAGTACAGGACGTCCTGATCAAAAAATATTCATACACATAGTGGGAGTAAACACTCCTAAAGACTAGGTGACTTTCTGTAAGTCTGATAAAAAGGATATATCAGTAATCTAACAGAGGCTAAATCCTGTTAGGCCATGTGCACACGTTAAGTATTTTTCGCGTTTTTTTCGCTATAAAAACGCGAAAAAAACGCTTACATATGCCTCCCATTATTTTAAGTGTATTCCGCATTTTTTGTGCAAATGTAGCCTTTTTTTCCGCGAAAAAAATCGCATCGCGGAAAAAAAAGCAACATGTTCATTAAAATGCGGAATTGCAGGGGATTCCGCACACCTAGGGGTCCATTGATCTGCTTACTTCCCGCACGGGGCTGTGCACACCATGCGGGAAGTAAGCAGATCATGTGCGGTTGGTACCCAGGGTGGAGGAGAGGAGACTCTCCTCCACGGACTGGGCACCATATAAGTGGTCAAAAAATAAGAATTAAAATAAAAAATAGTCCTATACTCACCCTCGATGTCTTCCCGCCTCCACTGCACGCTGTCGCTTCGGTTCCTGTAGCTGATGTGCGGTGAAGGACCTTGCCGATGACGTCACTGTCCTGTGATTGGTCGTGAGCGGTCATGTGATCGCTCACGTGACCGTGACGTCACGGAAGGTCCTGCGCGCACAGACCAGCTATAGGAAGAGGAACGGACGCCGGTGAGGAGATGTCTGGGTGAGTATAACCATTTTTTTTTATTATTTTTAAACATTCTATCTTTTACTATAGATGCTGCATAAGCTGCATCTATAGTAAAAAGTTGGTCACACTTGTCAAAGAGTATGTTTGACAAGTGTGACCAACTTGTCAGTCAGTTTTCCAAGCGATGCTACAGATCGCTTGGAAAACTTTAGCATTCTGCAAGCTAATTACGCTTGCAGAATGCTAAAAAAAACGCGAAAAAAACGGAAAAAAAACGCAAAAAAAAAAAATGCGGATTTCTTGCAGAAAATTTCCGGTTTTCTTCAGGAAATTTCTGCAAGAAATCCGCAACGTGTGCACATACCCTTAGGGTTGTGAATAGATATACTGCTGCTAGATATGTAGTGCCTTGCGTAAGTATTCGCCCCTCCTGGAACTTTTCAAGCTTTCCCACATATCATGCTTCAAACAAAGATACCAAATGTAAATTTTTGGTGAAGAATCAACAACAAGTGGAACACAAGTGTGAAGTTGAACAAAATTTATTGGTTATTTTAAATTTTTGTGGAAATTCAAAAACCGAAAAGTGGGGCGTGCAATATTATTCGGCCCCTTTACTTTCAGTGCAGAAGTTCATTGTGGATCTCTGAATGATCCAATGTTGTCCTAAATGCCTGATGATGATAAATATAATCCACCTGTGTGTAATCAAGTCTCCGTATAAATGCACCTGCTCTGTGATAGTCTCCGGGTTCTGTGTGAAGCACAGAGAGCATCATGAAGACCAAGGAACACAACAGGCAGGTCCGTGATACTGTTGTGGAGAAGTTTAAAGCCGGATTTGGATACAAAATGATTTCCAAAACTTTAAACATCCCAAGGAGCACTGTGCAAGCGATCATATTGAAATGGAAGGAGCATCATACCACTGCAAATCTACCAAGACCCGGCCGTCCCTCTACACTGTCATCTCAAGGAGAAGACTGATCAGAGATGCAGCCAAGAGGCCCATGATCACTCTGGATGAACTGCAGAGATCTACAGCTGAGGTGGGACAGTCTGTCCATAGGACAACAATCAGTCGTACACTGCACAAATCTGGCCTTTATGGAAGAGTGGCAAGAAGAAAGCCATTTCTCAAAGATATCCATAAAAAGTGTTGATTAAAGTTTGCAACAAGCCACCTGGGAGACACACCAAACATGTGGAAGAAGGTGCTCTGGTCAGATGAAACCAAAATCGAACTTTTTGGCAACAATGCCAAATGATATGTTTGGCGTAAAGGCAGCACAGCTCATCACCCTGAACACACCATCCCCACTGTCAAACATGGTGGTGGCGGCAGCATCATGGTTTGGGCCTGCTTTTCTTCAGCAGGGACAGGGAAGATGGTTAAAATTGATGGGAAGATGGATGGAGCCAAATACAGGACCATTCTTGAAGAAAACCTGTTGGAGTCTGCAAAAGACCTGAGACTGGGACGGAGATTTGTCTTCCAACAAGACAATGATCCCAAACATAAAGCAAAATCTACAATGGAATGGTTCACAAATAAACGTATCCAGGTGTTAGAATGGCCAAGTCAGAGTCCAGACCTCAATCCAGTCGAGAATCTGTGGAAAGAGCTGAAAACTGCTGTTCACAAACGATCTCCATCAACCTCACTGAGCTCGAACTGTTTGCCAAGGAAGAATGGGCAAAAATGTCAGTCTCTCAATGTACAAAACTGATAGAGACATACCCCAAGCGACTGCAGCTGTAATCGCAGAAAAAGGTGGCGCAACAAAGTATTAAGTTAAAGGGGACGAATAATATTGCACGTCCCACTTTTCAGTGTTTGATTTTCCACAAAAATTTAAAAATAACCAATAAATTTAATTCAACCTTCACAATTCTGAAAAGTTCCAGGGAGCGGAATACTTTTGCAAGGCACTGTATACAATCGTTATGCATGTCATTAACACAAGCTGCAGAAAGTGCCTAGTGCTTATAACTAAATGTGTCTAAACAGACTACAACAGCCACATGGATATTCATAAGATATTAATATACATATAATCCCAGGGACCAATATCCCATGCAATATATAGCACAGCAAGAAATTAATGCAGTAAAGTAGCAGCAGAGGAAAACTAAGCATAAAGGCTGGAGAGAAGGTATATGACCTGGTAGAGGCAGTGCAGATCCCCGACGCGCGTTTCACGTATTGCTTCTACCAATAGAAGCAATATGCCAAACACATGTCAGTGATCTGCACTGCCTTTTTTTTTTTTTAAATAGGAAATGTACTAAAGTTTATAAATTTTGATGAACCAGATAATCCACAAGGTAAGAAGTGTATGGGTTGGGGAAACTTACCCCTCTTTCTGGTTTTAAACCGCTGGCCCGTTAGCACTGGCTTCTGGTGCTTATTCATAAAATTTCTGTAAATAAAAAGCAATAAAAATTAAAATAGGATTTTTATAAAAAAATCTTAACATGAAAAAATAACAATAAATCAGTGTCTCCATATATTGGATATTTTATTTTTACAGTAAACCGGAAAATGGCCCAGTGGTTTCCCCGTCGCAGTAGTTCCCACCTGCAGCCCCAGCAGAGATCTGTGCGTCCCTTAGGCTACGTTCACATTTGCGTTGTTGGGCGCAGCGTCGTCGACGCATGCGTCATGCGCCCCTATCTTTAACATGGGGGGCGCATGGACATGCGCCGGTATGCGTTGTACTGCGTTTTACGACGCATGCGTCATATAGACGCACAAGACAGGGCGCAGGGGACGCTACTTGTAGCGTTTTCCCTGCGCCGAAATTCCCGATCTGTAGGATCTTATGACAACGCATGCGTCGCAAAACACTGCGTTGTGTACATGTGTTGTTGGTTGCGTCGCCGACACTGCGCCCAACAACGCAAATGTGAACGTAGCCTTACTCATTAGTTCGAGGCTGCAGCATCTCGGGGAACCTTTATCCATTAACCTGAGCAGAAATCAGATACAAAAAGAGCGTCTCTGACTCTGGAGGACCCATCGTGTCCTTACACTACACAGACGTCCTACTGACCTTATTGAGAATTGTGTAATGCCTCATTTCACCTGCGGAGGCACTGCAGCGTCCGATCAACTTATTGTTATTGGAAAATCTGCCTGATTGCGCAGACGCTCTCTGCTCTACCCAACTGTGAGCGGAGGATGCGCAAGCGCCTAGCTTTGATTGATGTGCATGGCGATCCGAGATCTTGCGCCTGCGCAGGAGCCTCATTATGGTGACGTCGCTATGTGCTGTTTTGCATAATAAAATGCTCAGAAATGTAGCAGGGTAACAACAACTATTTCCTGTAATAAAAAGTACCAAATTATAAAAAATAAATAAATAAATAAATAATCAGATTTGGCATCACTGCACGTGTAATAGCCAGAACAAATAGAATATAAATATATTTATTCCACATGATGAACGATGACTATATATATTTAATTATATATATATAATTTTTTTAAAATCTACCCCACTTGGAAGGGCGTTGTTCCTTTACCTTAGAGAGGGGATTACATCAGACACGGCTCCATTTCCTTTAAATTAAACCTTTAATTCCGGTGGCAACAAGACTGGACATATCGCCACCGCCGCTCGCGCCATATTCGTGTATGGAAGGTTTTGTAATCCAAGGACAAGACTATCAGAAAGTTAATGAAGAGGGCGGCGATCACGTCTCACGCTTTAATTAAGGCAGATTCCATCACAAGGCGAAATGGTCGAACATCGCGTTACTTGTAGATCTTGTACAACGATGCACGGGAACGGCCGCCATGGACGGAAATCTGCACCTGAGGACTTCAGGCCTCCTAACATTACTGACTTATTAAGTCCAAGATATCTGTACAGTGTTATCATATGGAGAAGCTGCGGTCTAAGTGCGCCACTGCACATCCAGAGCCACCTGATGCATGAGTACAATGACAGATCTGAAGTGAAGACATGTACGCAAGTCAACAGCAGCGAGCGATTCTTGATGAATGACATCATTATTCGCAAATTATGCACAAGCGACAACTTTTCCCAGAATATCCAGAGATAACAGGAAAAAGGGGAAACCCCCGTATTAACCTAGGAGTCTGGGGGCTGCAATAGGTGAACCATATAAATGTGGGGGCATATAGCAGCACTTTCTCTAAAAATGTCACTTGGATTTCCATAGTTGGCTCCACACCTGTACTGAGGTTGTTTTTAGTATTACAGCTCCGTTCGACAAAACCCCATGAATGTCGGGGCATCAATTTTTTTTTTTTTTAAGAAGGCGGACATGTTTTTCTAATCCTGGACAGCCGTTTTGAGCAGGGAAAATGGTGTGATCACACCTCAGGGTGGTCGCTGATGACTGATTGTATGAGGTAGCTCATGTCACCGGCCTGTCCCCGCTGGAATATTATTTGGAGCGAGCAGCATCTGCCCGCAGATATATATAGCTCACAATTCAGCGGCCTCTAATCTGCTGGGGAGCACCAGGGTCAACAAGGCGGCGGAACAGCACTTAAAGGGCAACTCTACCCATACACCCCCCTCCTCCTACTAGGTTACTATTATGTTACCCGTGCGGCCATTATAAATCTGTAGCAGCAGTTTATGAGATAATCGGCCTACTCTATACTAATATACATAATGGCCTCCATGTGTGAGAGTATCAGTGTTGCCCATAGCAACCAACCAGATTGCTGCTTTCATTTTCAAACCTGTTATAAAGAAATGTAAGCTGGAATCTGATTGGTTGCTATGAGTAACACACTTTCTAGAGGAGTGTGTTTGGTTTTTATGCCTGAGATCCTATAATTATTATGTAGGCGGTACAGTGTAAGCATGGAGGATGAGGGAATAAAGTGTCAGGTGTAACAGTGAATATGAACTTGGTCTTGTACAGGTGAAAAAATCAGTGGCCGCCTCACAGTGTGCGCTCATCTCCGCCGCTGCGCCCCTCTAACCCTCTCAGATTGCCAAACACCAACGCCGATCTGCAGACTGATGGGGATATTTTAGGAACCATTTCCAGGAAGAAATTCTCTCACTGACATGAATCTGCCCCCATACTCATTACTCTGGAGGAGGAGGCGTCGTACAACATAGGACACACCGAAAACCACAATACACTCCATCGCCTATTGTGAATGGTGGATCCTGTGTTATCCACTGTATATAGAGGTGTTATCAGTCATTGTACAGGAGGAGGAGGTCAGCTGTGATATCACCTATTGTGAATGGTGGATCCTGTGTTATCTACTGTATATAGAGGTGTTATCAGTCATTGTACAGGAGGAGGAGGTGAGCTGTGACATCACCTATTGTGAATGGTGGATCCTGTGTTATCTACTGTATATAGAGGTGCTATCAGTCATTGTACAGGAGGAGGAGGTGAGCTGTGATATCACCTATTGTGAATGGTGGATCCTGTGTTATCTACTGTATATAGAGTTATCAGTCATTGTACAGGAGGAGGAGGAGGTGAGCTGTGACATCACCTAATGTGAATGGTGGATCCTGTGTTGTCTCCTGTATATAGAGGTGTTATCAGTCATTGTACAGGAGGAGGAGGTGAGCTGTGACATCACCTATTGTGAATGGTGGATCCTGTGTTATCTACTGTATATAGAGATGTTATCAGTCATTGTACAGGAGGAGGAGGTGAGCTGTGACATCACCTATTGTGAATGATGGATCCTGTGTTATCTACTGTATATAGAGATGTTATCAGTCATTGTACAGGAGGTGGTGAGCTGTGACATCACCTAATGTGAATGGTGGATCCTGTGTTATCTACTGTATATAGAGATGTTATCAGTCATTGTACAGGAGGTGGTGAGCTGTGACATCACCTAATGTGAATGGTGGATCCTGTGTTATCTACTGTATATAGAGGTGTTATCAGTCATTGTACAGGAGGAGGAGGTGAGCTGTAACATCGACTATTGTGAATGATTGATTATATGTTGTATAATGTATACAGGTTATTCTAATGACTGAAGAATGGATGTATGAGTATCTACTATATAATTGTCTAAGGGTCACTTCCGTCTGTCCTTCTGTCTGTGTCACGGATATTCATTGGTCGCGGCCTCTGTCTGTCATGGAAATCCAAGTCGCTGATTGGTCGTGGCTGTTTTGCTGCGACCAATCAGCGACGGGCACAGTCCGGCGGCAAAATGGCCGCTCCTTCCTCCCCACAGTCAGCGCCCGCTCCATAATCCCCTCCAGTCAGCCCTCACACAGGGGTAATGGCAGCGTTAACGGACCGCGCTTTGCCGCGGTGTAACGCACTCCGTTAACTCTGCTATTAACCCTGTGTGACCAACTTTTTACTATTGATGCTGCGTATGCAGCATCAATAGTAAAAAGATCTAATGTTACAAATAATAAATAGGTTATTCTCACCTTCCGACGTCGCGGCTGTCCTCGGCAGTGCAAGCGGCAGGTTCCGGTGCCAAGGATGTTATGCGAGAAGGACCTGCCATGACGTCACGGTCATGTGACTGCGACGTCATCACAGGTCCTGCGCTCATACCAACTCTGGGACCGGAAGCTGACACGGGCACCGTACACAGGCGCCAGGACTTCAATGGGCCTTTGGAAAGTGAGTATATGTTTATTTTTTACTTTAAGTCAATTCTTTTTTTTTTTTTTTTTTAACAGGGATATGATGCCCACATTGCTATATACTACGTGGGCTGTGCAATACACCACGTGGCCTGTGTTATATACTGCATGCATGGGCTGTTATATACTATATGCAACCAGGCACAGCATATCACCGATGTTGTAACACACGGTTCTTTTTCCCCATGTGCCTCCTGAGGAACCATATCATGGGGGGGAAACGCGTAGAGGCGAGATCTGGGCACAGATAAGTGCACCAGATTTTTAACCATTTATTTCTTTGATTTTTTCACCATGTATACACTCTAAGCTAATATTGCTACTGTATTTATGTGCCTTTAGTATATAGAGAGTATTTTATCTCCTTTGTTTTTTGTGATAAATTCACAAACAGTCGATATATGTCATATGGATACTGGGTCTGACTCACTGTGCATTTTTTAACACTGCCTTATGCTTATACTGCAGCCCACTAGTATAGCCCCATAGGCACTCTCCTGTAGCAGGTTCAATTGTCTGTAGGGACTTGCCTAGGGCATCCAAGGGACAGCCGCCGAGGAGCGGGGGCGCCACTTTGCGTTCAAGAGGGTGCCAACCTCCGCTGTCAGGCAGGGCAGTCCGGGCAGGGACACATAAGGGTGTAATAGCCAGTGAAAAAGGCTTAGAGCAGACGGCTAGATGTGCCATATGTTATCCAACTGAGCCTTGAGAGGCAGTGTGTTTGTTTGTTGTCATTATGGCACTTTGGTGAAAATTTCATCTGGCATCTGTTTTGTTAAGTTTGGGCCCTAGGTGTGGGCAAGTGTGAGGTGTCCACGAGCAATCATTTACTAGGGATCCACAGGGCATCGAGGGTTAGCCGTCGAGGAGCGGGGGCGCCATATTGCGTCCAAGAGGGTGCCAACCCCCGCAGTTAGGTAGGGGTTACCCTAGGGATGTGTAGGTGTCAGATTTCAGACGGGTATCTCACTTCTCTCTGCCCACTAACATGCAGGCCAGTTAGTTAACCCTGTCTCATATAGAAGGGTTTTTTAAGGGGTTGTGTTGGTTTGTTTATCTGAAATAAAGATATTGTTTAAATTAGTTCTTGTTTAGTTTTCTGATAAATACTAATATGGGTTATCATTTATTATATTTCTGTTATAAACTACGTGGGCTGCGCTATAAACTACGTGGCCGGCTGCGCTATAAACTACGTGGCCGGCTGCGCTATAAACTACGTGGCCGGCTGCGCTATATACTACGTGGCCGGCTGCGCTATATACTACGTGGCCGGCTGCGCTATATACTACGTGGCCGGCTGCGCTATATACTACGTGGCCGGCTGCGCTATATACTACGTGGCCGGCTGCGCTATATACTACGTGGCCGGCTGCGCTATATACTACGTGGCCGGCTGCGCTATATACTACGTGGCCGGCTGCGCTATATACTACGTGGCCGGCTGCGCTATATACTACGTGGCCGGCTGCGCTATATACTACGTGGCCGGCTGCGCTATATACTACGTGGCCGGCTGCGAACAATCAGCAACAGGTGCAGTCCGGCCGCGAATTGGCGCGGGATTTGAACCATGCTTCGCCAATTGGTCGTGGCCAGCCAAATCCTGTGTATTCAATGTATTATTCTAAAATCTTCATAAACAAACTACATACATATTCTAGAATACCCGATGCGTTAGAATTGGGCTACCATCATATTTGACAGAGCAAACTTGCAAGAATTGAGTTTTTGTTTTTTTTTGTTTTTTTTTTAAACAGTGATAGTGATATGGGAAAAAAAAAATGGAACAAAAACTTGATTTGACCAGTGAATCACAGGATAACACGTTCCTTTTAAAACAGTCACCAAGCTTAAATGAAAACGTGTAATCCTGTAAATGAGCCATCCATGCTAACATGAAAATTCAACGTTTTCCTCAAATTGTCACCGTCACATTTACTGTTATTCAAGAACAGACGGAGCTTTTAAAATTCTGACATAAAAAGATCAATGTATTCGTCCAAATCAAGAGAAATCTTTCCTTCTGATGGAAACAGTTGGTGAAAAGAAACTTTTTTTGGATCTCACTACATAAAGGATAGAATTCTAAAACGGAACCTTTATCTTGAGAAACCTCCTACACGTCGGTCCTAGTTATTACGTGGGGGAGTTCCGCATCTCTCTCACATTCTCCATCAGGTATACTTCGAGGACATTCTCAAATACTTGTACTAAATGACATCTTCTATTACACCCCAGTCACCTCCAGAGCTGCATTTACGGAATACGGATGGTTATGGGGGATCAATTTAATTTTTAAATGCATGTATTTTGCCATTGGGTTTCATTAATAATATTGCATGGTTTGCCTTTTACAGGCGCTTTGTTTCCATTGCACATCGATGGCTGCATTGTAAGGGCTCATTCACATACCAAGTTTTTTTTTTTCCACGCATGAGTGTTTGTTTTTTCCACTGATAGTACTCGCACCTATGACAGTCTGTGGGGCTGTTCACATGTCCGTGATTTTTGCACACCAAGTAGTCAGTGCAAAATTGTGGAGACATGTCCGATATTGCTCCGAGTATCGTGGTCTGTGGGACCTTAAAGAAATTAAAAATAGCATCTGAGTGTTGACCGATTTATTTGTGCGCTGTCCATTTATCACTGACTGATAGGAGGAGAAGGTGAAGACTTTTTTTGTCCTCATCAGAAGAAAAAAAACAAACAAACGATGAAAATGATTAAATTTGGTCCATTTTTCTCAGATGCAAAAAAGAAACAAACAAAAAAAAAAAAAACGTAACGCGCCCTCAACTGAGAATTCATCATAATTTATTTTCTAAACTGCTCCATGCGGATTTATAACCACAGATTACACCAAAGCGGAGCTGACCGTTGATGTGGTCATAAATCAGCCGAAAAGACAAAATGAACTCACTGACGGATTCTCAGTTAAATCATTTTACAATAAGCAGATTGCAGGGAGAGAGAGCCTGTAAGAGGCAAATGATGCAATCCGGTTCTAAAGGTGTTTAGTCTAAAATTTGAAAAATAAAAAAAAATAAAATTTATTCACCGAGCCACTTAGTTATCACTTTTGCCTGTGACATGGGGCTTCACCGAGAGGATGGATGAAGAAAAGAAAAATTTAAAATTTTGGGTCCATGACTAGAAAACTGTCCAGATTTCAATCCTATAGAGAACCTGTAGTCAATCCTAAAAAAGAGGGTGACACAAAAACACAAATTGTGATAACCTCCGAGCTCTGATGAAACAAGAACGGGCGGCCATCAGTCAGGATCTGCCCAGAAGCTGATATCCATCTGCCGGGGTAAAAGGGCAGGAGAGTAGGGAACAAGGGGGCAGGAGCGCCGAGCACAAGGGAAATAAGGGGCAGAAGACTGGAGAATAAGGGGCAGTGCTGGAAATATTGACAGAAACTTCATGTATTTGTCAATAAAGTTTAACCCCTTAGTGACCAGCAATACGTCTTTTTACTGACCTGGGTTATAAGATACTAGCATCACGCGATGGGTGACAATCCTATAGATGTCAGCGGTACACTATAGCTATAGCAGCCTGTTAATTTCTTCATTCCTGAAATGCCACTTTGCATTAATTCCTGAAAACCACGTGAAGGGTTAATTAACTACATGAAAGCAATTTGGAATACATTGAGGGGTGCAGCTTTTAAAATGTTATCACTTGTGGGGGGGTTTCCATTATATAGGACCCCCAAAGTCACTTCAAAATGTAATAGGTCCCTGAAAAAATAAGTTTTGTACATTTCCTTGAAAAAAATAAAAATTACTGCTACAATTTTAAACCTTTTAAAAAGCGAACAAAATAAAACAACATTTTACAAATTATGCTGACGTAAAGCAGACATGAGGGAAAAGTTCTGAATGTTTTTGTGTGGTATCACTATTAAAAGGGATAATCAAAGTTTGAAAATTGCTAATTTGTTGACATCTTTGTAAAATTTCTGATATTTGTATGAATAAACGTAGAAAATATCAACATCAATTTACCATTATCATAAAGTTCATTGTCTCATTGATTTTGAGATTGTCATAACAAAAACAAAGTGACACTGGTCAGATTTAAAAAATGTTTTTGCTCGGTCACTAAGGGGTTTAAAAAACGTATGGAATGTTTTTAACTGTACATGAGTAACTAAAGAAACATCCACTGAAAGAGCAAAAAAATCACAGAAGTGAAGATTTGCAAACACTTTTGGCCTCAGCCATAAAATTAAAGTCACACCAGATCATTAGCAGTTCCAATTGCTTCAAGGGACGGGGCACAAACTTGGAGGTCTCCAAGTCAAAATCGAATTGAAAGAAATGGGCGTTTCGAATAATGGAATCTGGCTGATGATATCTTGATGATAAACTACCATAAACTTGCCCTGTAAGGTCGGCCTTGTTGGGAAAAAAAAAAAAAAAAGTAGTTTTCCAGAGGGGATGAAATGAAAAGGAACTCAACACCTAATGGCCATTGGCCTTCATCCACTCCAAGCTCTGATCCATCTGTACAATGTGACATCTCCATATGTGAGCCGTGCGCCTCCCCGTTTGTCAGGTGACCACCCACTGGCTCTACTGATTGGCTGACACCTCCTAGGGGGCGGTCTTAGCGATCGTCATCCCCTCACCGGCATTTGAGAATTCTACTCATTTTTATCTACCGGTTTACATCAGATAGCGGTGAATTCAGACGTTTCTGGCGTTCTTAGTACTTTTATGTAATTGCTGCCAAGTGCTATTTGATAGGATGGCTTCCTTTCGTACAAAAGTGTAACTTCCCTTTAAATGTCACTTAGCTGCGGACACAAAACCACTGGAAGAACTGCAGCCGATTATCGCTTCAGATGAACAAAGCCATAAAATAAAAAGGAGAAGCTGGAAGTGATACGCGCCATTTATCTGGACAACTTCTCCACGTATGTCGTATTTGAAGGTCATAGTAGTCAGACGGCTGTCTAATGGCGGCTGCCCCCCCAGTGCGCACGCACCCTTCCCTGCACCGCGACAGCCCCCCGCACGCACCCTTCCCTGCACCGCGACAGCCCCCCGCACGCACCCTTCCCTGCACCGCGACAGCCCCCCGCACGCACCCTTCCCTGCACCGCGACAGCCCCCCGCACGCACCTTTCCCTGCACCGCGACAGCCCCCCGCACGCACCCGTCCCTGCACCGCGACAGCCCCCCGCACGCACCCTTCCCTGCACCGCGACAGCCCCCCGCACGCACCCTTCCCTGCACCACAGACAACTCTAAGGCTAAGTACACATTAGCGTATCTGTGTGCAGCGTATCATCTGCATGCACAAATGCACAGTTACGCTGCACTTTTTATCCGCATCAGCCTACACATGATGCAAAAAAACCGCTGCGTGTGCATGCGTTTTCGTTGTTTCTGCACATGCGTTCGATATTTCCAGGAGAGAGTATCTCAATCAGTTCCTGGACATGCTCAGTCTCAAGTATGCATGTGCATCGAACGCATGCATACGCATGTCCTAGCATACCAATGCATTCCCATAGACAGTAATGCGTTGTTTTGACGCGCTCATCCGCATGCACATATTTAATGCCTCAAAAAATGCAACATATTGTGTTTACCGGACACCACGAAACGACGCATGCGGACACATCCGCATACACTGATGCCAACGCATGTCCCTGCGTACACAATGTTAAATATATGTACGCATGACACAGAACTCCCAGTCCCAGCAAACCACATCACTGGATAGAGGAGATCCTAGGCCAAGAACCAGCCATCAAGGAGACACAGATTTCATAAGACTCCCATTTCTCCCTCCTACATCGTTTGCTGGTGCACCATGAAATAACGGGGATTAGTGAAGAGTCAATAGTTTCTCCAGGAGCAGAATCACATTGTACAAGGAGGATTTGTTTGGTTTTCCTGGTAATTTACCTCCCGGCAGCCTCCTCTCTGCTGCGCTGCAATTAAATCTGGATTTAGAAGGTTTCAATACAGAAGAACGGCAATTCTGACAACATAATGGAAAGAGCCACACACGGGAAAGAAGGGTCATGTGCTCAGCAGACAAAGGAACGAGCTACAGGCGAACAACGCGACATCTCTGCCTCCACAGAAGTATTTTTGGAAACAGGTAAAAAAAAAAAAAAAAAAAAGAAGACATAATTAGCCATTGAATAAAAAGTATTGGAGCTGAAAATTATAGGAATACATATGTAAGAAAAAACACAGTATGTGAGGGCAAAAAAGTCTATATTCCGCTTTCCACCTGCAGATGTGGTTTAAATTGGTTACCAACAATAACATCTTACTGACACTATGTATCTTGTACTTCGAGAAATATAACTAAATATGTGCAAGACTACTATAATACTGCCCCCTATGTACAAGAATATAACTACTATAATACTGCTCCTATGTACAAGAATATAACTACTATAATACTGCCCCTATGTACAAGAATATAACTACTATAATACTGCCCCTATGTACAAGAATATAACTACTATAATACTGCCCCCTATGTACAAGAATATAACTACTATAATACTGCCCCCTATGTACAAGAATATAACTACTATAATACTGCCCCCTATGTACAAGAATATAACTACTATAATACTGCCCCTATGTACAAGAATATAACTACTATAATACTGCCCCTATGTACAAGAATATAACTACTATAATACTGCCCCTATGTACAAGAATATAACTACTATAATACTGCCCCTATGTACAAGAATATAACTACTATAATACTGCCCCCTATGTACAAGAATATAACTACTATAATACTGCTCCTATGTACAAGAATATAACTACTATAATACTGCTCCTATGTACAAGAATATAACTACTATAATACTGCTCCTATGTACAAGAATATAACTACTATAATACTGCCCCTATGTACAAGAATATAACTACTATAATACTGCCCCTATGTACAAGAATATAACTACTATAATACTGCTCCTATGTACAAGAATATAACTACTATAATACTGCCCCCTATGTACAAGAATATAACTACTATAATACTGCCCCTATGTGCAAGAATATAACTACTATAATACTGCTCCTATGTACAAGAATATAACTACTATAATACTGCTCCTATGTACAAGAATATAACTACTATAATACTGCTCCTATGTACAAGAATATAACTACTATAATACTGCTCCTATGTACAAGAATATAACTACTATAATACTGCCCCTATGTACAAGAATATAACTACTATAATACTGTTCCTATGTACAAGAATATAACTACTATAATACTGCCCCTATGTACAAGAATATAACTACTATAATACTGCTCCCTATGTACAAGAATATAACTACTATAATACTGCCCCTATGTACAAGAATATAACTACTATAATACAGCTCCTATGTACAAGAATATAACTACTATAATACTGCTTCTATGTACAAGAATATAACTACTATAATACTGCCCCTATGTACAAGAATATAACTACTATAATACTGCCCCTATGTACAAGAATATCTACTATATAATTGTCTAAGGGTCACTTCCATCTTTCTGTCTGTCACGGATACTCATTGGTCGCGGCCTCTGTCTGTCATGGAATCCAAGTCGCTGATTGGTCTCGCCAGCTGCCTGTCATGGCTGCCGCGACCAATCAGCGACGGCTACAGTCCGATTAGTCCCTCCATACTCCCCGCAGTCACCGCTCACACAGGGTTAATGCCAGCGGTAACGGACCGCGTTATGCCGTGGGTAACTCACTCCGCTATTAACCCTGTGTGACCAAGTTTTTACTATTAATGCTGCCTATGCAGCGTCAATAGTAAAAAGATCTAATGTTAAAAATAATAATAATAGAAAAAAAATTATATACTCACCTTCCGCTGCCTTTCCCACTCCTCGTGACGCTCCGGTGACCGCTCCATGCAAGCGGCAGGTTCGGGTGCCAAGGATGGTATGCGAGAAGGACCTTCCATGACTTCATGATCATGTGACCGCGACGTCATCACAGGTCCTGCGCTCATACAAACCCTGGGACCGGAAGCTGCCGCGTGCACCGCACACAGGGCCAGGACTTCAACGGGCCTTCGGAAGGTGAGTATGTTTATTTTTTATTTTAAGTCTGTATACTACGTGGCTCTGTGCTGTATACTCCGTCGCTGTGCAACATACTACGTGGGCTGGGCAATATACTACGTGGACATACATATTATAGAATACCCGATGCATTAGAATCGGGCCACCATCTAGTAACTACTATAATACTGCCCCTATGTACAAGAATATAACTACTATAATACTGCTCCTATGTACAAGAATATAACTACTATAATACTGCTCCTATGTACAAGAATATAACTACTATAATACTGCTCCTATGTACAAGAATATAACTACTATAATACTGCCCCCTATGTACAACAATATAACTACTATAATACTGCCCCTATGTACAAGAATATAACTACTATAATACTGCCCCTATGTACAAGAATATAACTACTATAATACTGCCCCTATGTACAAGAATATAACTACTATAATACTGCCCCTATGTACAAGAATATAACTACTATAATACTGCCCCTATGTACAAGAATATAACTACTATAATACTGCCCCTATATACAGGAATATAACTACTATAATACTGCCCCTATGTACAAGAATATAACTACTATAATACTGCCCCTATGTACAAGAATATAACTACTATAATACTGTCCCTATGTACAAGAATATATATACTATAATACTGCTCCTATATACAAGAATATAACTACTATAATACTGTCCCTATGTACAAGAATATATATACTATAATACTGCTCCTATGTACAAGAATATAACTACTATAATACTTCCCCTATGTACAAGAATATAACTACTATAATACTGCTCCTATGTACAAGAATATAACTACTATAATACTGCTCCTATGTACAAGAATATAACTACTATAATACTGCCCCCTATGTACAACAATATAACTACTATAATACTGCCCCTATGTACAAGAATATAACTACTATAATACTGCCCCTATGTACAAGAATATAACTACTATAATACTGCCCCTATGTACAAGAATATAACTACTATAATACTGCCCCTATGTACAAGAATATAACTACTATAATACTGCCCCTATGTACAAGAATATAACTACTATAATACTGCCCCTATATACAGGAATATAACTACTATAATACTGCCCCTATGTACAAGAATATAACTACTATAATACTGCCCCTATGTACAAGAATATAACTACTATAATACTGTCCCTATGTACAAGAATATATATACTATAATACTGCTCCTATATACAAGAATATAACTACTATAATACTGTCCCTATGTACAAGAATATATATACTATAATACTGCTCCTATGTACAAGAATATAACTACTATAATACTTCCCCTATGTACAAGAATATAACTACTATAATACTGCTCCTATGTACAAGAATATAACTACTATAATACTGCTCCTATGTACAAGAATATAACTACTATAATACTGCCCCCTATGTACAACAATATAACTACTATAATACTGCCCCTATGTACAAGAATATAACTACTATAATACTGCCCCTATGTACAAGAATATAACTACTATAATACTGCCCCTATGTACAAGAATATAACTACTATAATACTGCCCCTATGTACAAGAATATAACTACTATAATACTGCCCCTATGTACAAGAATATAACTACTATAATACTGCTCCTATATACAGGAATATAACTACTATAATACTGCCCCTATGTACAAGAATATAACTACTATAATACTGCCCCTATGTACAAGAATATAACTACTATAATACTGCCCCTATGTACAAGAATATAACTACTATAATACTGCCCCTATGTACAAGAATATAACTACTATAATACTGTCCCTATGTACAAGAATATACAGTTAGGTCCATATATATTTGGACAGAGGCAACATTTTTCTAATTTTGCTTATAGACATTACCACAATTAATTTTAAACAAAACCATTCAGATGCAGTTGAAGTTCAGACTTTCAGCTTTCATTTGAGGGGATCCACATTAAAATTGGATGAAGGGTTTAGGAGTTTCAGCTCCTTAACATGTGCCACCCTGTTTTTAAAGGGACCAAAAGTAATTGGACAATTGACTCCAAGGCTATTTCACGGACAGGTGTGGGCAATCCCTTCGTTATGTCATTCTCAATTAAACAGATAAAAAGCCTGGAGTTGATTTGAGATGTGGTGCTGCATTTGGAAGGTTTTGCTGTGAAGTAAACATGCGATCAAAGGAGCTCTCCATGCAGGTGATACAAGCCATCCTTAAGCTGCAAAAACAGAAAAAACCCATCCGAGAAATTGCTACATTATTAGGAGTGGTAAAATCTACAGTTTGGTGCATCCTGAGAAAGAAAGAAAGCACTGGTGAACTCATCAATGCAAAAAGACCTGGGCGCCCACGGAAGACAACAGTGGTGGATGATCGCAGAATAATCTCCATGGTGAAGAGAAACCCCTTCACAACAGCCAACCAAGTGACCAACACTCTCCAGGAGGTCGGCGCATCAATATCCAAATCTACCATAAAGAGAAGACTGCAAGACAGTAACTACAGAGGGTTCACTGCACGGTGCAAGCCACTCATAAGCATCAAGAATAAGAAGGCGAGACTGGACTTTGCTAAAAAACATCTTAAAAAAAGCCAGCGCAGTTCTGGAAGAACATTCTATGGACAGATGAAACCAAGATCAACCTCTACCAGAATGATGGAAAGAGAAAAGTATGGCGAAGGCTTGGTCCAGCTCATGATCCAAAGCATACCACATCATCTGTAAAACATGGTGGAGGCAGTGTGATGGCTTGGGCATGCATGGCTGCCAGTGGCACTGGGTCACTAGTGTTTATGGATGATGTGACACAGGAATGAATTCTGAGGTCTTCAGAGCCGCCATACTGTGTGCTCAGATCCTGCCAAATGCAGCCAAACTGATTGGTCGTCGTTTCATACTACAGATGGACAATGACCCAAAACATAAAGCCAAAGCAACCCAGGAGTTTATTAAATCAAAGAAGTGGAATATTCTTGAATGGCCAAGTCAGTCACCTGATCTCAACCCAATTGAGCAGCATTTCACTTGTTAAAGACTAAACTTCAGACAGAAAGGCCACAAACAAACAGCAACTGGAAACCACAGCAGTGAAGGCCTGACAGAGCATCAAAAAGGAGGAAACACAGCGTCTGGTGATGTCCATGAGTTCAAGACTTCAGGCAGTCATTGCCAACAAAGGGTTTTCAACCAAGTACTAAAAATTAACATTTTATTTAAAATTATTGAATCTGTCCAATTACTTTTGGTCCCTTTAAAAACAGGGTGGCACCTGTTAAGGATCTGAAACTCCTAAACCCTTCATCCAATTTTAATGTGGATACCCTCAAATGAAAGCTGAAAGTCTGAACTTCAACTGCATCTGAATTGTTTTGTTTAAAATTCATTGTGGTAATGTCTGTAACCAAAATTAGAAAAATGTTGCCTCTGTCCAAATATATATGAACCTAACTAACTACTATAATACTGCCCTATGTACAAGAATATAACTACTATAATACTGCTCCTATGTACAAGAATATAACTACTATAATACTGCTCCTTTGTACAGGAATATAACTACTGTAATACTGCCCCTATGTACAAGAATATAACTACTATAATACTGCTCCTATGTACAAGAATATAACTACTATAATATTGTTCCTATGTACAAGAATATAACTACTATAATACTGCCCCTATGTACAAGAATATAACTACTAAATAATAAAATAAAACATGATTACACAATAATTCATATATTAAAAAATGATATCACAAAATTAGGTGGGAGAGATTAAAAAAAAACAAAAAACAAAAAACAAAATATAAAATCACATTGTATGCATGTTTTAATATATGAATTGTTGTGCAATCATGCTTTATACAAATTAATTAATAAGGGATTATTTTGTAAACATATTTCTTTGAACACTTCTTTTGGGGTTATATATTCTATACCCCATGCCTCATATATCCAGTACATTGTGATGGAAAACCATTCTCTATAGATTATGATGCGATCAGCCAGACACGCTGCACTGAATAAAGTGGGTCCTTCAACTGGGTTATGGTCGCCCTCTCACCCGCCAGCACACCCGAGATCTGTTGCCCGTCGTGAACGGACCAGGGGTGAGCACGCTCGACCATTGCTACATTCAATGTGTAGGAGACTGTAATACAGCGCCGCCATAGACCGTGAACAGAGCTAGGGCCGAGGGGGCGCACAGCCCTTAGAATTGGGGTCCAGAGCCCCAGCAGTCAGTCACAGCGATCCCACAGAGAGGAGATAACTTTATTTTATCCATCGGTGACTCTGCGGTCATAGTATTTCCCATGCAGTAATTTTACTGTGCCAGGATTATTCACCCATGGTCTGATCTGCTGCTCTACTAAGGAAAAGGGAAATAATATTCTGCCCTCAGCTATAAAGATACCGCTGGATAGCACATACTGCTGCCACAGACTAAAGGGACACTTTGCATTCAAAAAGCTGCTCCTCCAGTTTCGATATAATTCTAATTAGATGACATACACAGACCCTGTTCTTCCATGTAGATCTCTATATATTATTACAGACGTACAGTTGAAACCAGAAGTTTCCATCCACTATATAACAAAACACATCTGCAGGTTTTTGTCAATATCAATGACATAAAATCAGAATAAACCTTTCCTGTTTTAGGTCAATTTGGATTACCATAATTATTAATATTTGCTATCATACGGCTGCTCAGGAAGGAGATGGGTTCTGTGTCCCAGAGATGAACGTACTTTGGTCCAACATGTGCATATCAACCCAAGGATAAAAGCAAAAGTTCTTGTGAAGATGATGGCGGAAGCTGGTAAGATTGTGTCAATATCCACAGTGAAACCAGTAATGTATCAACATGGGCTGAAAAGCCACTCTGCCAGGAAGAAGCCATTACTCCAAAAGAAACAAAAAAAGACAGATTAAAGTTTGCAAATGCCGACAGGAACAAAGACCTTCATTTTTGGAGACATGTCCTGTGATCTGATGAAACCAAAATTAAACTTTTTGTGAATAATGATCATCGTTATGTTCGGGGGAAAAAGTGAAAAGTTTGGAAGCCTAAGAACACCATCCCCACTGTGAAGCATGGGGGGCGGCAGCATCATGTTGTGGGGATGTTTTGCTGCAGGAGGGACCGATACACTTCACAAAATAGATGGCAGCATGAGAAAAGACGATTATGTGCAATACTGAAGCAAGATCTCAAGACATCAGCCAGGAAGTTAAAGCTTGGGGGGAAATAGGTCTTCCAAATGGACAAATGGCATACTGCCAAAATGGTAACAAAGTGGCTTCAGGATAACAAAGTCAATGTTCTCAAGCGGCCATCACAAAGCCCTGATCTTAGTCCTAATGAAGATGTATGGGCAAAGCTGAAAAGGCCGGTGCGAGCAAGGTGACCTACAAACCTGGATCAGTTACACCAGTGCTGTCAGGAGGAATGGGCCCAAATTCTGACCAACTATTGTGAGAAGCTTGTGGAAGGAGATCCCAAACATCTGAACCAAGTCATTCAGTGTAAGGACAATGGTACCAAATACTAATGAAATGGATGGAAACTTCTGACTTTGCAGTAAGTGATAAAAATGCCTTAAAACATTCCCTCCCTCTCATTATTCTGGCATTTGGCAAATATTAATAATTATGGTAATCCTAACTGACCTATAACGGGAAAGGTTTATCCTGATTGTATGTCAGATATTGAGAAGAACCTGCAGATGTGTCTTTATATAGTGGATGGAAACGTCTGGTTTCAGCTGTACATATATACCTCCAGTACATTGTGTCCCCTCCATATACAGTACATGTGTACCACAACCTGCAGTGGTGTTAGTGCTGTGTACTCCGCATGCAGTGTGTTTGGGGTGGGGACAGTGCTGTGTACACGGTTAGGCCAGGGTCACACTTACGAGTTTCTCGTATCTATACCCGGCACTGCCGCCGGCACTCGGGACTGGAGCGTTCAGCTGCATGAATTTCTATGCAGCTGAACGCTCCGGTCCAAACCGCCGGATGCAGTGCCAGGAATTGATACGCGAGTTTCTCATATTGCACACACGTGTGACCCCGGCCTTAGGCTACGTTCACACTAGCGTTGTGCGCCGCTGCGTCGGCGACGCAACGCACAACGCACGCAAAAACGCGGCAAAACGCACGCAAAAACGCTGCGTTTTGCGACGCATGCGTCGGTTTTTGCCGAAAATCGGACGCAAGAAAAATGCAACTTGTTGCGTTTTCTTGGTCCGACGCTTGCGGCAAAAAAGACGCATGTGTGGCACAACGCAACAAAAAAAAACGCATGCGTCCCCCATGTTAAGTATAGGGGGCGCATGACGCATGCGTCGCCGCTGCGTCGCCGACGCAAACCCGACGCACATTAGCTTAACGCTAATGTGAACGTAGCCTTAGTGAACTGCTTGCAGTCGGTGCCCTGCACACTGGGATGTTCTGCCTGCAGTGGTGTCAGTGCTCTGCACACTCTGGTGCTCTGCAGTGTGTCGGTGCTCTGCAAACAGTGGTGTCAGCGCTGTGCATACTCTGGTGCTCTGCAGTGGTGTCGGTGGTGTGCGGTGGTGTTGCAGCTCTGCACATTGGTGTCGGTGCTGGGCCGTCTCCCCCCCGCACTCACCTATGCGCTGCTCTCCGGCCGTCTCCCTCCCGCACTCACCTATGCGCTGCTCCGGCCGTCTCCCTCCCGCACTCACCTATGCGCTGCTCCTCCGGCCGTCTCCCTCCCGCACTCACCTATGCGCTGCTCCTCCAGCCGTCTCCCTCCCGCACTCACCTATGCGCTGCTCCGGCCATCTCCCTCCCGCACTCACCTATGCGCTGCTCCTCCGGCCGTCTCCCTCCCGCACTCACCTATGCGCTGCTGCTCCGGCCGTCTCCCTCCCGCACTCACCTATGCGCTGCTCCTCCGGCCGTCTCCCTCCCGCACTCACCTATGCGCTGCTCCGGCCATCTCCCTCCCGCACTCACCTATGCGCTGCTCCTCCGGCCGTCTCCCTCCCGCACTCACCTATGCGCTGCTGCTCCGGCCGTCTCCCTCCCGCACTCACCTATGCGCTGCTGCTCCGGCCGTCTCCCTCCCGCACTCACCTATGCGCTGCTGCTCCGGCCGTCTCCCTCCCGCACTCACCTATGCGCTGCTCCGGCCGTCTCCCTCCCGCACTCACCTATGCGCTGCTCCGGCCGTCTCCCTCCCGCACTCACCTATGCGCTGCTCCGGCCGTCTCCCCCCCGCACTCACCTATGCGCTGCTGCTCCGGCCGTCTCCCTCCCGCACTCACCTATGCGCTGCTCCGGCCGTCTCCCTCCCGCACTCACCTATGCGCTGCTCCGGCCGTCTCCCTCCCGCACTCACCTATGCGCTGCTCCGGCCGTCTCCCCCCCGCACTCACCTATGCGCTGCTCCGGCCGTCTCCCCCCCGCACTCACCTATGCGCTGCTGCTCCGGCCGTCTCCCTCCCGCACTCACCTATGCGCTGCTGCTCCGGCCGTCTCCCTCCCGCACTCACCTATGCGCTGCTGCTCCGGCCGTCTCCCTCCCGCACTCACCTATGCGCTGCTCCGGCCGTCTCCCTCCCGCACTCACCTATGCGCTGCTCCGGCCGTCTCCCTCCCGCACTCACCTATGCGCTGCTCCGGCCGTCTCCCCCCCGCACTCACCTATGCGCTGCTGCTCCGGCCGTCTCCCTCCCGCACTCACCTATGCGCTGCTCCGGCCGTCTCCCTCCCGCACTCACCTATGCGCTGCTCCGGCCGTCTCCCTCCCGCACTCACCTATGCGCTGCTCCGGCCGTCTCCCCCCCGCACTCACCTATGCGCTGCTCCGGCCGTCTCCCCCCCGCACTCACCTATGCGCTGCTGCTCCGGCCGTCTCCCTCCCGCACTCACCTATGCGCTGCTCCGGCCGTCTCCCTCCCGCACTCACCTATGCGCTGCTCCGGCCGTCTCCCTCCCGCACTCACCTATGCGCTGCTCCGGCCGTCTCCCCCCCGCACTCACCTATGCGCTGCTCCGGCCGTCTCCCCCCCGCACTCACCTATGCGCTGCTCCGGCCGTCTCCCTCCCGCACTCACCTATGCGCTGCTCCGGCCGTCTCCCTCCCGCACTCACCTATGCGCTGCTCCGGCCGTCTCCCTCCCGCACTCACCTATGCGCTGCTCCGGCAGTCTCCCTCCCGCACTCACCTATGCGCTGCTCCGGCCGTCTCCCTCCCGCACTCACCTATGCGCTGCTCCGGCCGTCTCCCTCCCGCACTCACCTATGCGCTGCTCCGGCCGTCTCCCTCCCGCACTCACCTATGCGCTGCTCCTCCGGCCGTCTCCCTCCCGCACTCACCTATGCGCTGCTCCGGCCGTCTCCCTCCCGCACTCACCTATGCGCTCCTCTGGCCGTCTCCCTCCCGCACTCACCTATGCGCTGCTCCGGCCGTCTCCCTCCCGCACTCACCTATGCGCTGCTCCGGCCGTCTCCCTCCCGCACTCACCTATGCGCTGCTCCTCCGGCCGTCTCCCTCCCGCACTCACCTATGCGCTGCTCCTCCGGCCGTCTCCCTCCCGCACTCACCTATGCGCTGCTCCGGCCGTCTCCCTCCCGCACTCACCTATGCGCTGCTCCTCCGGCCGTCTCCCTCCCGCACTCACCTATGCGCTGCTCCGGCCGTCTCCCTCCCGCACTCACCTATGCGCTGCTCCGGCCGTCTCCCCCCCGCACTCACCTATGCGCTGCTCCGGCCGTCTCCCTCCCGCACTCACCTATGCGCTGCTGCTCCGGCCGTCTCCCTCCCGCACTCACCGGCAGACAATAGGACACTGCTGAAGGGCAGACAGCTCTCTCCTCTCAGGCAGCAGCGCAGTCCTGCGGGCGATACCAACTCCACGCCAGCAGGGGGAGCTCTGCCCGCAGCAGTCACCTCCGCCTGGATTTCAGCCGCTTCTCTTTACCTCCGTCTAGAGATAACAGATTCACACAATTGTGGAAGAACATTACATTTCTCCTCATTGATCCGTCAGCGGTCGGTATAAGCGGCATTTATAGCGCTCCCCCGGGGCTGTGCGGAGTGGTGTGTGCCGGGAGCAGGCTGCGCTCGGGCTCGGCTGCCAGCACTTGTCATGGCCGCGCTCCGGTGATGGCCGCACACTGACGCGTTATCCGGACACATTGGATCTCCGGCTTCTCGTGTATCCAGAGTCCCCGGAGCCGCGGCAGCAGCAGCAGCATGGCGCCCGGGAGAGGAGGCGAGGCCACCGAGGAGGAGAAGCAGCTGGTGGCCGTCATCTCCAAAGGTGGGCGAGCCGGACCGGGGGCAAATGGGGATCTGTGGGGGACGCACTGTTATGGGGGGATCTGTGGATGATGCACTGTTATGGGGGATCTGTGGGTGACGCGCTGTTATGGGGGATCTGTGGGGGACGCACTGTTATGGGGGATCTGTGGGTGACGCGCTGTTATGGGGGATCTGTGGATGATGCACTGTTATGGGGGATCTGTGGGTGACGCGCTGTTATGGGGGGATCTGTGGATGATGCACTGTTATGGGGGATCTGTGGATGATGCACTGTTATGGGGGATCTGTGGGGGACGCACTGTTATGGGGGATCTGTGGGGGACGCACTGTTATGGGGGATCTGTGGGGGACGCGCTGCTATGGGGGATCTGTGGATTAGGCACTGTTATGGGGGATCTACGGATAATGCGCTGTTATGGGGGATCTGTGGATGACGCACTGTTATGGGGGATCTGTGGAGGATGCACTGTTATGGGGGATCTGTGGCTGACGCGCTGTTATGGGGGATCTGTGGCTGACGCGCTGTTATGGGGGATCTGTGGCTGACGCGCTGTTATGGGGGATCTGTGGATGACGCACTGTTATGGGGGATCTGTGGAGGACGCTCTGTTATGGGGGATCTGTGGATTAGGCACTGTTATGGGGGATCTACGGATAATGCGCTGTTATGGGGGATCTGTGGATGACGCACTGTTATGGGGGATCTGTGGAGGATGCACTGTTATGGGGGATCTGTGGCTGACGCGCTGTTATGGGGGATCTGTGGCTGACGCGCTGTTATGAGGGAACTGTGGCTGACGCGCTGTTATGGGGGAACTGTGGCTGACGCGCTGTTATGGGGGATCTGTGGATGACGCGCTGTTATGGGGGAGCTGTGGGTGACGCTGTTATGGGGGGTCTGTGGATGACGCGCTGTTATGGGGGATCTGTGGGTGACGTGCTGTTATGGGGGATCTGTGGATGACGCGCTGTTATGAGGGATCTGTGGGTGACGCGCTGTTATGGGGGAATCTGTGGATGATGCACTGTTATGGGGGATCTGTGGGTGATGCGCTGTTATGGGGGATCTGTAGATGCGCTGTTATGGGGGATCGGTGAAGGATGCACTGTTATGGGGGATCTTGCGAGTGACAATGTTACGGGGGAGCACGCGGCTGACGTGCTGTTGTTCGGGGGATCTTTGTACTCCGCCGCTGCCCTGCTCTCTGTATTTGGCTGCATGTCGATGTTGCTGCAGTCAATCACTGCTCTGCTTGTGTGGATGGCACAAGCCCCTAAACTCACTAATAGGCTGCAGCGCTGGTGATGAGATGAGACCGCTGCAGCCAAACAGTGATAGGGGGAGGGTAAGTAGTGCTCAGTTTGTTTTTTTTCACGTCTATTGCAGTAAATGGAATACAGTTTTGTTCAAGTGTTCACGTAGCGGTGCGTCCCCCTCGGGGGGCTTTGACCTGTCAGTAATGGACCTTCCGCAACGATCAGCACAAAACTAAAATGTCCTAACCCTCATGAATGTGTGAGGAACCTGCAGAGCTGATCATCCTGAGCTTCCTGATTCATGACTAGAATGATAACTGCAGTGCGGACCGACACCTCAGACAGCAGCCCTATAGGCAGGAACCTGGAGCCGGCTACTCTTATTCCTCTTTCTGTTATTTCTGTATTATAACAGTGTAATATTTCTATATTATTTGTTTTTAGTCTTATTTTGGGGGCAGGGTGCGAATATAAAATCCGAGCCCCCCACTAATCTGCACTAGACATAATTAAAGCGATAATCTCCAGTGATTAGAGCCGGCAGACGGCAGATGACCCCGCTCCGGCTGTAATTGGGAAGATGGAGAATTCAGTTCTGTGACTAATCTCTCGCCGGTCTGATCTGCGTCCTGTGAGTGATGAACGTCCTCTAAACGTAATATTCCAATAATCTGGGGTTATATAGGTTCTGATAGCACTACCTGCCTGTAAATGATGATGGCACAGATAGTGCTGCCTCACTATAACCCTTATTAAATAATGTAGGTGTAGATAGTACTGCCTCTCTTCTGTAAATGGTGATGGCACAGATAGTGCTGCCTCCCTGTATCCCTTATTATATAACGTAGGTGTAGATAGTACTGCCTCTCTTCTGTAAATGATGATGGCACAGATAGTGCTGCCTCCCTGTATCCCTTATTATATAACGTAGGTGTAGATAGTACTGCCTCTCTTCTGTAAATGGTGATGGCACAGATAGTGCTGCCTCCCTGTATCCCTTATTATATAACGTAGGTGTAGATAGTACTGCCTCTCTTCTGTAAATGATGATGGCACAGATAGTGCTGCCTCCCTGTATCCCTTATTATATAACGTAGGTGTAGATAGTACTGCCTCTCTTCTGTAAATGGTGATGGCACAGATAGTGCTGCCTCACTGTAACCCTTATTATATAATGTAGGTGTAGATAGTACTGCTTCTCTTCTGTAAATGGTGATGGCACAGATAGTGCTGCCTCACTGTAACCCTTATTATATAATGTAGGTGTAGATAGTACTGCCTCTCTTCTGTAAATGGTGATGGCACAGATAGTGCTGCCTCACTGTAACCCTTATTATATAATGTAGGTGTAGATAGTACTGCCTCTCTTCTGTAAATGGTGATGGCACAGATAGTGCTGCCTCACTGTAACCCTTATTATATAATGTAGGTGTAGATAGTACTGCCTCTCTTCTGTAAATGGTGATGGCACAGATAGTGCTGCCTCCCTGTATCCCTTATTATATAACGTAGGTGTAGATAGTACTGCCTCTCTTCTGTAAATGGTGATGGCACAGATAGTGCTGCCTCACTGTAACCCTTATTATATAATGTAGGTGTAGATAGTACTGCTTCTCTTCTGTAAATGGTGATGGCACAGATAGTGCTGCCTCACTGTAACCCTTATTATATAATGTAGGTGTAGATAGTACTGCCTCTCTTCTGTAAATGGTGATGGCACAGATAGTGCTGCCTCCCTGTATCCCTTATTATATAATGTAGGTGTAGATAGTACTGCTTCTCTTCTGTAAATGGTGATGGCACAGATAGTGCTGCCTCACTGTATCCCTTATTATATAACATAGGTGTAGATAGTACTGCCTCTCTTCTGTAAATGGTGATGGCACAGATAGTGCTGCCTCCCTGTATCTCTTATTATATAATGTAGGTGTAGATAGTACTGCCTCTCTTCTGTAAATGGTGATGGCACAGATAGTGCTGCCTCACTGTAACCCTTATTATATAATGTAGGTGTAGATAGTACTGCCTCTCTTCTGTAAATGGTGATGGCACAGATAGTGCTGCCTCACTGTAACCCTTATTATATAATGTAGGTGTAGATAGTACTGCCTCTCTTCTGTAAATGGTGATGGCACAGATAGTGCTGCCTCCCTGTATCCCTTATTATATAACGTAGGTGTAGATAGTACTGCCTCTCTTCTGTAAATGGTGATGGCACAGATAGTGCTGCCTCCCTGTATCTCTTATTATATAATGTAGGTGTAGATAGTACTACCTCTCTTCTGTAAATGATGATGGCACAGATAGTGCTGCCTCCCTGTATCCCTTATTATATAATGTAGGTGTAGATAGTACTACCTCTCTTCTGTAAATGATGATGACACAGATAGTGCTGCCTCACTGTAACCCTTATTATATAACGTAGGTGTAGATAGTACTACCTCTCTTCTGTAAATGATGTAGGCACAGATAGTGCTGCCTCACTGTAACCCTTATTATATAATGTAGGTGTAGATAGTACTGCCTCTCTTCTGTAAATGATGATGGCACAGATAGTGCTGCCTCACTATAACCCTTATTATATAATGTAGGTGTAGATAGTACTGCCTCTCTTCTGTAAATGATGATGGCACAGATAGTGCTGCCTCACTATAACCCTTATTATATAATGTAGATGTAGATAGTACTGCCTCTCTTCTGTAAATGGTGAAGGCACAGATAGTGCTGCCTCACTATAACCCTTATTATATAATGTAGGTGTAGATAGTACTGCCTCTCTTCTGTAAATGATGATGGCACAGATAGTGCTGCCTCCCTGTATCCTTTATTATATAATGTAGGTGTAGATAGTACTGTCCCTCTTCTGTAAATGATGTAGGCACAGATAGTGCTGCCTCCGTGTATCTCTTATTATATAATGTAGGTGTTGATAGTACTGCCTCTCTTCTGTAAATGATGATGGCACAGATAGTGCTGCCTCCCTGTATCCTTTATTATATAATGTAGGTGTAGATAGTACTGCCTCTCTTCTGTAAATGATGATGGCACAGATAGTGCTACCTCCCTGTATCCGTTATTATATAATGTAGGTGTAGATAGTACTGCCCCTCTTCTGTAAGTGATGTAGGCACAGATAGTGCTGCGTAGATAGCACTGCCTCTCTTCTGTAAATGATGATGGCACAGATAGTGCTGCCTCACTGTAACCCTTATTATATAATGTAGGTGTAGATAGTACTGCCTCTCTTCTGTAAATGATGATGGCACAGATAGTGCTGCCTCCGTGTATCCCTTATTATATAATGTAGGTGTAGATAGTACTGCCTCTCTTCTGTAAATGATGATGGCACAGATAGTGCTGCCTCCGTGTATCCCTTATTATATAATGTAGGTGTAGATAGTACTACCTCTCTTCTGTAAATGATGTAGGCACAGATAGTGCTGCCTCCCTGTATCCCTTATTATATAACGTAGGTGTAGATAGTACTACCTCTCTTCTGTAAATGATGATGGCACAGATAGTGCTGCCTCACTGTAACCCTTATTATATAATGTAGGTGTAGATAGTACTGCCTCTCTTCTGTAAATGATGATGGCACAGATAGTGCTGCCTCACTGTAACCCTTATTATATAATGTAGGTGTAGATAGTACTGCCTCTCTTCTGTAAATGATGATGGCACAGATAGTGCTGCCTCCGTGTATCTCTTATTATATAATGTAGGTGTAGATAGTACTACCTCTCTTCTGTAAATGATGTAGGCACAGATAGTGCTGCCTCACTGTAACCCTTATTATATAATGTAGGTGTAGATAGTACTAGCTCTCTTCTGTAAATGATGATGGCACAGATAGTGCTGCCTCCTTGTATCCCTTATTATATAATGTAGGTATAGATAGTACTACCTCTCTTCTGTAAATGATGTAGGCACAGATAGTGCTGCCTCCCTGTATCCCTTATTATTTAATGACTTTTGCATCAGGGGACTCATGTGCTTGACACCTACGCTTATATGCATTGTTTTTGTCCCAGCGATGCTGTTGCTCTTCAAGAGTCTCATTTGCCTGTTGTTGTCTTCGACGTTGTGCCTTTGCTGCTTTCCTTTCATTTTCATTGGTGTACTTTTTGGGAGGAGCCATGTTAGCGTTAATATTTGCTTTTTAAAGGGATTTTCCCACGAACAAAAGTTAATTTTAAAAATTGTCTGTGTCTGACCGTGTACAGAACATACCACAGCTCCTGGGCAGGGGAGGAAGCAAAAGACAATACTGACATTACCTCAGGAGATCACAGAGGATACATTTTGTGAGGTAAAATATTTTTTAAAAACAGTCAGTGAAATATTTTTCCTCACAAAATGAATCCGCTGTGATCTCCTGCTGTAATGTCAGCATTGTCTTTTGCTTCCTCCCCTGCCCAGGAGATGTGGTATGCTCCGTACACAGTCAGACACACTCACCCCTGTGTCTGACCGTGTACAGAACATACCACAGCGAGTGCTTGGCTGACTTGTATCCTCGTGTGAGCGAGCGCTCGGCTGATTTGTACCCTCGTGTGAGTGAGTGCTCGGCTGATTTGTACCCTCGTGTGAGTGAGTGCTCGGCTGATTTGTACCCTCGTGTGAGCGAGCACTCAGCTGACTTGTATCCTCGTGTGAGCGAGTGCTCGGCTGACTTTTATCCTCGTGTGAGCGAGCGCTCGGCTGATGTGTACCCTCGTGTGAGCGTGCGCTCGGCTGACTTGTATCCTCGTGTGAGCGAGAGCTCGGCTGATGTGTATCCTCCTGTGAGCGAGTGCTCGGCTGACTTGTATCCTCGTGTGAGCAAGCGCTCGGCTGACTTGTATCCTTGTGTGAGCGAGAGCTCGGCTGATGTGTATCCTCGTGTGAGCGAGTGCTCGGCTGATTTGTACCCTCGTGTGAGCGAGTGCTCGGCTGATGTGTACCCTCATGTGAGCGAGGGCTCGGCTGACTTGTATCCTCGTGTGAGTGAGAGCTCGGCTGATGTGTATCCTCGTGTGAGCGAGCGCTCGGCTGACTTGTATCCTCGTGTGAGCGAGCGCTCGGCTGATTTGTATCCTCGTGTGAGCGAGCGCTCGGCTGATTTGTACCCTCGTGTGAGCGAGCGCTCGGCTGACTTGTATCCTCGTGTGAGCGAGAGCTCGGCTGATGTGTATTCTCGTGTGAGCGAGAGCTCGGCTGATTTGTATCCTCGTGTGAGCGAGCGCTCGGCTGATGTGTACCGTCGTGTGAGCGAGCGCTTGGCTGATTTGTACCCTCGTGTGAGCGAGTGCTCGGCTGATTTGTATCCTCGTGTGAGCGAGCGCTCGGCTGATTTGTACCCTCGTGTGAGCGAGTGCTCGGCTGATTTGTACCCTCGTGTGAGCGAGTGCTCGGCTGATTTGTATCCTCGTGTGAGCGAGCGCTCGGCTGATTTGTACCCTCGTGTGAGCGAGTGCTCGGCTGATTTGTACCCTCGTGTGAGCGAGTGCTCGGCTGATTTGTATCCTCGTGTGAGCGAGCGCTCGGCTGATTTGTACCCTCGTGTGAGCGAGTGCTCGGCTGATTTGTACCCTCGTGTGAGCGAGTGCTCGGCTGATTTGTATCCTCGTGTGAGCGAGCGCTCGGCTGATTTGTATCCTCGTGTGAGCGAGCGCTCGGCTGATTTGTATCCTCACGCTCGGTCACATGTTACATGAGTAACAGGCGATGCTCCATTGTGCTGGGGGTCATCTACCGCTCCGTCACGTGCGGACCCCACTGATAACATCAGGTACTGGACACTTTGTTAGGTCCGTGTCGTCATCAGTCGTGTTCCTCCTCCGGAAACTTCAGGTGGTTGCCCCTCGTCTGCAGCAGTTATCTGCTCCTAATTTACCTTCCGGACGAGACTTGGAGACACCATGGAAACTGCAAAACTCCTGGCGGCTCCATGGTGCATGTGAGAGCGGTTCTCACGTCATAGCAAAAAATCAAAATCTATAATTCTGGAAACAATCAGCAAGGGAGCAAATCTGATCCAAGCTGTGACGGATCCACGTTTATTCATTTATTTTGCTTACTTGTATGGCGGCATCATATTCTGCAGCGCTCTACAGTCGTCATCCGTGTTGCGCTCCATCTTTTTTTGGCTTTAGGCTTTAATCCGTTAATGTAAAATGTAGCAATTTTGTACTTGTTCTTCATTACAGATTAAAAAAAAATCCTGCCTAGAAACCATCAGCAAGCGGGTCAGTCAGCCGCAACCTCCAGTTGTCAGTTTGTACAGATTCAGTGCGGCTTGTGGATCGGGGATTTCACACTACATGTGCCGGGGGCGCTATTAAAGGGAACCTGTCACCTGAATTTGGCGGGACCAGTTTTGGGTCATATGGGCGGGGTTTTCGGGTGTTTGATTCACCCTTTCCTTACCCGCTGGCTGCATGCAATATTGCCTTGCGCTGGCGTGTACTCCGGAGGACAGAGAATGAACTTCAATCTAATATTGCGGCCAGCATGCAGCCAGCGGGTAAGGAAAGGGTGAATCAAACACCCGAAAACCCCGCCCATATGACCCAAAACTGGTCCCGCCAAATTCAGGTGACAGGTTCCCTTTAAAGAGACAGCGAAGCAACCAAACAATGTACTACATGTAATATTCCATCTGCAGCAGCTTGCTGACAGTTTCCAGATTGTTGATTAGAAGCACAGAGATCCTACAAAGTTACTTTAAAACGTAAAGCCAAAGTTGCCCCCGACCCCGCACCGCCACGACCTGTCCTGCCGACTGAGTGTTTATGGACTGAAAAAGGGAAGAGGAGCATCGAGTCACCGCGGGGCGAGCCTGGTGCAGATTACGCTTATGTTATAGCGGACACACGTCCTACTTACAGCAATCAGCAGCCTGAACTCTGGATTTCTGCTCACATTTAATTGCCATTAGTCTTCCCGGTCTGTGTCCTCTGGGACGTCTCCCCCTGACGAGCTGCAGCCCCCTCCTGCCCGGGGCTCATTAGCGGCTCTTTTAGTTTCCTCATTAGGCAGAAATGATTAGTAAAGTTTCAGAATCTTTACATGTTCAATATTAACTTAAAGAATAGCAGCACGTCCCCAATACTGGAGCGTCCGAGGGCCGGAGCTGAACACAGAATAAGTCCGGAAGTGAGAGATCGATATATCAGGACTCCCGAGAGCTGTCGAGACCCCCTGATGGGGCAATAACTCAATGCTCCCCTCTACTTGTTACTCAGACATCTTCCTGTATTAACGAGATTACATCAGGAGGCTGGTACACACTGTGTGCAAACTTTACTGATCCTGTACTGCCTATATTATACCCCAGAGCTGCACTCACTATTCTGCTGGTGCAGTCACTGTGTACATACATTATATTACTGATCCTGAGTTACATCCAGTATTATACCCCAGAGCTGCACTCACTATTCTGCTGGTGCAGTCACTGTATACATACATTACTGATCCTGAGTTACATCCTGTATTATACTCCAGAGCTGCACTCACTATTCTGCTGGTGCAGTCACTGTGTACATACATTACATTACTGATCCTGAGTTACATCCTGTATTATACCCCAGAGCTGCACTCACTATTCTGCTGGTGCTGTCACTGTGTACATATATTACATTACTGTTCCTGAGTTACATCCTATATTACACCCCAGAGCTGCACTCACTATTCTGCTGGTGGAGTCACTGTGTACATACATTACATTACTGATCCTGGGGTACATCCTGTATTATACCCCAGAGCTGCACTCACTATTCTGCTGGTGCAGTCACTGTGTACATACATTACTGATCCTGAGTTACATCCTGTATTATACCCCAGAGCTGCACTCACTATTCTGCTGGTGGAGTCACTGTGTACATACACTACATTACTGATCCTGAGTTACATCCTGTATTATACTCCAGAGCTGCACTCACTATTCTGCTGGTGGAGTCACTGTGTACATACATTACATTACTGATCCTGAGTTACATCCTGTATTATACTCCATAGCTGCACTCACTATTCTGCTGGTGGAGTCACTGTGTACATACATTACATTACTGATCCTGGGGTACATCCTGTATTATACCCCAGAGCTGCACTCACTATTCTGCTGGTGCAGTCACTCTGTACATACCTTACATTACTGATCCTGAGTTACATCCTGTATTATACCCCAGAGCTGCACACACTATTCTGCTGGTGCAGTCACTGTGTACATACATTACATTACTGATCCTGAGTTACATCCTGTATTATACCCCAGAGCTGCACTCACTATTCTGCTGGTGCAGTCACTGTGTACATACATTACATTACTGATCCTGAGTTACATCCTGTATTATACTCCAGAGCTGCACTCACTATTCTGCTGGTGGAGTCACTGTGTACATACATTACATTACTGATCCTGAGTTACATCCTGTATTATACTCCAGAGCTGCACTCACTATTCTGCTGGTGCAGTCACTGTGTACATACATTACATTACTGATCCTGAGTTACATCCTGTATTATACCCCAGAGCTGCACTCACTATTCTGCTGGTGCAGTCACTGTGTACATACATTACATTACTGATCCTGAGTTACATCCTGTATTATACCCCAGAGCTGCACTCACTATTCTGCTGGTGCAGTCACTGTGTACATACATTACTGATCCTGAGTTACATCCTGTATTATACTCCAGAGCTGCACTCACTATTCTGCTGGTGCAGTCACTGTGTACATACATTACATTACTGATCCTGAGTTACATCCTGTATTATACCCCAGAGCTGCACTCACTATTCTGCTGGTGCAGTCACTGTGTACATACATTACATTACTGATCCTGAGTTACATCCTGTATTATACCCCAGAGCAGCACTCACTATTCTGCTGGTGCAGTCACTGTGTACATACATTACATTACTGATCCTGAGTTACATCCTGTATTAGACTCCAGAGCTGCATTCACTATTCTGCTGGTGCAGTCACTGTGTACATACATTACTGATCCTGAGTTACATCCTGTATTATACTCCAGAGCTGCACTCACTATTCTGCTGGTGCAGTCACTGTGTACATACATTACATTACTGATCCTGAGTTACATCCTGTATTATATTCCAGAGCTGCACTCACTATTCTGCTGGTGCAGTCACTGTGTACATACGTTACATTACTGATCCTGGGGTACATCCTGTATTATACCCCAGAGCTGCACTCACTATTCTGCTGGTGCAGTCACTGTGTACATACATTACATTACTGACCCTGAGTTACATCCTGTATTATACCCCAGAGCTGCACTCACTATTCTGCTGGTGCAGTCACTGTGTACATACATTACTGATCCTGAGTTACATCCTGTATTATACTCCAGAGCTGCACTCACTATTCTGCTGGTGCAGTCACTGTGTACATACATTACATTACTGATCCTGAGTTACATCCTGTATTATACCCCAGAGCAGCACTCACTATTCTGCTGGTGCAGTCACTGTGTACATACATTACATTACTGATCCTGAGTTACATCCTGTATTAGACTCCAGAGCTGCACTCACTATTCTGCTGGTGCAGTCACTGTGTACATACATTACATTACTGATCCTGGGGTACATCCTGTATTATACCCCAGAGCTGCACTCATTATTCTGCTGGTGCAGTCACTCTGTACATACATTACATTAGTGATCCTGAGTTACATCCTGTATTACACCCCAGAGCTGCACTCACTATTCTGCTGGTGGAGTCACTGTGTACATACATTACATTACTGATCCTGGGGTACATCCTGTATTATACTCCAGAGCTGCACTCACTATTCTGCTGGTGCAGTCACTCTGTACATACATTACTGATCCTGAGTTACATCCTGTATTATACCCCAGAGTTGCACTCACTATTCTGCTGGTGCAGTCACTGTGTACATACATTACATTACTGATCCTGAGTTACATCCTGTATTATACTCCAGAGCTGCACTCACTATTCTGCTGGTGCAGTCACTGTGTACATACATTACATTACTGATCCTGAGTTACATCCTGTATTATACCCCAGAGCTGCACTCACTATTCTGCTGGTGCAGTCACTGTGTACATACATTACATTACTGATCCTGAGTTACATCCTGTATTATACTCCAGAGCTGCACTCACTATTCGGCTGGTGCAGTCGCTGTGTACAGTGGGGCAAAAAATTATTTAGTCAGTCAGCAATAGTGCAAGTTCCACCACTTAAAAAGATGAGAGGCGTCTGTAATTTACATCATAGTTAGACCTCAACTATGGGAGACAAACTGAGAAAAAAAAATCCAGAAAATCACATTGTCTGTTTTTTTATCATTTTATTTGCATTTTATGGTGGAAAATAAGTATTTGGTCAGAAACAAACAATCAAGATTTCTGGCTCTCACAGACCTGTAACTTCTTCTTTAAGAGTCTCCTCTTTCCTCCACTCATTACCTGTAGTAATGGCACCTGTTTAAACTTGTTATCAGTATAAAAAGACACCTGTGCACACCCTCAAACAGTCTGACTCCAAACTCCACTATGGTGAAGACCAAAGAGCTGTCAAAGGACACCAGAAACAAAATTGTAGCCCTGCACCAGGCTGGGAAGACTGAATCTGCAATAGCCAACCAGCTTGGAGTGAAGAAATCAACAGTGGGAGCAATAATTAGAAAATGGAAGACATTCAAGACCACTGATAATCTCCCTCGATCTGGGGCTCCATGCAAAATCCCACCCCGTGGGGTCAGAATGATCACAAGAACGGTGAGCAAAAATCCCAGAACCACGCGGGGGGACCTAGTGAATGAACTGCAGAGAGCTGGGACCAATGTAACAAGGCCCACCATAAGTAACACACTACACCACCATGGACTCAGATCCTGCAGTGCCAGACGTGTCCCACTGCTTAAGCCAGTACATGTCCGGGCCCGTCTGAAGTTTGCTAGAGAGCATTTGGATGATCCAGAGGAGTTTTGGGAGAATGTCCTATGGTCTGATGAAACCAAACTGGAACTGTTTGGTAGAAACACAACTTGTCGTGTTTGGAGGAAAAAGAATACTGAGTTGCATCCATCAAACACCATACCTACTGTAAAGCATGGTGGTGGAAACATCATGCTTTGGGGCTGTTTCTCTGCAAAGGGGCCAGGACGACTGATCCGGGTACATGAAAGAATGAATGGGGCCATGTATCGTGAGATTTTGAGTGCAAACCTCCTTCCATCAGCAAGGGCATTGAAGATGAAACGTGGCTGGGTCTTTCAACATGACAATGATCCAAAGCACACCGCCAGGGCAACGAAGGAGTGGCTTCGTAAGAAGCATTTCAAGGTCCTGGAGTGGCCTAGCCAGTCTCCAGATCTCAACCCTATAGAATACCTTGGGAGGGAGTTGAAAGTCCGTGTTGCCAAGCGAAAAGCCAAAAACATCACTGCTCTAGAGGAGATCTGCATGGAGGAATGGGCCAACATACCAACAACAGTGTGTGGCAACCTTGTGAAGACTTACAGAAAACGTTTGACCTCTGTCATTGCCAACAAAGGATATATTACAAAGTATTGAGATGAAATTTTGTTTCTGACCAAATACTTATTTTCCACCATAAAATGCAAATAAAATGATAAAAAAACAGACAATGTGATTTTCTGGATTTTTTTTTCTCAGTTTGTCTCCCATAGTTGAGGTCTACCTATGATGTAAATTACAGACGCCTCTCATCTTTTTAAGTGGTGGAACTTGCACTATTGCTGACTGACTAAATACTTTTTTGCCCCACTGTACATACATTACATTACTGACCCTGAGTTACATCCTGTATTATACCCCAGAGCTGCACTCACTGTTCTGCTGGTGCAGTCACTGTGTACATACATTACATTACTGATCCTGAGTTACATCCTGTATTATACCCCAGAGCTGCACTCACTATTCTGCTGGTGCAGTCACTGTGTACATACATTACATTACTGATCCTGAGTTACATCCTGTATTATACTCCAGAGCTGCACTCACTATTCTGCTGGTGCTGTCACTGTGTACATACATTACATTACTGATTCAGAGTTACATCCTGTATTATACTCCAGAGCTGCACTCACTATTCTGCTGGTGCAGTCACTGTGTACATACATTACATTACTGACCCTGAGTTACCTCC
Organism: Ranitomeya variabilis; assembly: GCF_051348905.1. Taxonomy (NCBI): domain Eukaryota; kingdom Metazoa; phylum Chordata; class Amphibia; order Anura; family Dendrobatidae; genus Ranitomeya; species Ranitomeya variabilis. Next base: position 23,220,429 of record NC_135237.1, read on the forward strand.
TGTATTATACTCCAGAGCTGCACTCACTATTCTGCTGGTGCAGTCACTGTGTACATACATTACATTACTAATCCTGAGTTACATCCTGTATTATACTCCAGAGCTGCACTCACTATTCTGCTGGTGCTGTCACTGTGTACATACATTACATTACTGATCCTGAGTTACATCCTGTATTATACTCCAGAGCTGCACTCACTATTCTGCTGGTGCAGTCACTGTGTACATACATTGCATTACTGACCCTGAGTTACCTCCTGTATTATACTCCAGAGCTGCACTCACTATTCTGCTGGTGCAGTCACTGTGTACATACATTACATTACTAATCCTGAGTTACATCCTGTATTATACTCCAGAGCTGCACTCACTAT